>NW_008795704.1:521179-529060 GCF_000699145.1 Aptenodytes forsteri | reverse complement strand
GCCCCTTCATCCTGGTTGGGTGGTCTATAACAGACTCCCAGCAGGATATCTGCCTCGTTGGCCTTCCCCCTCATCCTTACCCATAAACACTCAACCGTATCATCATCACAGTCGTTGAGCTCTATACAATCAAAACACTCCCTAACATACAGGGCCACCCCACCGCCTCTCCTTCCTCGCCTGTCCCTTAAAATGATCCAATCAATCTGAAAAGCATTAAATACAGAAACATTAGCTGCCACCGCCTCTCCTTCCTCGCCTGTCCCTTAAAATGATCCAATCAATCTGAAAAGCATTAAATACAGAAATACATTAGCTGCATATGCAATTGAACACATCCTCAAATTATGCCTTACTCCTTCCTAAGCTCAGCTATTTCTCTAGCAACGTGTCATGGGCCTTTTACAGAGGGACTTGAACCTCCTACCACAGAAATCCATGACTGAACATTTCAAAAACCATGTGCTGCATACCTAAAAATACCTTTAACAGATCCCAAATCCTAAACCCATCACCTCCACACAGGGGTTTGTGACACAACAAACAAGGAAGATCATCAGTTTATCTGCTGCTGTCAAGTCCCACTATAAACCCAACTTGCTACAACAAACCTCTGCCTCCTATTTTTCTTACTTAGGCCAGTGAGCTCCTGATAGTTAGATCTCTTGGAAGAGTTTAGAAGAGATTCAAAATACTACATGAAGAACAGAATAAATGCAAGGAGTGAGAAAGTTTATTCTTTTCTGAATATGATCACCAAAAGGAATAAGAGTGCTAAAAAGCCTCTCTGAGCAGAGCACTAATTCTGCTATCATGTCTCAAAACACCTAACCTCTAAAGCTGAACAAAGCATAGGAGACAAAATAAATCTACCAGTTAAGGACTGAAGACAACCAAAGTATCAAGCTATATATGGAAACACATAGCAACTGTCACTGAAAGGCAGCAACTTCACTTGCTGTTTTAAGGACTTCTGTTTTCATAACACTCTCCAAAAGCAAGGAGTACCACCACTTTGTGCAGTATCTGGAGTGATGTTTGACAATTTTTTCAAACGTTAGAGTCGCTACAAAAAGTTGCTATTACTCAGACAGATGATCAAGCAGATTTCAAATTAGGTAGTGGATTCTTATCACATTATTTCCTTCACTTAATAAAATTTTCCCCACTAGCATAATTGGGACTGCCATGCTTGTTAGAGCAAGGGAGTGTTTAATAGTAAAAAGTGATTTTTTTAAAGCCCCCAAGCACCTGCTCAGCTAATAACAGGTGCTGGCTCAGCTGGGAGGGGTTAACCATAATACAGCACTTCAGATTTTTTTTTTGTTATGCATATGTTAATCTTGCAGGTAGGAAATGTCAATAAAACAAGGGAAAAAGTGTACATATATTTTTCAGTAATATTTACCAGTCATGCTGCTGTCTCTGTTTATTCCATTATGAAGTTTACAGTGAACAAATGCTGCATCAAATAACCACGATCCAAAGAGGTTCAAGATGCTGTTAACCTTTGGCCTGCGAGGAGCTGGTAGTGGCCGTGGCTCAGAACTTGTCTGGTTTGGGCTAGAGAGTGGAGAAGTAGAGGAGGGTTGGTGCTGCACTTTTGAAGTATGTGCAGTAGTTACCTATTTGAACAGAAGAACAAATCAGCTCCTAGAAGCAAGGAAGTTACTTCCTCCAACCGAGGAAACTATCAAAAGGGTCAGCTCCTTAAATACAGGATATGAAATCTTACAGTGCTGGTTTTCATCGTTGCTTTATTCACAGTCACTGCCCGATGCCTTCGGTTATGGGGTGGAGTGGTGTTGATAGCAGTGTTCTGGGGCATGCTCAGCCTATTTACTGGCGTGGGTGGTGCACTATCCGACCGGGGTCGTGAAATGCCTGTAGATCAAGAAATAAAGCAAGCTTTCAGCAAGAATTCCATAGGCTCATACAAAGCAGCCCAGTTAGTAAGCATTTGGGCCTTCTGTAAATAGGCTAGCTTTCCCCCCTGCCCTCCAAAACAGCAGTAGTAACAAAAACATAGCAGAAATAAAAGAAAAGCAAAAGAAAACCCTGCTTGCATTAGATCAGCAAATGACTAAAAAACACCGAAGAACCTCACACCTTAAGAACGTGGAAAATGGCACGCAGGAGGACCAATTCTAGGAGCAGGCAGAGGGAAAAGGGTAAGGTTCATTTGCCAAAGCCAATTTAAGAGCTTACTCCTGCCAAAATTCAGTTGCCTCTCACCTTTGCCTTTCTTTCCCAACCATACCTCCCACGTCCCGTTCTTGAGACAGCTCTAAGATGTCTGACCCTTCAAAGCCAACTTAGCTCACTAAAGATTAAACCCATCCACCATGCAGTTTTGCACTGTTTTTGCAAGCTGAATGAGCTTGCTGAACAGTCAAATACTAAGTCAGTACAAGAGATGGGGTAAGAAAGCAGAGCAAGCTATAATTTTTCTGGCAGCAGCAGAACATTAGATCAGTCTTTACACAACTTCAGGGAAATACTCGTGGTGTATAAAGCTACTCTTCCTCGTCAGAATCAGAAGCAACTAGCCCTCTGCAAAACCTGAAGTGACAAACACCAATTCTTCCCATTTTAATGAATACCCCCACCCTCACACCCCATTTGAAAAATTAAGTGTGGAATTGCAGTGTGCTCGAAGATTTGACACAGATTTTTTTGCCCATGTTAATTAAAGCACACAAGTACTTTTTGTAACACATCACAGAACAACTAACTCCTGCTAAACCATTAGTGTTACACCCCACACAGAGGGCAGAGTATGCACTATGAAATGTATTGTTTTGGTACACTTTTTTGGAAAAGAGGACGCAGTATTTTGCCAAACACACACATCGTGTAAGTAGTTATCAGGGAGGGCGAGATAAAAACAGTGTGCTTTGGCACTTGGGGTAGAAGGCAATGAGATCTCCCATTAGCAGTAGCTGAAGGGGTCCATACCACAGCTCTAAAGTCTGCCTGAGCACACTCTCACATCCACACCCACAGCTTGAATTTAATTTCACCAAGAGCTCTCCTGTGCCCGAGTGCATCATAGTCTGCAGTCTTTGCCTTTGAACGCCAGGTGGGGTATCATCACCCTAGGTGTTTCATCTTGCTACGTGAGACCTTCAGAAGTCTGAAGTCTCCGATTCAACATCCTATCAAAAGCTCATGTAGACAGCAATGCTTACAGGAGAGTCTGGGCTGCCAGGGGCCCACAGAAGCGCTCCACAGCTGGCCAGTGTGGAGACCTCAACCCCAGATACCACCACACACCCCCACCACTGCACCCAGACAAGGAGTTGTGTATGTGATCACTGTCGCCCCAGTGGGAATAGAGTCTCAGGCAGCCAGATGCAGAACACAAAAAGGACTACCACACATTTAATGGGTTAAGAGTCTCAGATATGAACCCCAGACTATTTTTAAGGTCCAAGAGGAATTCACTACAACAGCTACCCCAGTAGAGGTGCATGCACTCTGCAAAGCTAACCGCTGCTCAGCTTCTTCCTCTGCTTCTACTGCAGGATGCCCCCCTCACGAGTCTGACATTAAAAACCATTTTATTCACTGAAAATTACTAACCACACTCTCACAAAAACCTTGGATATAGTATTTTTTGTCTCAATACATACCATTTAACAGAGCTTTTTCAAAAAAATTTTAATTCAGCTTACACAGCCAGTAAAAAAATACTTCAGAGGAACACCTTCTACCAGTGCTCAGTTGGACCTATTTTTTTTAAATTACTGTTTCAGAGCAGACTGCCAAATTTTCAAAAAACTCTCCCCCCCCCCCCCCCCCAGCCAGTAAAAAAATACTTCAGAGGAACACCTTCTACCAGTGCTCAGTTGGACCTATTTTTTTTAAATTACTGTTTCAGAGCAGACTGCCAAATCCTATTATCATAGGTAGGAAGACAGAGTTTGGCAGAGTAGCAATGTTGTTTTCGTAAGATTGTTTCGTTTGTTTTTCCATATATTGCCTATATACAATCCTCCTTTAACAAATTATGATATTATTTGACAGACTACTGAATATTTTAAATCTCACATCTGGTATTAGTAAAAAGCAATCATTAAAATTCCTTAAAATTGGTGGCAAGACATCTGGAAGAACACAGTGGACACAACAGGTTTCAAGATTCAATATTACAGCTTAAGAAAAATGACCATTTGCTCTTTTACATCACTTAACTTTTTAAACAAAGCTATTTTTATAAAAGTGAAATCTATAGTGACAAAAACTTGTTTGCAGTGGAGAATACAGTACCGGTAAACCTTTTCCTTACAATATTTTTACAGAAACACAGAATATATTTCTAGTAAAAAGGATCTTATAATTCAGTGAGACAGGAGGATCTTGAGGTGCTTTGCTTAAAAGGACTAAAACATTGAGGTTTTTCCAAAAGACAAACAACATGTAAAAGCTGACAGTCTAATTCCACAGCCAAATTTTTCTGAACAGAGTTTACATATCTGCTCAAGTCTTCTGCAGTCTCGCATCAGCTCACACTTCTGGCAGATGACAACATTTGTTGCATAGATTTAAGCAAAAAAGGCAGCTCTTCAGAGTTTACAATAGCACATTATCTCTGAAGAATTTTTAATAAGCCTGAAGCGTACTAAGAATAATGCCTTAGATTTCAGGTACTTTATAGTGTTACTTAAAACCTACCAGCCAGCACTTACATCTACTTTACCTTTTAGTCAAATTTGAGCTACTCAGGTACCAGTAGACACAAAGAAACACAGGTTTTCTTCTCAGCAGTACTAGTAACCCACTAATCATAAACTAAGTGAAACAGGCACTTGTAGTATAAAGATCTGAAGATGGCAGTCAAAATTCAGTACCTTACAAAAACAGGTACTATACACAGCTGTGGCCACAAAGTTTATAAACAAAGTGGTCAGCACTCACAACATGCTAAAAGCATAACACTTGCTTTGTTGATTAGACTAAAAGAGAAAGCAGCCTTGTTTGGGGAAAGAGATAGCTGGTTTTCTTTTGGACTTCAGATTTATTTGTTTTGCATTTGAAACTAAGGCCATCTACAACTTCATACATTCAATTATTATTGTGTATACAGATAGTAATTTAAAAGTGACCTGATCAATTCCAGGATATACTTGCAAATGATAAATTGTTACGGCTATATTTATGGAGAAGACTGAATTTAAAGAGAATAAAATAATGATTAAGTTACTATTCCTAGCTATCCACAGGTAAGACAAAAGCATTACCTAGGAACGCATCCACTAAACAGCTGATCCCACGCATGGCACGAAAGAATATCTGAGGCAGATGTTTAAGGCAGGGGTACTGATTCAGTTCTTGAGTCATCCCACTGACATTCAGAAACTGCTCCTGAAATTTGGGGGTAGAGCTAATAATGGCTGGGTTACTCAAATCCACAGGATTACTGCACACAAAGAGAGCAAAATATATTTTAGTCAGTTTAAGAACAGCTGTTAGGATTTTAAAAATAGTTAAATGTGCAATAGTTTAAGGCACTTAAATAACAACAACACAAAACAGCATCCGATATCAATATACTTTTAGCTGTTACTCCATCACAGGAAGCCAATTTTAACTTCCTGGTTGTCTTCATTTTGAACATTACCCAAATACATGGAATAATTTTATTAAGATCCAATGAACCAGAGCATACACTTGATAGAATAATCCCACGATATTACTTACTTATGAGGTCTTTTGAACTCAGTTTAAGAGGTCCTTACATTGTTAAAATTATTCTCAAAGGGTAAGCAATGAATTAAATATTGCCAACAACCAGTGACAAGAAAGGGACTGAGTTGCTCAAACTTTTACAATTTTTCCTGACTGATACAAATCCTGCAACAGCAGTTCCAGATTAGAAGAGTACAGTACTTGTGACATTACTATCACAAATGAATAAATCAGTTTAAGAGGTCCTTACATTGTTAAAATTATTCTCAAAGGGTAAGCAATGAATTAAATATTGCCAACAACCAGTGACAAGAAAGGGACTGAGTTGCTCAAACTTTTACAATTTTTCCTGACTGATACAAATCCTGCAACAGCAGTTCCAGATTAGAAGAGTACAGTACTTGTGACATTACTATCACAAATGAATAAAAAGAGATTTTTTTTCCTGACTGATACAAATCCTGCAACAGCAGTTCCAGATTAGAAGAGTACAGTACTTGACATTACTACAGATTAGAAGAGTACAGTACTTGTGACATTACTATCACAAATGAATAAAAAGAACAGATTTTTTTTTTTGTTAGTTAGTTAAGTAGTAGATTTTGAACAGTCTAACATTTATCTATCTTTAATTAGTACATAATGTTTGTATAAAAAAGTTATTATTCTGGCCGTTCAGAACATTAATGCCATGCCATTCTCAAGAATCTTTAAAACCAAGCATGCCGCTTGGTTCTGTTGTGCGTTTAAGGAAGAGTAACATGGATGTTAAAATTAACTGTATCTCTTAGAAACAAAGAGATACACCCATTTTAAAAATAACCTTTTGTAGGTTAAATTTAACACCCTAGAGAATAAATGGAAGCAGTATGCATCTCAGAGCTATTGTTCTATTTTTCCTGTTTGCTCTCAGAGAAACAAAATTATATTGAAGTCTTGTTTTTCAGATCCTCCAAAATGCCAAATAGCTAAAATTTTTTTAATTAAGTGAACCAGTTTACATTCTGAAAGAGTCAAAGAGTTCAAAATTGAACAACCCACTCATAGCCTTGCCCTGGACTGCTGCAGGGCACTGGTACAACAAGTCTCTCGCACTTTATTCTATTTAGGTGCTTAATCTTAGCAATCTCCAGAGAAATTTTTCATTTGTCATGCAAATTTATAGAAACGATGCAAGAATATGAACAATGGATGGCTGTAATTACAATACCTCAGCATATGTAAAAAGCGAAACCAAGTTTGTGCAACGCACTCATTATCCATTTCAGGAGGAATCAGACCAGCATCTTCATCGGGAATTTTAAATGGAGGAAATGAAGGTCCATATGTAAAACGCAGCAATCTAGAAAGCAAGTCAGACAGATCTGTCATTCAGTTAATACTCCTCCAAAATTTAACAGTGCATTTGAGCCTTAAAGGTATCAGCAGTCCACAGGTGAGCCCACAAGCAACAACACAACATCCCAAGTTTTCCTAGGGATCCCTATTTTATACAAATATTTAGCTCTTAAAGCTTTGAAGGGTACACGCCTTAGAGCCTGCCCAAAGGTCCAACCAAATCCAAGAGCTGTTAAGACAACACCCCACAGCAGCTCTCCCATCTGCTTAGCCAGGGGGGTTACCGATGAACACAGGCACACACATAACCGACAAGATGTTACGTAAGAAGGGGGGGAAGAAGGAATTTAAGCCCTTATCCTCACAGCTCTTTAGCTAAGTGTCCAATGACACCAGCAAGTCACATTAGGTTACAGGTCTAAACTCCAAGTTACTGATGACTACAATTTACACCAGCACACTGAGCAACGCTCAATGCCATCTGTTGTGGTTTAACCTCAGTCGGCAACTGAGTACCACACAGCTGCTAGCTCACTCCTCCCCCCGCCCTGGTGGGATGGGGAGAAAATTGGAAGAGTAGAAATGAGAAAAACTCATGGGTTGAGATAAACAGTTTAATAACATAACATTAATTAACATTAATAAAATAACAATAATAATAATGTAGTAAATAATAATGTAGTAGTAGTAATAATAATATGTAGTAGTTAATAATAATAATGTAGTAATAATAATAATAATAATAATAATAATAATAATAATGTAGTCATAATAATAATACTGTAGTAGTAATAATACACAAAGCAAGTGATGCACAATGCAATTGCTCACCACCCGCCGACCAATGCCCAG
>NW_008795704.1:505514-521143 GCF_000699145.1 Aptenodytes forsteri | reverse complement strand
TTCCCCCAGTTTATGTACTGAGCACGACGTCCCATGGTATGGAATGTCCCTTTGGCCAGTTGGGGTCAGCTGTCCTGGCTGTGCCCCCTCCCAGCTTCTTGTGCACCTCCAGCCTGCTCAGTCGGTAGAGCATGGGAAGCTGAAAAGTCCTTGACTAGTGTAAGCACTGCTCAGCAACAACTAAAACATCGGTGTGTTATCAACTTTGTTCTCATCCTAAATCCAAAACACAGCACTGTACCAGCTACCAGGAAGGAAATTAACTATCCCTGCTGAAACCAGGACACTATCCTACAAGCAGCACAGGATTTGCAATCCACAGAGTAGCAAGCTCTTCAAAAAAGATGCACTATGTTTTGCAGAAGCTGGGAGTTGCAGAACAGTGAAGAGCAAACCCGCAGAGGGCTTCACAGCAATGCAGTATCATGAGGATAATGGCTTAGGTAAATGGAGATCTTTCCCTAGAAGTGCTGTAACTACCTGACGAGTCACCAATAACCTTCAGTGAGCCACTGCTGTCTGATTTGACCCCTCCTTCATCCCCAGCTTTGCAAACTTATAGATCAGTTTCCCCGATCAACATAATCTTGGTGTTCTCTAAAAGGATGGAAGAGATCTAAGTTGCACCTTCTCAATATCCTAGCATTCCCAGAAATCAGTTTTTGTCTTTTCCTAAGCTAAACTCACTTTTAGCACCATTTCTTGCTTCAGTTATTGTGTCCTTATTTCTAAGCTAAGAGTTGCTTGTAATGGACAAGAAATGTCCCATTCATCATTGCCCACTTATAAAGATACATAGTTTTACAGAGATAAAGTCATTACAACTAGGAGAAATGGGGGGAAAACAGAAGTCTATGGCTGACTCCTAAACCAAGAGTTAAATAGGCTGAATTACCATCTCCTGCTTCACCCAGCACTGGGCACTACAGTAACTTGCAGCCAACTAATGTAAAACACACTCAGTGTATTTGAAATCACAGGCTATCATAGTAACTAGCTCGGACAGAAAAGCAAGTGAGCTTTAGGACACGAGGCCTTCTTCAAATCCAAACCAGAAATGAACACACCTGTACCAAGCAGTAACTGCTTTCCAGTATGCCACACTGATGCCCCAGCACCCACTTACATTTAGTGCCCCAGAGGCATCACCACATAGCAGGTTTTTGATGAGGAATTACCTAGCTCTGACAAACCCAGAAAGATCTGGGCACACCCCATGCTAAGTCATGCCCCACATCTCTCTTCTGCAGTAGACTGCACTACTTCACAATTCTCCCCTTATGAGCTGCAAGAAATCAGTTTTCAAAGGAGCATGGCCAAATCTTAACTGAAATTTGGGACATTTTCAAGAATGACTGAAAACAGAAACAAATTGCAATCCACACATCCAAGACAGTTAAAATAGAGTTAAAACACCCTAGATGGGTAAAAGAAGTATCTATTGGTATGGCAACACAAGTAAGACCCTAGTTTCATCCGGCTATGAAGTCATAGCCACGGATACAGATTAAACATTGCATATGTGTACAGATTTCCAAATATAATTTTCCATACGGCTTTAAGTTGAGACGTTTACTCCCAGCTTATTGCTAATAACCCAATTCAGAAAACTGTTTACTAAAACAGCACTTTAACTGTTGAAGCTGGAGCTTCACTGAAGTGTTAAAAGTGCAGCTTAAAATACCACTGAACATAAAGTTAGCCTCAGAGAAGTTCAGCTTTCTATGTATTAGGCGTAAATCAACATCACTGAACAGCAGACTAAAACATTACAGAAAACCTGCAGATTACTATGCATCAACAGAACTAAGACTATTAGTCAACAGTGGAAGATAAAGTGTGGGCATAATGCATGGAGCAGAACACCAACGCATGTTTTGAGACAGAGCTGTTCTTTTCAGATCAGTGAATCATGAAATATTTTGTGTTATGCAACACTAAATCTAATGAGCTAAAAATAGCTAAAGAAATAGCGTGGGAAATACGCAGAACTTGTATTGCAGCTTTATTTCCCACACATTTAACAAGTAGCTGCATAACCGGGGGGGGGGGAATATCTATCCACACTTGGGATTTTGACAAATAATTCAAAAGCAAAAGTTTTCAGTGTTAAAATAAACCCTTGCAGAAAAGCATACTATTGAATTTTTCCACAGTGCGGCAATTTTAATACATCTTTGAACTTTCATAGAAATGGTTATTGACGTCTCAGGAGAGCTGGGAGGAGGAGACTTAGACCCCTTCCTCTCACCAATTAATCTAGTTCTTTCCTCCAAGAGGCTGAGATTTGTCCTGCAAAGACTTCATACCACAAAGACCCCAGTATTAAGGGTACTGAGACACCCCTCACTGTCCAGGGCCTTTCTGCTACAGCCTAACCTCTCCCACAGCCCAAAAGTCCTCACTGTTCCCATGCCCAGCAAGGCTTGGTACAGCTCTCCTCGATACTCTCTGGAGGAGTGCCACTGCCCAGAGGAGAGCCTGCAGCCTGCCTCTGGCCCATCACATCCCTACTGCCAGGGCACAAGCGCCGGGCAGCCATAGCACAGCTTCAGTTCCGCAGGGCAGGAGAGGCAGAGGCCAAGAGTTACCTCAAACACAGCAACTCACAGGAGTAACAAGCACCTAATAATTTTGGTGGTGACTGCCATTAAACATACAGACTATAATGCTACACCAATATTCATGACTCATTTTTCATGGGACATGACGAAGAGTCACAGTGATGGAGACTAATATACACACTGTAAAGTGCTAAATATCAGAGAGATGCTGAGATTACACAATAACAGAGACGATCCAATTCAGATCTTCGCTTGCAGAACAAAGACACACACACAAACAGTAAAGGCCAAGGATACTAGCAAGATCTCTCCCTTTGTTTTGCTCATTCACTTTTGGATTGCTGTGCATTCCACAAATAAGCAACTCCAGAGAAAAACATGTATAACAATCATTCCCATACACGTGTGTTTATTTCCATGAGATTTCTCCTACCTGGATGTAAGGGCACAGATGACCTTGCTCCACTGCTCAACTACTGCAGGGTGATGTCGCCAGTTGGCCACCATCTCTTTGGCAGTTTTCCAGTAAGGTGGTGTTGGAAAGCACCGTGTACAAGCTAGTAACCACACCTCAAACAGCACGCCAATTAATTTTTCAGCCAGATTCTCAGCAATGCCACCTTATAAGAGAAACAAAGCATGCCTTTAGTGAGTATTCAATCTAAATAACTTCAAATATCTCCCCAAGATGGTTTCAGTTTAAGTGCGTAAAGATTCTTAAGTTCATTTTTTCATCTTTTTCATTTAAGAGTGATTCCTGATTGCTTCCTACAGCGAATTAGCCTTTTTACAAGACCAAACACAATATATAAAGTGCAGCCACATATGTGTGTCACTAAGGGACACTGGGAATTCACTGATCTTACGCTGCCTTATTTTCCAGTAGGCAGGCCAAACAGCAAGACACACAGGGGTTTCAGTGAAACAAATAGGGAACAGCATTATCTGCAACCCTTCACTATGAACTGATCCTGTACAGAGTCATTGTTCTGCAAAAATACATTCAGGAGAACTCAGCTCCAAATCATTCAGTCTTTTCTGACAATGCTTTATTTCAGAGTAGTGTAGCAGAATTAGGAGCGAGCTATTGTACTTTGGTGGCTACTAAGAGCTTTTAACAGGTTTCCCCCATCCCCCTGGCAGCTCAACATCAAGCAGAGCCAAAGGTTTTTCCAGTAATTGAACCAAATGGAAGTTGAACATGAACCTTGCACAGTTGGAGCTGCTAGAAGCGTGTCATTGATCTGAAGAAGAAATAATAACAAAACCTCCCAGGTTTCTCTTGCCATAATTGTCGATTCGCGAGCCAGTTTCTGGACAGCTTTCAAAACCTGCAAGCACAATCTAATCTGACTAGATCCTGGGTCTGGCCTGCAAGAGAAGAAAACAATACTTGAGTCTCTGAACAAGAACTATAAAGTGATGTATACAATAATCTGAACTTTGAGCAATTACAAGAGGAAACATCAATATTATTGAACAAAAGCCAAGAACATGAGCTAATATGCTTCTATGCACCCTAACTCTGTCTCTAAGCATCCTAACTGCCTTAATGAGTACAAGATGTACTGTGACATTCTTCTCTACGTGACTGTGACATTCTGTGACACAGAACATTCTTCTCTACGTGACACAACCCCCCCCGCCATAGAGTGAACACTAACTGGAGCAAGCACAACCCATTATCCCAAAGGAATTTATCTTAGACCAAACAATGAGAATGTAGTTGAGACATTACTAATTGTTACTTAAATAAATCAGAAGGAAAATGGCAAAATTAGGAGAAAATATTGTTAGCAAACTAATTAAAGTTCTTCCTAGTTCTCTTCTTGCTTCCAAATGTAGGTCCAACTCTTACCCCCAACTCTTTGGATTTAGGGAAAAAAAAAACTAGAAGAGGGTCACTAAATAGGAAAATCAGATTAAAGGAAGAGGGGATAAGTAAGGAAGACAGGGAACAAGTTGATATTATCAAGGTTTTCCCTATATTAACAACCAGTTCCACACTGTCACTGCTGAGTCACTCAACATGAAGTGTTGCAGAAGCAGCACACTCTCTTCCCATCAGTTAGTTTGGACAAGGCAGAACAGGTACAAAATAGTAACATGAAACATTCTGGACAGTATCTGAGGACACTGGTGACAAAGTTGAGGAAGCCTAAAGTTTAAAAGGGTGGAAGAGGAGACTACAAATTGGAGTGTGCAATATATGCAAGCCATATTTCAACTTGTAAGCCATTTCCTCATCCCTCCTACCACTTACTGAAAGGATGACCAAAAAATCATAAAATATTACCTTCCACTGGACTGTTAAGTAGTATTACCAGATTCCTACCAAACATTTTCAATGTGGTGTAACCCACAAGTCATGTTGCATGGTAAGCATCTTAAGAACATGCTGATCCACTAGATAGAGATCCACTCTTCTTAGAGAATAGTAGCTCACATTGAGATCACTTATTGACAGACACACTTTAAAAATACTATCAACTCTCATCTTGATAGAATAAATGTTGTATTACAGTACTGGAAACAAAATTACAAAGAGACAAGATAGTATCTAATGCAAAATTGCAGACTACTAGTCACAGTTCAGGACTTCAGTGGGTTGCTTGATGCTAGTGCTAGATCCTAACAGACAGTCTCCGTAGAACAACAAAGCTTGGGACAAGTAAGCCCTGCCTTGGTTATAGCACTATTTTTCCCCTGAGCAACAACAGAGCAGATACTTCAATCAAGAGATAACCTTAATCTTGATAGGCTTGAAGTTTCAAAGCCTGTTTCAAGACTTGTTTCCCTAATGATTTAGGGAATCTATATGAAGGGGGCTAACACGTAGGAGCTCCATATGCAAGATGACTAATGGGATAATTCTGAGCTAATCTGGTAAAGGCAACTCTGAAGTCCCCATCCACCTACCAGTTCCTCTTGTCCACAAAGTCAACTGAATGCAAAATGCTGCAACCAAAGTTTGCCAGACTCATGTCTGTATTTCTACAGAACCTGGCCTTTTCATTCCCACACTTGTTTGCAACAAGAACTGTTCTCATGATTTCCTATGAGAAGCAGAAGTTATTACAAAAAAGTGTCTATTACACTTGGACAGTCACATGTTCCATGGTCTCAAACAATTCCAGACATTTTAGTTGCACAGAAGACCCTGGTATCTACACCTCAATCTCCTGGGGAAGGGAGGCAGGGGGAGAGAGTTCTTGTATTTTCTTTCTGTGCTTCCAACAAGAGTTTGCAGCACTGAAACTTTATCTCACAGCAGTAACTACCGCTGCTGCTTAAGTAATCTGCAAGGCTTCCTGAATATCGTAGGGTCGCTAGAGACAGAAAGCCTGGGTGTTGCATGGGGACTGCTCAAATACATCAAGAAAAGAAGTGTTCATTTCATTAGGGTGGACAGAAGGTCAGTGCTGGAGGGAAGGATGCAAGCACCCCCTCTCTAGTCAGTCCGGCAGACAGAGGAAAGGCAACCTGACTCACTCATGTTTCACTGTTCTTATTTTTCAGCACCACACTATTTCAAGGACTGTGCATGTAAACATTTGATTCAGCTGAGCATTCAAACTAGAATGATTTATACAAACCTGCTTTGTATTTGGTGTATTTAAGTTGAACTGCTCACTTAAGGCTGCTGCATTTCACACCTCAACTATACATCCTCCTCAGGGTCTGAAACCCTCACCACAACTTTGGGCCACCACTTTTAAGGCAGCCAAACCAACAGCTATGTCATTTCCAGGAAACCAGGATGAGGAAGGAAGCTATTTTAATCACAACCCTCCATAGGACATAGGCTTATAATAAAGGCTTAGTATTTTCAACACAAGAACAGGAGATTTTTCCAGGAGATAGTTCAATGCAGGTTGCTACTAGAGCTCCTGGTAAGTATTCTACAGGAGCCCATCAGCACCAGCAGCCTGCATCAATTCGTTAAAACCAGAAATTGTCCTCTTCCCCTCCACAGACACATAAGAATATAAGCCTTTGCTTTCACTCAAGCAAGGTGTGCACAACTCAGTTCTGCATTTAATTTCCATTACAGAATGTCTTCCTGTTGCTGAAGTGAATTCTGAACACAGCTCCCTGGAGGACAAAACATGAACTTTAAGTTCTTTTTCTTGAAAACAGAGTAGGGACTTGAACATCAAGTGTTGACAGCAACAGCCATGAAAAACAGTATTTCAGATATATCTCAGAAGCTTTTGAAAGAAAAACAATAGAATAGTTATACCGGGGGGCGGGGGAAGTGTTTAAAGTAATGATTTTCCAGCCCTCCCTGTCTCTGGATGTTAATTATTTCATTCAACAGCCATCATGGTCAGTCTACCACCCGGCATCGAGCTCCATCAACGAAGTTGGGAGAGAAGGGGGGAATGGCAGCTTGTGCCAACAGCATGCAAGAAACAGGACTACTGAACTGCCTGCTACCAGGGCCCCTGGTGTGAAAGCAGTCAAGGGATCATAGCAAGAACTATTTAATGGACTAGTGAAGAATTCATTCTCTGCTGTGCCAAAGGAATAAAGGTTGCCAGACAGTAGGCTATTCTGCATGTATTAAAGCTTAGAGACAACCTTCTGCAGAAGTCTTATCCAGAAGTATGCTTTCCTCAGATTTGTGCCATTGCCCTGACCATCCTTTAATGGGAATTTAAAATGCCTTTCTCACTACAATTTGAGAGCCATGACAACTAAGGTTAGGTGGTAGACTTTGAAGCAATGAATAAATAGCAAGTTATTATTCAAAGCCCTTTATTAACAAAGCCTTCAGGTAAAGTTAAGTGATCCAAGCGCAGCAGAGCACTCTGAAGGCCACTTGCAGGGATACATTATTAATACTGATAAAAGCAGATGATCTGGTACTTAACATACTAAACGTTGATCTCAAGTAATTTCAGGTAGCTAATATTTAAGTACTGTTTCACAGGGCACCATTAAATAATATCCTCTTACTTATCCAACAAGCAGCTAAACTTGTCATAAACTATAAACCAAGTATGATGTTTGAGCACTCTGACAATATAACTTTGTCCAAGACCTAGAAGCATGTGTATCTCAACATTATCATCTAAGGACGTCTCGTGTAACACCAGGTTGTCAAATAGCAAGCACGCCTCTACAGGATTCTTTCAGAGCTACCAGCGAAAGACAGTCAGCATAATAATGCCCATTTAACAGGCAGCAAGATGCAGGCACAAAGCAGCCACTTACTACAAGATGCTCCAGCACATCAGAAATGTGGTCAAGTCTTGAGCAAACAAAGCATGGGATTGCCATGATGTGCTCTTAGTTATCTCAGTTTTACACAATAACAAGCACGTGGTCACACAGTGGTGCTATCTAACCTTTCCCCCCGCCCTCCAGTCATTTAATAGAGATGGTTCTTGAAGGTCTTAAAACAGTAAACATTCAAGTCTATGAACGATCTGTAATTCTAATTACCTAAACACAGCAGCAACAACTCAATTTGCTACTGAAAATTACAAAACAGGTTTGGAGAGACACCTTCCTCCTACCTTTGCAGTGACAGTCTTATTTTAATCAAGAGCCTCCATGGCTCATCAGGCCTCTTTGACAGGTTACCTGCTGACTACAGCTTCGAATTCCTGAGCCTCCTGCGTGTCCCAGCCCTAACACTTACCTTGGTACAAAGAGATTTTGGAGATGTTTGAGAATGCTTTGAACATAAAGGTTTGGTTCCTTAATAACTGGTAAAGGAATGGAGTCCTTAGGTAATACAAGAGCCATAATCCAATCTGTATATACATCGACACAGTATTTCACAGTATCGCCATCCAGAGGGAGGGTCAGTCCATAACAAACCACCTCCATAGTCCATTTTACCTAACCAAACACAAAGCAAAAATAAATATTTATTAAAAATAAATATTAGCAAGTAAACAATCGTCAGTGCACATTGGTTCTAACTCAACAAAACAACAGTAGTTATGTGGTACGGGCAACTCTAGTTAACATACACTGCATGAAAACACCAAGTCATTAATTCGTATATCATGACATTATGAAGATTATGAATAAATGGCAAAGCACTAAATCCTGAATGTCTTTAGTCTAACCTGTAGAGAGAACTCTTCAACACACACAAGAGCTGATGTCATGTAAGATTTTCAAATTCAATATTTGTATTGTACTATACAAAGACTTTTTTTAAAAGTCACATACTGTTGCTTTAAAAATGAAGGTAATTAGAAAGGCTTTATGGTGGGTGTTAGTTTGTTTGGGTTTTTTTTTGCTTTAGCCTGAGCTTCCTGGTAGCTCAGGTAAACACTTACTACTAGGTCATGAAGTACACCATTGCTATGAACTAGCTGTTAATAGAAGCCTTATGTAGATTACTAACATAAAAGTATAGCACATTTGATAAAACTTGGACTATTAAAGAGAGAAAAATAAAAGAGGCTATAGAAAATCATTACGTTTCCACTCTAGCATGAAGGAAACTATGATCTCCAAGGAAATGCACTTACTTCTTTGTCTGTTTTTAGTAAACTCTCACTTCCAACGGATGATGTAATTAAAGCTTGTCCAAGAGGACGCACCACTGCATTTGCCACTTCTCTCCCCACGTTTTCAGGATAGCTGTGAAGTACGCTGGTATTACCCTGATCATTTTGAATGACAAGATGCAAGGATCTCCACTCCGAGTACATAGTGCCTCTATGCTACAATCCAAATAAAACCTGGGGGCAAGGAAGAAAGACATAATTAATAAAAATGTCTATGACATGACTTACCAAAACTGAGGCTGTTTGCCATGTTACAGACCCTTGAAAATTCAAGATGCACATGTCTGTGTCATACATTTGAAGACCTAGAAGAGATTCCAACAGCTGTTTTTCAAGCTTAGTATGTTTTTTGTTTGTTTGTTTTTTAATATAGCTGTGAGCTTGTTTGTTTTTAAAAAAAGATTACAGTAAGTTTCAGTTCGGGACTAGCAGCCTTTTTGAGACACTTAATTAGCTATGTCCTAATGCATTTCAAATCCATGTAAAGTCAATACACACACAGAGTCACTCCTTAATTTAGATTTGTCCCAAAGATTCAGGAGAGAAAAGCCACTAGAAAATTTCCCTAGAAAATTTCCCAGATGCTCTCTCAGAACTAGACAGGAGAAGCACAGAGTCCTCCTTTCAATGACACTCCCAGCACAACTGCAGTTGTGCATTTTCCCTTATTGCAGATTGAGCCAGCTCAGGGAGCCAAGCTGACAGTGAACTAATCAGGTTTTTGCAGTGGTGGGTTTTGGGGATTTTTTTTTTTGTATTGTTGTGAAACCACAACCAAGAGAGGCAGATTAGAAGCAGCAAAAGTTAAGCTACGCTTCCACAGTCACTCTCAGCAAGCATTTGCCCAGAAGCACGCAGGGTATGCCCTTCTGCCCCGAGAGCAGTGGATCGTGCTGCACCATCAGCACATACACACCACCTTACCTGCTGTACAGAAACATGCTTGGGAGCCTGGCCAGAGCAAGCAGCCCCGGGCAGCAGGGAGGCACAGTGTGACAAGGCCAGCAGCTGGTCACAGGACTGCCGTCCAGTCTCACCAGGCAGCGCTGGGCAGCTCAAGATCTGCCATGCACTGCCAGTTTTGCTCTACACATCAAAACATTCGGAAAGCTAAGCCAGCACAAATGTTTTGTCTGCTGAGACAGTTTTTAGCTGGATCAAGATCTGATCTAACTCAGGTGAGGTGAACATCTGTGCCAACAGAAAGGAGCAGTGAGGACACATGGCCGGGAGGGGTGGCAGGAGCATCCCTTCTGGCAGTAGCAGGCTTTTGTACCCACTCACAGCAACATTAAAACTGCTGCTTAAGCAGGTGGTACCATGGCAGCCTAAGCCATCAGAATTGGGACTGCACTATCTCCCTCTTTCCTCCTCTCCCACCAACACCAGCAGTCTTTTATCAGTTATCTGAGCCAGCTGACCACGTGAACAATAAAACAAGGAAAACAGGGTTGGCACAGGAGAAAAGCAAGGAGTATTCAACAGCCACAGCTTAGATCAGCTCAAGCTGTCACCCTGAGGACTGTTCGCCAACTACACTTAGCTGGCACATTTTGGAATCCCAAAACAGGGAATGTTTTGAATGCCTCCCTTAGACATTCCCGGGCCCAAAACCAAACAAGAAGCCAGGCCTGGAAATACACCTTCCTAGGGACAAGCCACCATTTAAACAGGTCTGCCTATTTAGCTGACTCCCCGAGTGTTTATTTACACCCAAAACCTACGTAAAAAGCCTAATGATTCCCTTCAAGGGAGGAGGGAAGGTGAAGCAGCAAAATCTTGGTTTTCCAAACGACGTCCTTCCTGGTTTGAGGCAGCAATCACATGTGCTCATCTGATAGCAAATTAATCAGAGCAGCCACAGCCTGCGGGAAGCATATCCTCTCCATGCTTTAGGCATTTTCTCTCCTCTGGGGGCCATGGGGGGGAAACACGTGTGCCACTGCAGTCAAAACCCTTCGGCTTAGAGGAAAACAACAATTCTAAGACACTAGCTCTTGGGACACAGAGAAGTCACAACAAAAAAAGCAAACAAAAAACCCCACCAAAATGAACATGACCCACAATCCTTGGTGATGGCTTCAGTCACTGTTTAACTTATATAGGTTTCCCTACTGCTATCTTTTCCCCTTTCTTCACATCCTACACCCACTGGGCCCCTTCATCTTCCTCTTTCTGTCCCACCTGAACACTGCCTTAGTCTCCAGCTTGTGTTTGGAGTGGAAGAAGGAGGGACAGAAGTGAAGTATCATCCACTTTGCAAGACTTCCCCTTCCCCTCCCAGGCCCACAGCACTGCCTCTATCCCCAGAGCAGCATGCCCCTTCCCCCCGGCTTTGCTGCTCACCACAAGTGAAGGGCAAAGGCACTCTCCACTCCTCCCATTTTGACACTCAAGTTCATTACAGAAGCACATAACACCATTTGAGGAGCATTGGTTTAAATAAACTGATTTCAACTGATAAAGCAGCATGTACTTTCCATCACCACGCTCCAGCTGAAGGACTGGCAGTTAACAGCTCATGGCAGGAACTTATCAGCGTGCTGATAACTGCAAGCACACTTACTGTGGCTGCCCTTATACCAGAACAGGGTTCTCAGGAACATGGAAGCGCTGCACAGCACAAGCAAATTGTAGACAGCACCTATGTAGGAGCTTTCTCATCTAGAAGACAAAAGTCATCAGAGAGGACAAGGATTCCCAAATCCTGCTGCATTTTGGAAGACCCTCATTGCACTAGAGCAAGGCAATGGGAGGACGCAACCATGTGCCTTCGTGCAGCTCCCTGCCATGCTGAAGCAAAGATGCAAAGCTCTTTTGAGTGACCCTTGCACACTTCTGAGAGGAGCAGCATTTATAACAGATACAGGACAGATATAATATGCCACATTTAAGAGAGGTTTAGCAGCAGGATGGGGTAACCAAAACCTCTGATGCCACACGCACCCAGCCTACTGCCTGACCTTCATACATAAATTTAATCATCAAATCTGTATCTTATTAATATTGAAGATTTCCTTTGGTCTTGGCATAAAAGAAATCTTATGTTAGTTTTATCAATATACAAGGAATACTGAAACAAGTAATTGCTTCAGATGTAAAATCCTTTTGAGGTGGGATTTCCTAGGGTATTGATTTATTTGCCCCCTACATTTAGCAGTAAGAAGTTTTTATTTGCAAGGACTAGAAGTTACTTTCATTTAAGACTCCACTTCAACTGCCATTTGAATTGGAAATTGCTGCCATCTGTTAGGATTGGGGTGTAGCTAAACCCATCTACTATGCAGCTTCTTATAACTGGACATAAGTTAAAAAAGGCTGGTAAGTCTCCCCACACAATTGTATCTGTTACAACATTCTGTTTCGACAGATTCAACATACTGACAGTTCTACAACTTGCTTTAAACAAAAGGCACCTAATGCTTTGTAGAAGCAGGACTCACTCCCTCAGAAGAGGCTGTATTTATCACAAATTACTTAAACAGCAACAGCAAATTGAAAAAAACAACAAAAAACCCAACAGTCACACCACACAAACAGCATACCCTGATTTTTACTTCTGTTTTTGCAATGCTTCTGCATTTCAGCTTCAAAAAAGCACTCTTACTGGCCCAAATAACATCTCCTAAGTTTCACGCAGCTGAATATTCATATTTCACATAAACATATGTCTTATTGAGGTTTAAATCACTAAGGACTCTCAGAATAACAGGCAACCTAATTAAGAGGAGGCATGGGAAGAAAAATAAATAAACCCCTGAAGTTTACCAAGCAGTTTTACATACTCTCAAGTTTGGAAAGGGGTCGTGTTTACATTCCTGGAGGCTGCACTAAATACAACATCCCCAGATTCTCACAGACAGACCTGGAAAGAAATTGTCAGCATTAACACTGACAGAACAACTGAGAGATGTTAAGTTAAAATATTTACCATCTACTATGAAACCGAGCATAATTCCAGTATTCCTTAGTGTGATAAATAATTTGGGTTTCAATATATTCCCTCCAGATCCATTTCAGCTTAGGAATTTTAGTAGCTATCACCATATAAACCACTGAAAATGGATGTTTCAGCATTCAAGACCAAAGATCCTCCGTTCATAAACACTGTAGAAGTTGGCGAGTGTGAAAGAACTTACTAACGAGCCCATAAAACTCCAAAAATAAAGATATTTAAGTTCTCTTTCCAGTCCCCAAAGACTTAATATGAACAGCTGCAGCCAAAATATTTAAACTCCTGGATCAGTAAAGTTAGACAGTGAGAACTGCTCAACTAAGTAACAGACCCACATTCCACAATTACTTTGAAGGAATATGCAGGAGCTCAGAGCCTAAAGCAGAGGTGCGCTTTTTGGAGTGTGTGCAGGGGAGAGGTCAGGGAACCAATATTGGCGTACAAAGCAGTTCCTCAGAAAGTGTGTGCCGAGTGAGGGGAGTGCTGGGGGCAAACATGAACATTTAACCCTTTGTGCTCAGCAGCTTCATACGTAAAATGAAATGTTTGCCTACAATGCAAAAGGATTTCAAGCAGAGACAAGCTGTCCCAAAAATGGATGCTTCTTGGGTTTTATCAGAATCAAAAAAGCAAAGCCTGAGCTGAAAATTCAGAAGCAATTGTTATTAATATAGTAGATGCAAAGACCATCAGCAGAGAGATGCCCAAGGAAGACTGAAGACCTAGTAGAGCCTAAACCAGAGAAGCATCAACATAAAGGGTGTACACCATAAAGTTCTGGGACATTAGATATATTTTATAAGTATTTCACAGTAAACAAGTAATCCCTCTCTCTAACACGACCCCTACTACATCAACAGTACTGACATCTGCTCTCTAGATGCAACAATTACTGTCAGAAAGCCATCTTGCTACAACCCATGTTCCCTGGATCACGTACCAAAGAGGTTTATGAGCAATTTTTCAAGCCAGCTGAGGCCTATGACATCCTGAGCGTGGACAACTGCCATGTGCCCACTGCCCCTCTGCCCTCCAAGTTTCTGCTGGAGAGAGCGACTTAGACCTCGTGAAGACTAACTCAGCACCTCTCATACTAAGCCCACCAGGACTGAAGAAGCGCAGACCCCTCCAGGCAGCTCACCTTTGGAGCCCATCCAACAGGTAGGCTCTGCCCTAGGCACGCACCATGTGTAAAGGACAACAGGCAGAGCAGATAGCAGGCAAAAAATAAAAAAGGCAAGAGCCAAACAGAAAACCCACCTGAGAGAAACACTAGCAGAAAGTTGGTATTTTGCCAAGTCAGTATTTTGTTAAAGAATAAATGGAGATGCACGTCAGGATTACTATTAAATGAAAAAAAAAAATCTAGATTCAAGGCAGGAAGAGATCAGGCACAGAAAAACCAGGAACTCATGTCATCCTTTCCCAGGCCATTCAGCCACAGTGCTACTGAGTAGAAGAGAAGAGAATCACAGCTCCCCTTGCCCAGGGAAGATGAATTTGTCTGATTTTATCACCTAACCATAGCAGAAGTTAATACATTAATCTGACACAGGAAAAGCTGGGTCTCAAATATAAGGTGCCGTTTAAGCCACAGGGCTTGGGTCTCACTCTCCCCAGCACTCCCTACTCACTGACTTCAGAGACCCCATTACCATTCTGGTTGCCAAGAGCACCACTGGACACCAACCTTCCCAAAGCAGGAAGCAGGGCACCTGCCATGCAGGAGAAAGCTGCCTAAAAATTGCATACTGTAAACATCTGAAGATTAACAGAGCCATAAGAAAGCAAAAACATCAGTCAATTTTGTATGTTTTGGCCATTACTCTGCTTTCAAGCTTCATTACTCAAACATCAGTACTGCTTTGCTTCTCACTATCATTCTCATCTTTAAAAGCAGGGCTGAGAAAATTATCTTCCAGGCAGGCCATCTGAGAATTTAAGGAGTTTTCACATCCCTCGCGTGTGCCAAAAACCACGTAATGAGCTCCACTGCAAAACAGTGCATTTCCCTGACCCAGACTGAGAATAATTTTTACTCAACGGTTTATTTTACATTTGCACTTCTTCCTCAGTCCAGTTCCTCGTGCAACTCTAGAGACTGCACAACCAGGAAGGGATCTCCTGAAGCTGATGGTCCCCTTACCCCGGGGAGCAAGCCTTGCTGTGCTTTTGCTGCTGTTCACCGCTTTCCAAAGGAAATCTGATCTACTGCCCGCAGGCCCTGAAGATCAAATGAGACGAAAAATAAGCAAGGGCAAGCAGAATCGTGGCAAAGCCCAGGAGGCCTGCAGCCAGGAACACAAGGCACCGCCAGATTATTTGCAAGAAAGTCCGCATGGAAACAGCGACAAAAACTTTTCTCCCCCCACGACCGCCCTCCCGCTCGCGGGAGCCGGCACGCAGGGGGAGGGGAGCCCACCGACCGCGGGTGGCACCTCACGCTCGCTTCAGGGACCCGAAACGCGGCTCAAAACCAGTCCCCGGGGCCGGGCACAGGCCGAGAAGGACCCCAGGGCCGCGGGCCGGCGCGAGGAGGCCCCCCGAGGCCCGCTCCCGCCCGCCCTGCGGCGG
>NW_008795704.1:498355-504476 GCF_000699145.1 Aptenodytes forsteri | reverse complement strand
CCGTAGCTGGGGGAGGTAGCAACGAGCAGCACCGGCTCTGTCTGCCCTTCCTGCGGGCTGGGGGCCACGTCTCTCCCTCCCAGCTTGCGTTGTTCCCACCCTGCCCTCCTTTGGTGTCTCCCCTGTCCCTTGGTGTTGGCTGAAGTTCTCTGCAGGCTCTGAACGTACCGAGCCACGGCGTTACGAGTTACCTGCGTTCAAACACAGCCAGTAGAAAAGGCAGCACGGGGCTCTGCGGGGAGCGGCGCCCGCGCCCCGCGCCAGGCATCGCTTCGCGTGAGATGGCAACCGAGACCACTGAGGGAGGGTGCGAGGGCGCAGGGTCCTGCAAGCCCCTGGCAAGGGGCCGGAGGGCAGCGTGGCCGTTTTAGCGTCGCTCCCTGCAGCGGTTGGTGAGCGGCACCCTGCAGCTAGCTGCATATCCCCCGCGGGGGGCACGCTGCGTTCACCTCATCTGCAATATCCTCCGAGCTCCGCAAACCGCTTCGGCGGGCGCGTTGCCGGGGAGGTCGGCCCGGTCTCACGGATCCCTTACTGGCTGCTTCCAGGGCCCGGGTCTCCAGGCCCCTTCCGTAGCATTCACCTGCGCTGCTCCTTGTTCAGTGCAGCAGGAAAATGTCAGCCCAAACAAACAGCAGCCTGCAAAGAGATTTTTAACCCCTTCTATTGCCATCCGTTGAAGGAACACCATGTATCACAGGGCAAACTGTACTCCTGTCCTGCAGCAAGACCTCCTCTCGTTCTACGCGCCCTGTGGACGGGAGGCTGCTGACAGCAAGGGGCGAGAGTTTTACAGCAAAGATTTGCTCAGTGCTTTTACTGTAAGTCTGTTCCGCCTGTTTGTTCTGCCCCCGAGGGGAGAGGGGGGCCCTTGCAGGACACAACCCGTCATAGTACCATGAATCTCTGGTGCCTAATAAAAAAAAGAAGTGCTCTGGAGAGGTGTTAGTGAGGCTGCTGGGGTGGTACGTGCAGCAAGGACTGAGAAGGCTGGGTGGAAAGGGAGTTCGGTGCACAAGCAGAGGCTCAGAGAGCCAACAACCACACGTGCAGAGACACGATGCAATTAAAACCGTGCAGAGCTGGCTTACGGATCCCCCATTACCCAAACCACAGTCCGCTTGCTGAGCCCATCTTCCTCTCAGCCCCTTGCCTGCTATATCAGAGGTGCAAACACTCCTCCCAGTCTCCTACATTAAGCTTGACAGCGGCAGAGGAAGGGAACTCCGAGTTTATCTGCAGCAGCCCGTGGCGAGCCGCCTTTCTGCTCTTTTCCTTTGCGCTCACTACATGTGGTTTTCAAAACCACTGAGAATGGCCTCAGGGCTGCCTGCTGCTGCTGGTGCGCTGCCTCCCCAGCTCGGTGCAGTTTGCCCTGCTTGGATTCTTGGTGTCTTATCACAGGGTTCATGCACTTTACTATTGTCGTTACGTGTATTTATGTATAAGATCGCTGTCTCTTCCTTCCCTGTCCACGCAGGGTTCCCTCTCCAAAGCCAAGCCACAGCAGGACTGCTCCTGGAGCACGCTGGAGGATCCCCATCCCTGGTGCCCACATTGATCCTGACGGGAGACTGCTGGGCGTCAAGGGGCCGGTGACCCACACAAGCGCTGACCCGAGGGGCGCAGGCCTGGCCGGGCTGTGCGTACAGCGGGGGGAGCTCAGTCTTCAGGCCTGCGCCAGGCTGCACGTACCCTCTGGCCGCAGGATGGGCTTCACCAGCTGATTGCAGCGGAGAAGCCTGTAGGCAGCTCCCACTCGGCACCTGGCGATGACGCCACCGTCCTGTCCTTGTCTTTATCTTGAAGTGAAGCAGCGTGTTTTCATTAAACAGCCTTTTGCTCAACTGCAGAAATGATGAATGGTGGCGTTTACTTCGAGGAAAACCCTATAAAAACCCTGAAGACCACAATGCCGGTGAACCTCTCCCCTGTGCCGTGCCCTGGCTGGAGGTCCATGCAGTGCTGCACGAGTTGGGGTTCCCAGCATCTGAAGGGACGTCAGACTATTTTTTTTTTCTTTCTCCTGTTATCTCCAGGTCTTTTAATTTAAAGGTATTTTAATCAATACCTTACAGAGTCTGAGTGCCTTTCTTGCTGGGATCCCTAACGAGCAGCAGCCCTTGTGCTTTATATTCGGTGTTGGTGGCAGGATCCTGGCCAGGAGTGCCTTTCTGGAAAAAGGGCAGTGGGGAAAAGAGTGCTGGTGTGCTCGGCTGGCCCCATGCGCAGCCGTGGGCGGCCGTCACACGGTTTTTGGCCTGGCTGATCCCCCCGGGGAACTGGGAGAAGGAGTTATCCGTGTGTCCTACCCCTACTGAAATATTCCCTTGTCTCCAAAAAGAAGGGGCAGGGAAAGGAAAGGCTCAGCCGGAGTTGTGTTGTGTGCGGTGGTTATGGGCGTGCTTGCAGCAGACGTGGGAGTGTTTCCATCTCGCGCGAAGGCAAGCGCAGGCACAGCGATGCAGGGGGGCCCCGTGGCAGCGGGCGGTGGGGCTGGGGGGGCGCATGGAGCCCCCCGTGAGCAGAGCTGCTGAGGCCTGAGCCACTCACACGGGAGTGAGTGGTGGGATGAGTGCCTCTGGGACTTGGGTGCTGAGGAGTGGGCAGAGGGCTTGGAGGATGAGTACAGCAGCAGCATCGCTGCCCAGCCATCAGTGATTAACGAAGCAAAGGGGTCCCCAGGGGCAGCCCAGCACACCCCTGTTTTCAGACAAACAGAGTTGCAAAATTTGGCAGACACCGGGAGAAAGGCTGGCACTGTGGCTGCTGCGCGCCTGGGACCTCGGGGCAGGCAGTGTCCATTCAAACCCTCAACGCTTAACATGCTTGGGAGCCACCTCGCCAAACCTGCCGCTTGTCCAGCGGCTGCGGGGACACTGTCCCTCGCCCTGGGATCGGGGCGACAAAGTAGTGCTTTGGAAAAATATAGGTGAGGCTTGCCAGGACGTAGAGGAACTTGCCGCACGGCAAGGCAGATATCCCCACGGCTTGGTAAGCCCCCTCGGGGAACCTTTCCCCCTTGGCATTAGCGGCTGCCCCTTTTGCACTGCTAGCCCCCGCGCTGGGGAATGCGGTGGGGGACGTTCTTTTATTGCTGCGGCAGCGTGGCGGCTGCCCGGCTGAGGGGAAGGGAAGGAGCCATAGGGCATTACAGGTGCAAAAGCAGCCGAGGATGGTGACTCAGGAGCAGACATTCCTGGCATTAGTGCAGGCAGGGAGGCATAGGCAGCAGGTGGATGGCAAGCCAATGCCTTACCTGTGGGGCTTGTATAAACAAGCAAAGGGGAAGGGGCAAAGGAGGGGTGCTGGGGCACGAGTCCTGCCTCCTCTGGCTGGTGTGTGTGCGTGTCCCCCTCCCTACTGAAAGCAAGAACAGGGGATGGGCAGCCCCGGGGCTGGGGGCCATCACCCCTCTGCTCTGCCTGTAACCCCTGGGGCTGGCAGAATGAGCGCTGGGTTTGTACCTTATAGATGCCGGGGCCGAGGTAACCCTAATTCCCAGAAATCCATGTTGTTACCCCAAGAATCAACTGATGAATATTAACACCCTGGGGAGCCAGGGGAGGGGGGGAAACCATCTCAAGAAGCTTTTCTAACCTTTGCAACTAGAAAACTACCATTTACTGCTCAAGTGTGGATTATCAGATTCCTGAATATATCGCAGATGATGATTTCTTAGTAGCACAGATTTTCCGTACCGCTGGGGGAAGGCGTCCCTTTGGGATCTGATCAGTCTGGGCCTGGGCACTCGTAGCACGAAGGTTCACCTCCCGCAAAGCCTGTAGCCTCGGAGCAGCACACTCAACTCCCATAGCCCCGTCTGGATCCTGGTGTGGGACCGTCGGCCAGCGGGTGTGAGCACCAGCTGGGACTGCAGCTGCTCTGGTAGTGTCACCCTGCCGGGGCCAGCACCTGGCTTGGTGCTGCTGAAGGGTGACCTCCTTCAGCATCCCTGGTCAGTCACAGGCTGAGGTGGGATGATCTGGGAAGGGGAGAAAATAGAAGGAAAGAGAGAAGACTCATGGGTTGAGATGAAGACAGTTTAATAGATGAAGCAAAAGCCGCGTGCACAAGCAAAGCAAAGAAGGGATTTTTTCACTACTTCCCATCAGCCAGTGGACATCCAGCCGCCTCCTGGAAAGCAGGAACCACCATGTGTAACGAGTCCTTGGGAAGATGAATGCCATAACCACGCATGTCCCCTTGTACCCTGATGGTATTAGGGTACGCTCTGCATCTGTGTCCCCCACAGCCCTGTACTCCATTCCCCTCGTTTTGGCTGGGGTAGAGTTAATTTCCTTCCTGGTAGCTGGTACAGAGCTGTGTTTTGGATTTAGGATGAGAATAATGTTGATAACACACCGATGTTTTAGTTGCTGCTAAGTAGTGCTTACACTAGTCAGGGACTTTTCAGCGAGAAGCTGGGAGGGGGCACAGCCAGGACAGCTGACCCAAACTGGCCAAAGGGACATTCCATACCATGTGCCGTCATGCTCAGTACATAAACTGGGGAAAGCTGGCCGGGGGGGGCCGCTGCTCGGGGACTGGCTGGGCATCGGTCGGCGGGTGGTGAGCAATTGCATTGTGCATCACTTGCTTTGTGTATTCTTCTTATTATTATTACTATTAGTAGTAGTCGTAGTATTTTATTTCAATTATTAAACTGTTTTTATCTCAACCCACAAGTTTTCTCACTTTTACTCTTCCGATTCTCTCCCCCATCCCACCAGGGTGGGGGGAGTGAGTGAGCGGCTGTGTGGGGGTCAGTTGCCAGCTGGGATTAAACCACGACATCCATGGATCTGATGTGCTGGGCCATTGAATCCACACAGTGCAGTAAATCCGGTCGTCCCTTTTACCCGCCCAGCCAGAGTCAGGGACCCTCTACTCCTGGTCGGCGTATTCACTGTTGGACTCCTGTGGTTTCAGACCAGAAGTCCCTTCACCAAGACCTGGAGGAGAGGTGGTCTCAGCCCTTCTTCTGCATCCATAACGATGATGTCATCGATGTACTGCAGATGTTCAGGGGCAGCAATGTGTTCCAGTGCAGTCTGGATCAGTCCATGACAAATGGTAGGACTGTGCTTCCACCCCTGGGGCAGTCGATTCCAGGAGTATCGGACGCCCCTCCAAGTGAAAGCAAACTGTGGCCTGCACTCTGCTGCCACAGGGACTGAGAAAAACACATTGGCAATATCAGTTGCAGCATAATACTCAGCTGCCTTGGACTCCAGTTCATACTGGAGCTCTAGCACACCTGGTATGGTAACACTCGGTGGTGGCATGACTTCATTCAGGTCACAATAGTCCACTGCCAGCCTCCACCCTCCACCAGACTTTCACACTGGCCATATGGAACTACTAAAGGGTCAGCGAATCTTGCTGATCGCTCCTTGGCTCTCCAGTTGATGAATCAGCTCAAGGATGGGAACCAGGGAGTCTCAGTTAGTGAGGTATTGCCGCCAGTCCACCATCATGGTAGCAATCAACACCTGCTGTTCTTCAGCCTGCAGCAACCACACAACAGAGGCATCCTCCAAGAGGCCAGGCAAGGCGGACAGCTGTTTAATCTTCTCTGTATCCATGGCAGCTACACCAAAGGCCCACCAGTACCCTTTTGGGTCCTTGAAGTACCCTCCCCTGAGGTAGTTTATGCCAAGGATACATGGGGCCTCCAGGCCAGTCACCATAGAATCACAGAATCATAGAATGGCTTGGGTTGGAAGGGACCTTAAAGATCATCTAGTTCCAACGCCCCTGCCATGGGCAAGGACACCTTCCACTAGACCAGGTTGCTCAAACCCCGTCCAACCTGGCCTTGAACACTACCAGGGATGCGGCATCCACAACTTCTCTGGGCAACCTGTTCCAGTGCCTCACCACCCTCACGGTAAAGAATGTCTTCCTAGATCTAAATCTGCCCTCTTTCAGTTTAAAGCCATTACCCATTGTCCTATCATAGAATCATAGAATCAGGGAATCATTAAGGTTGGAAAAGACCTCTAAGATCATCGAGTCCAACCATCGACCCAACACCACCACCCACTAAACCATGTCCCTAAGTGCCTCATCTACTCGTCTTTTAAATACCTCCAGGGATGGGGACTCCACCGCTTCC
>NW_008795704.1:487342-496732 GCF_000699145.1 Aptenodytes forsteri | reverse complement strand
GAGCCGTTGACCACAACTCTTTGAGTGTGACCATCACCAGCTAATTCCTTATCCACTGAGTGGTCCATCCATCAAATCCATGTCTCTCCAATTTAGAGACAAGGATGTCATGTGGGACAGTGTCAAATGCTTTGCACAAGTCCAGGTAGATGACGTCAGTTGCTCTTCCCTTATCCACCAACGCTGTAACTCCATCGTAGAAGGCCATCAAACCTATCACCATAGTTTGCCTTTGCCACTTGTCCCCTGTTAAGTTCACTTCAGCTGCCAATACAGACAACTGTTGGGTTCCCCCCCCTCATTTCCTTGAGCTTTTATTGCTGAGCATGACATCACATGGTATGGAATATCCCTTTGGTCAGTTTGGGTCAGCTGTCCTGACTGTGTCCTCTCCCAACTGCCTGCCCATCCCCAGTCTCCTGGCCCTTGGTGGGGAAAACCCATCCCTGGAGAAATTGTGGCAGATAGGCCAGGAGCAACGTACTTCATCTTGGAAGAACAAGCAGACGTCCCTCACCATGTCCCTCAACGTATGCGGTATGTAAAATAATTTCTTTGTTTTATCTCATGCAGAACCGCTGTGTGGAGCCTCACCCAGGTTTCACAGGTGGCTTTTGCTTGCTGTATGCTATCAGCAAATGCGAAGTGCTGAATGCCCCTGCCCTCCGGCCACGCCGAAGCTCCTCCTCGGCTGCTGGACCACAGAGGACTGCTTGGTGGAGTTTGCACCATCACCGAGTTGTGGGGCATGCAACTGGGAGCAGAGTTCGATGGCTCGCAAGGGTGCAGGGCAATAATCTCAGGCTGCACCAAGTGGGAAAGGGGGTAATCGGTGATTGGATTGTGCATAAAAAAACCCCTTTGATGTAGGATGATAATCAAGCACGAGTGTATATTAGGCACAGCTGAACTTCTGTAATGATAGCTCTAAATTTCTTTTGTGTGGACCACACATTTTATAACACAGCCACCAGGTACACTGGAATCTAGTCCGTGTTAACTCTTTCCCTTCCCAGGTGAAGGCAAAAATATACTGAGATCCCAGATGCACCGGAATACGATGAAAGCTGCACACAAATCAACTGCTGTAAAACACTTTGCATTAGGCGGCATCATGGTTATAATTGTTGAAGGATCAGGAACTACCGGGTGCAGTACAGTTACCCATTTATTCATTGCTCCTAAGTCTTGGACAAATCTATAAACTGGTTTTCCATCCCTGGAAAAAACCTAGTTTAGGTTTTTTTAACTGGCAAGATAGGATTATTACAGGAATACTCACAAGGAATTAAAATCCCTTTCTGCAGAAAATCTTCAATTATTGGTCTTATACCTTCCCTTGCTTCCTGAGATAATGGGAATTGTTTTAAGGAGGGAGGTTTGCCTCCCTTCACTTCTATCTATCTGTACTGGATTAGCTGACTTTAAGAACCCTACAACCGCAGAACTTCGGGTCCATCTTCTCCTTAGGGCACCCTGCTCATGTCCCTTCTCACGATTGTTATCTGGCAGTCTAGGCTCAGCGGTTAACCCTTCCATCACATGTACCTCAACAGCTTTATAAGATAAGGTCACAATTATCACCATCTGGGATGGTTGACTTTGTGTTGTTCCTATAGACCACACTGGTTTTTGTAGTACACCTCCAGTTCATGAGTGTCACGTTAATGTTAGTGTGAGAGCAGTTGGTAATTGTGCATATCACACTTGACCCAGCGTATGTCATGCGGTCCTTACGTGGGGCCCCTAACATGGGCCCTCCGTGGACTGAAAATGGGTGGTTTCCTTAACGGCACTCTGTGGTCCACAAGAAATTTAGAAGATAACATACAGTCATTGATAGAAACTGAACAGCAATGTGATGTTGTAGAACAGCCACGTTCTGTTGTTGATGTAGATGTCTGCATCGTGATGGTGTGGAAGTACAAGTGTTACATCAGAATCAACGCCTCATCCACGCCACAAGGCAAGCAGCTGGTGCTGCTGCTGCCCGATGGTGGGACACCTTTTGTGGGTTTAGCTCCAGCGCCATTGCTGTTGTACACCTGTTCTCACACCCAACAATTTTTTCACTTCTTGCTACTCCTGTATTGCTAATTGTAGTAATGACTGTGTATATAAGGATCTTTCTAGTAGCCAAAAAGCTTACTGATGTAAACTGCAAATTACAGTATCCTTAGGAAAGGTCAGCCAAATGTGGATCAAGGGGTGGAGTGTAGTGGTCCTAACTGGAAGACCATTGTACATCGAGGAGTCAGTGATCCACGTAACGGCTGACCTGGGTAGGAGCAGACCTGCGCCAGGCTGCACGTAACCCCTGGCCGCAGGATGGGCTTCACCAGCTGATTGCAGCGGAGGAGCCTGTAGGCAGCTCCCACTCGGCACCTGGCGATGATGCCACCGTCCTGTCCTTGTCTTTATCTTGAAGCGAAGCAGTGTGTTTTCATTAAACAGCCTTTTGCTCAACTGCAGAAATGATGGAGTTGTTTACTTCAGGGAAAACCCTATAAGATCCCAAAGATCACAATGGCAGGGGCATAAGGCTGTCTCTGCTATCCTCTTTTTCCTTCTCGTGTTCCCTCCAGTAAAGGGTATTTTAATTGATTCCTCACAGAGCCGGAACACCTTTCTTCCGGGGGCTGTACCGAGCACCTGCACCGGCTCAACTGCAGAAATGATGGAGTTGTTTACTTCAGGGAAAACCCTATAAGATCCCAAAGATCACAATGGCAGGGGCATAAGGCTGTCTCTGCTATCCTCTTTTTCCTTCTCGTGTTCCCTCCAGTAAAGGGTATTTTAATTGATTCCTCACAGAGCCGGAACACCTTTCTTCCGGGGGCTGTACCGAGCACCTGCACCGGCAGCGAGCACAAGCCCAGGGCGGGTGGTAGAAACCACCAGCCATGCAGGCTACAGGGCGGCGAGCTCCATCGTGGCAGTTACATGACCTGCTATATATAGAGATATTTATATATACAAACCTATCTCTACATATGTAAAGCTGTACAAATATATATAAATATATTACACAGATACAGATGCACTTATATATTTTTATTTACAGAACATAAATTTAGGTAAAAGTGTATGCGTGAAAAGATTGTTTAATAAGAGGTGAACTTAATAATTAAAGTTTAAAAGCAAACAGAAAGAAAATGAAACAAGAAGAAAAGGCAAGCTCAGGGACCGTGGTTTGCAGGTCTGCTGGGCAGTCCTGACCCCGTGGGGTGCAAACAACCCGCACACGGCCGGGGCTCGGGGCCAGGCCTGGGGGCTGACCGAGAGGTGCCCACCCAACCCAGCCATGCAAAGGAAAGACCAAGCCTGTGTCTGGCCAGGAGGCTCCCACGCATGGCTCCAAGCCAGCTGGGTGACCAGCCGCTGTTACTGGGGCAGCCTTTGGTGTCTGTGCTGCGCAAAACACAGGCACGCTACCCACAGAAATGGAAAGCCAGAACTAAACGCCAAATTCCCAGGAGCATGTGTGTGGGGACAATAACCCCAAAGGGATTCCGGGAAAAGACCACATGTGCTGGGAGAAAAGAGGGCTGGGCCAGGGGATTAGAAACAGAAAACTGGGGTCGGTGTCAGGTGGGGGTTCCCTTTGCCCACAGCTGTCAGTTGATCTTAAAACCACTTGTAATCACCCTTTTGCGGCACCAGCTCGTGCTAGCTGTGTTTTCTTATCCTTTGGCCAATGAGGATTTTATGGTGTGCTTTCAAAACACAAGCCTGGCTGACCAGGCAGAAGACAGCAGCACTCAGCAAACAGTCTTCATCCACGTATGGAACCACAGCTCTCAAAGAAAGGACAACGTCAGAGAAAGGCAACTGGCATTCAAAGAACAAAAAGAAAAGGCTTGTTTTAAATTTAAGGCCTTTTTGCATGCTAGAGAATGCCATCCGTCCACTAATTGGGCTATTAACTCTGGTCTACTAGTTACAATCTCCGAGAAGCCCTGTTGTGGTTTCCATTGCATGCAGCAGTAACTGGGACGAGATATTACTTAAACTCAACTGAGAATGGGGAAGTAAAAATGCAGTTTTCAACTCTTTCTCTGAAAAGCTCCTTTCCAAATTCATGGCTCATTTTCAAATCTCATCTGAGGCGGTTTGGTCTGGAGTCACTGCTTTCTCCCCATCCAGTGACTCGGTACTGAGAGCTGCAGGCAGGGAGGCATCGCCCCTTGTACCCCATCTCAGCCCCCTCGTGCTTCTCCTCAGCAGCACAGCTGGGGCACCCCCGGGTGCTACCACCCATCGCCCCTGCGAAGCAGGCGGTGAGCGCAGCTGCCAGGGAGCGGCAGCCCAGCCAGGAAGAGGGGACGGGGCTCAGCCCTGGCCTCGCCGCTCCCCAGCCGGGCGCTCTGCTCTGTCTCCTGGGATCCAGATGGACCCCTGCCCTCACTTGTTGGGGACCTCCAGCCTCTCTGCTTCGTGAGTGAAGCACTTTCCCCTATATAAAATCATCATGATTCATCACTATTTTACCATATTTTTTCCATATTTCTATCAATTACACTCTTTGGTATAGCTTCCGCACATTTGCCTGGTAGAGACACTGAACTCAATGGTCTGTAGTTCCCCAAATCCCTTTTAAAAAGTGGAATTGCATTTGCCATGTCCTGTTCCTCTCATATCAAGGGTGTTTCTTTTTATGGTTACATAAGCAGGTAGATGACTAATTTCTTGTTTAGTCTACAACACAGGAGTGAGTATGATCTAGTGCTAGCAATTTCTTCTTATGAGCAATTTGTCTTAAGATTTCCTCTGCTTACTTCAGTTTGAAACAGATTTTCTGGCTGACTCATTCCCCATGAAGAAAAATCTCAGCCAGGGAATAGCCTGAAGCTGTTCTGTAGTAAACAGCAATGCAAAGGCTTCAGCTGGCTTCTTGAAAACCTTTCAGATTTTCTCTCGGCGTGAACCTCCGTGCATTTGGATAGTGAACAGACAGAGATGGGGGTCATCTTGACCTTGGGTCTCACGGAGAAGTTTATCATCACACCTGTGTCCGGCTGCTCCTCCCAGGGTCTGCCTCTCCCCGTGCCCACTCCTGGCACCCGGCTGGGCAGAAATCCCCGGAGCATCATCCCACCCTGCATGCCCAGAAAGCAGCTGCTGCCCACAACTGTTTGCTTCAGTCAGCTCCGACCCCTGTGAGGAACAGGACTGCTTCTGCCCAGCTTGATTAGACACTAGATTTGTCACGCAGGTGTCCTGTAGACAAGCAAGTGCTGTGCTGTGACTGAGCAGCACACTGATGTCTGGGCTTCAGGAGCTCAAATATAAGCTAGAGCTCTGTTTTATAAGCATTTCATCAGCTCCTTATTACACTGCACCATGCATTTTCTTATAGGCTGTCTTCTATCATTCATGTTTTAATTCGCTAATTATTTTACACACGTTGAGCGTATTTCCAGTCCAAAGCTCCAGCCCAAACTACTCAGTCTCCAGGACCATGCATTCAGTTAATTCTATATCCATATTACATTGGTTCACTATATATCATATATATAATGTATCTAAGTAATATATCATTAATATATATCATATAACATACCTGTAATCATAACCATTCATTTATGGACATATACATATATATGCATAGCTTTAATCTGGATATTTTGGCTACTTCCTCAGCCTGCTCTTCTGCATCAAGACAATACCCCAGGTGTCTTGTGAAGATTTTCTTCCATCCTTTATTGTAACCTTAGTGGTGTTGTCCCACTTAGAGCTTTTTCAGGAAAAAAAAAAAGCAAATGCTGTCCAGCAGTTACATTCTTGCATTTCCCAATACTTCCACCGCACACCTCTAACACATAGCTACACTTTCAGGCACGCTTAGCATTCATTGCTTTAGTTTCCATTCATACTCACTAGGAAGTGAACAAAGAGAAAGTGAATACTAAACAAGTAAACATTTACTGAAGAAAAGGCATGGCTTTATAAAAGAAAAAGGAATTTGATGCTGTCTATTTTCTAGGCTGGAAGATATGGAGCCACCCCTACTCGCACACAAAGAGCCAGCGCTCCCAGCTGCTGTGCCCAGCACAGGGCACAGCTTGCGCAGAAACAGGGGTTTGTGCTCAAGATGAGCAGAAGGGTCTTTCACGTTCAGCGGAGCTGCTGAGCAGGTATATGGTCCTTACACTCCTGGTCTGTGCCCCTCAACCATAAACCATCTAGCCTACACAAGGCAGCTTTCTGCCTTGAGAAAACAGAGCAGCCAACCTCAGTGCTGCCTTTTTTGCACAGTAATCGGCACCGCCCCGCTTACACTTCTCAGTGAACGGTCAACACAGTGGATGTGCAGCGATGATGTGGAAAGAGTTTTTCAACACGCCAATGAAATAAGAAGAGTGCTCCTTCCAACTCTTCCACACTTTAATGAAAGCCCCAGAAAGACCCAAGCGAATCATTGGCTTTGATACAAAGAAACGAGGTTTGTGCAGAGCAACCCTGCCCTCAGAGCCTGGCCTTACAGCGCTCTGTCTCACAGGGAAGGAGCAGCCTTTTCCAGGAGTTCTTTGAGCAGCCAGCTTCAGCCAAGGGCTCCTTTTGATGCCGGCACACCATGCAGTGAGCTTACCAGACTCGAGCAGTCCACTGCTTTGGAAACACGTGCCCTTACATCAGGTCCTCTTGCACAACTTACCTGACGGGCTTGCCATTCTCCATGTATCTCTGGCCTCAAAGTGTAGCACCCTTCTTCATTTCCCATCCATGACTGAAGACGAGCAATCGTGACTTCCGTAGCCTGGGAAGATGCTTGAGAAGTGCAGCCGGCAGGAGAGCCCCATCCCGGTGAGGCAGAGCTGCGGGCTGTTCCTGCAGGAGAGCAGGCTCCAGCTGCTGCTGCTGGGACAGCTCTGCCCTCTGGATCCAGACATCTTCACTCTCTGCATAAAACTGGAAAGGCATGGGAAATCACACTGGCCCAGTAGATTTGAATGAACCCAGTGAGGCATGTGTGTGGCATAGCTATGTTTGCACCCCTGTTCCCCTGACTACTCTAGCAGAAGACAGAGGTGCCTGCTAAGGGTCAGCCCCAGGCTCTTCACAGCCTGTTACCTGATCCCCGCTGTCCCTTCCTGGTGTTTGGGGAAGACAAGCCATCCATCATCCAGGACAGCCCTCAACCATTCAAATGAGCCTCCTGTGGGAAAAATAATGGAACAGGCTCCCTTTACCTTGCACTGCAGTTGCATGCTTCTTTCCGTGCTGTCACAAAAGCTATCAGCGGGAGAAATGTTAGATTTTGAACTACTTGCAGAACCAGACCACTCACAGCAGCCTTCTAGCTCAATTAGATGCTCTGATGGGGAGTTGGTTTTGTCAAAGCTGGTATCTCTGGCAGACACCCTCTCCTTGGAGAGAGCTGAATGCAAATGTGCAGAGAAGATGCTCTAACATCTCTGACTGTAACAAAAAACAACAGTATTTGGGAAAAATCTGACTTGGTTTAGGCAGAAGAGAGGTTGACAGAGACAGACTGAATCCTAGCTGTTATTTTCCAAATACAACATTCCTCTGAATGCAAACACTCCAAGCATTTAGCTGCACCGTGTGCACATTGCACAAGTGATGGATGAGCGTTAAGTTGGCTTAAGACAGTATTATCACTCTGTAGTGAACAATTCATTTTTCTACAAAGCTTGAAAATTAATTAATTTAATTAAAATACAACATCATTTCAAGACTGTCTTCATATTTTGAACTACAGACCTGGATGGGTAGAGTAGTTGCTTCATTGCTACTGATCTCCTAGATCTACTCGCGTAAGCTGTAGATTTTGGCAAGAAAGAACATTCAGCCAAAGCTTTGTGAAGGATTCAGGCTGACATGAGAAAGTTTGCAGTTATACCCTGCTTGTTCAGAAATAAACAACTGCCCATGTTCTCCTGGTATGAAGTCAGCTGGCCCATCCAGGGCTCATTTGAGAGCTGCCTTAGCAGCCCCATCCCCCTTGGTGCCTTAGCCCAGAGCCACACTGTGCCAGGGCACCCGTGCTGACATGCAACTGAATGACTGCAAAAGCGTCGAGGAACCCCAACCCTGACTGACTTACAGCCAGAGAGCCCTCTGCTTCCCAGCCCTCACTTATGCCCACAACGTGGTTATTACTACATTGGATCACCAACACAACAGCATATGGTTCTGTAAGTCATTTCCAGCAGGAGTTCTTTTTATCAGTGTTTTCTGTGAGGAAAAATAGGAAGTTACACTCTCTTCTGTGAGGATTGCAGAAAAAAAGACACGGGTCAGCCAAAAACACATGGGGAGGAGATGGTGTTAGCCTAGTTAGGGCAAACGCTGCTGCCTTTTGCAGGGTCCTGGACTGCTATGCTGCAGCACATGCACAGATGAAATAATCCATGTTGACAAGAGCAAGCACAGCATGGGGACCAGCCACACCAGAGAGCCTAAAAACACCTTCCTGGGCTAGAGGACTATTGCAATGATTGTACAGTCTTGTGGCAGGAAATTCCCCTTTTTCCACCTTTGTTCAACAGCCAATCTCGTTTACATACACCTAAAAATTTAAGCAGTGGTACTGACTGTTTCTGCATACAGTGCCTGCACAGGTCCACACTTACCCCTCTTCCTTCCCCTCTTGTTCTCGGTAGCCCAGGCAAGCACAAAGGCATCGTGACAAGCTGGAGTTATGCTTGGGCCTGTGCAAGAAGAGGCAGACAGCACTAGGCATGTTACTTTTTAAATGCTTTTATATGAAAAAGTGTCTATATGAAACAAAAGTAAAAAAGAAAAAAAATAAAATTGCTGTATTAAGGTAAGGTTGGTAGGCTATAACATAAATTGAAGAGATCTGTCCAAGAGGCAAGCTACTTAACAGCCAAGGTCCAGCCAGAAGCCAAGGTGAGAGACACAGCTGGAGCCAGGCACCCCTATACCACAGCTCAGGCAGGGAGAGAGGGCCCAGGGCTGAGCTGGAACGGGGCTCCTGGGCCCATGGGCAGGGCTGGGGGGGTCCCAGGTGAGGCTTGTCAGGGCCACTCAGGCCTCTCTTGGTGCACTCGGGTCCATCACAGGACCATCTTAGCCAACATGTTTAGGGGCTGGCTGGTGCCCAGTGATCGCTTACTGCACACTTCTCACATCTTAAGAGGCATCTGAAAGAAAATCACTGTCCTCATAGGCGAGGTACAGCGGGTACAGCTGGTACTGTCTACCTGAAGTGCTCCAAGACTTGTTAGAGGGCACCTGGGCTCCCCAGGAGGGAGGTGCAAGAGGGGAATCTGCCAATTCTGAGCGTGAGGAGCAGGGAGTAGATATCAGACCCATGCACACCACACTGGGTAATCCCATACATGGATTTTTGGGAGGTACTGTCAGGGCCCTCAGGGCGCTAATATGCCTTAATGGTCC
>NW_008795704.1:484903-487048 GCF_000699145.1 Aptenodytes forsteri | reverse complement strand
TCAGCGCCCTCAGGGCGCTAATAGGCCTTAATGGCCCTGACCAGCCTCACCTGGGGCTTTGACCCACACACATCCTACCCATGGGCCCCGGAGTCCCATTTAAGCTCAGACCTGGGCCTTTAGTCCCTGCCTGAGCTATTTTATAAGAGAATTATTCTCTAGCTTTGTTTTAGCTATGCCCTGGCCCAAACTGATCCTGACCCGCAGACTAACTTTCCAGCTTGGTCTTCTACCTGCCTCATCTCCATAGACTTGCCCAGCAATCGCTGGGCTGCATCTGATCCTGGTTATCCTCACCAGACCTGACCCCAACCCGCAGATTGACTTGGACCTGCCTTATCACCATGAACTTGCCTGATGATGTGGACTCTCGACTGAACCTGGCTACCATCTTTAAGTCTGCTCTGCTCAGCGTGCTTGGATATGATGGGATGGTGCTCTGGCTGGTGAGGCCCCTGCCCTGGCCAGCTCCCCTATCCCTCAGGGAGCAGCCAGCCCTCACTGTTCCCTGGTAGGTACACACTCAGCTTGGATCCTAGTTTCTTTTTGGCAGTTCCTTAAAAGAAGGGGAAGGTGTCTGGGTTGAACTAGGAAACTTGTGGGAGAGATTGGTCACCACAGTCTCCTGAATTTCAGTATGTAGCCCTGGCAAAGCAAGGCAATGGTGCACTGTAAATGAATGGGTGTGTTGGGAGGGTTGTACCAATCCCGGCTGGCAAAATGGAGCATTGCTTGCCTCCAGACTTGAGTGTGTAACGCTGCCTAACTCTGCGGTGCTGAACTGAATCTGACTCTCAGGAAGCAGGCTTGACTTTGCCTTCCATACTGTGACCTACAATGAAGTGGATCACCCAGATCTGCAGGGTGGTTTCCAAAGACCTGAGATGCAGGCAAGAACTGAGTTCACTCCAGCACCAGGAGCCTGAGAGACAACCAATGTATTCCCCCTTGCTACCAACACCTGGGAAGCATCGTGTGGCTAACGAGGCCAAAGAGCTGGACTTGTCTGCCTGCTTACAGGGGTGTTATTTACCTAACATGCCTCCCTATGTGTTCCCTGTATTGCCCTCACCGGGTCTCAGTGGTGGGAGGCCAGACTGCAGCTACCTGCAGCTGCATGAGTGGAGGTGTCCCCAGTAAGGCAGCTGCTTCTGGTATCACCTCAAAGGGGGGGACTGCTGGCAAATGAGAAGGCCCTGGCCTGATGTTAAGCTAGCTGGACAGGGTGGGAGAAACTACTGTCAAATTGCTAGAGATAACAGGTAAGTGGGAAAGGGTGATAAAGTAGCAGCTAGTGCTGAGGGAGGTGGCAGGACTTCACAGGTGGTTCAGGGGAGTGGTGTGAGGAAGGGCTGAGGCTCAGAGACAAGGGGAGGGGAGCACCGGGCACTCAGCGATGCTGCGTAGGGCTGGGACGACCCCAGTGGCAGTATGCTCCAGTGCTCTTCTTTCTTCTACTGGGAACGCTCGGGAATGGTTTACCTACATACTGTCTCAGCTCTGCCTCCCCTCCTCCATTGCTATTCAGTAACAGCCTTTAATTATTTAAGAATGGGGTTAGAAGCAGTACATAGGACCACTGGGTGGCACCAGAAACCAGAATATGGATTAAGTTTGGGCAATAGCTTGTTTTTAGATGTTTGGGGCTGGGCCCTACCAAGGGTAAGGTGAGAGGCACTGGGGATGCCACACTATCCTGGGAACCAAGTATTTCAACTTCCAGACATTCCTGAAGAGGGGGGAAAAAGGCAGCAAGAGGTAGAGGATAGCACACGCGCTCCTTAGGGGCGCAGTGGGAAATGCCAGGTGTTGCACAGAGCTTGCTCTCCCTTTGGGATGGCTACCCTCATGGAAGGAGCGTGGCCCCGGAGTCAGGCGGTGGGTACAGGTACAGAGGGATAACCGTGACCTCGGGGAGGGCTCCCCCAGCGTTCACACTTGCACATTGCCAGAACCTCCGCTGGGGGAAGGAACAAGCAAATTTATTCGGCCTACCAAGAATTTAGTCTAAGCCTTACCTCTGGAGGAACAAAACCCAAGACAAAACCACAACCAACGCGAGAGGCGTTTCAGGCTTCGGCGCGGCTCCAAGGACTGCTGCAGGGACGCTCCCCCAGTTTGCGGCTGGCCCGTCTCCGGCCCTGG
>NW_008795704.1:458082-484008 GCF_000699145.1 Aptenodytes forsteri | reverse complement strand
CGCTGAGGCGGCCGCAGCCCGCAGGGGCCCGGGCGGTCGCCGCCGCTGAGGGAGGACTCCGCTCCTTTCCCCTCCTCTCCTCTCCTCTCCTTTGCCGTTATGAGACGCCGGGGGAAAGTACCGCTCCCTCACGGAGCTGGGTTTAGGAAATAATCCCTCGTCATACCGGGCTTCGTTGGGAAAAAAGAGAAACGCCTCGAAACTGCCCCTGGTTTTATTGCGGAGATTATTTTCTTCATGTAGACAACGGACTGGAGTGCTCTGGGCTTCCTGCTTGCTCTCATCTGTAGCTTTTCTTTCTGGTATTCAGAGCTCAGAATTCTCAGTTGTATTATTTACTTTGGACAACGAATACAGGGTGTTTTTCTTTAATTCAGTACAGTCTTGTCGGTATGTGAATGGGAAAGGAATAGCTTGTAAAAAATTTTTTTTGTTGACTTGCACTATTGCTTTAGGCCGTTTCTTTTTTATATTTAAGGTAAGTCACGGGGAGTAATTCAAAACACCGCAGCAAAGTCAGATGCTTCTACTATCTTCAAAATCATCATTATAAAGTCCAGTGCAGAAAATGCAGTGTTACAAAACAAATGACACTGTGTAGCACTGACACTGGCTTCCCAGGAGGTGTTGGAAGTGCCATCAGCTGCCTCAGCGGCAGTGCCTTGGGGCGTTGCATTGCCGACTGAGAGCCTGGTGTCTGATCCGGTTTTTGATTCCTCTCAAGTCTGAGGAGTCTGGAAACGGTGCGTGATCACGAGTCTCCCGTGTTCAGATAGGAGGACCTAGGGGCTCATTACTTTAGTTTCTGCCTTTCCTTTTCTATAGAAACAAGAGGACAACAGTCTCCCAAATCCTGGAGCCTGTCAAACCGTGTTTAGCCCTAGTGTACCGGTCTATGGTGGAAAGTCAAAAGGTAATGTAAAGTCTAAGAGCTGAGTTTAAAATCAGCTTGGAGTGTTTCTGGTACAGTAATGTACTTGGACTAGGGGAGCAGAGCTTACCAAATGTGTCTCTCACTGAATTGGGGGTAGGCTCCTGAAGAAGCAAGGCAATCACCAGGATTCATTTGGATTTTTGGCCACTGGACTGGGATTGTGGAGAGGGCTCAGGATTGGCAATGACTGTTCCAATTTCATTTATTTGTTTGGGATTTTGAAGCTTAGCTTGTGTGTGGCACACGAGGCACTGCAACTGGCTGTCTTGAGGGCAGAAACTTAGTGTGAGCTATACTTGGCTTGTATTGAGATGTTTGCAGATGTAGAAGCTGGAAATGTTATAAAATGAAAATTAAACAACTGCTGGAAGCAGCATTATTGGAGGCTGTAATTACATTCCTAGCTACTCATTTTGTATCTAAGGTTAAAAACTAATTGAAATGAACAAACCTGTTTAATTTGCATTTTCCTGATCTCAGATCACCTTCAGAAATCCTCCAGTGCTGCTGTTTGCAGCTCATATTTCACATTGGTCATACATGACAGGATCGTTAATGTTTTTCATTGGAAAGCATCAGTGTAGTGGTACATCTAGATTTCAGAGGCTTTATTACGTACAACATATATTTTGGTCCCTTAAAGATATGCTAGGAAATTTTCTTAAAGATGCTTCTAGGACAGTTTTCTTAAACGTTCCTCTGTTGCATGCTCAAGGTAAACGTCATAGCAAAGTAGTAATATATAGGTATGGTATTTTCAGTGAGAAGATTAAAAAAATTATGGTCATAGTATAGTCTAAGCACAAAAAAAAAATAATAGGAGAAAGCAAATCGGCTTTAAAAATTTTTTTGGGTTCGTTTTTCATGTGTAACGGAATAGGGATTTTAATTTTTAATTATTTAATTGACGTTCTCACAAATTATAGCTCAGATGGATTGCCACCACTGTTGCTTCCTGGAAAAAGGTAAAGCCAAACACTCAGGGAGTTCTATTTCTGTAGGCAGTGCTGACACCATAACCCTCCATTATCAGGGTTTATCTTGTGCTCATCATCTGTCAGCTGTGTCTTGGATATAAGTAAATATGCCTCTGCTGCTTATGACTCTTAAGCCTCATGTTGGACAGTTGCGCAGTACTGGTTAAGACTATTTGTGTCCATAATTATTACAGCCTGGTTTAATCTGCGATAGTTAAAGGAGAACAGAGGAGTGTTTTGCTACTGTTTCTCTGTGTAATGTTGAAGAAAATATTCCTGATATGTGTTTTGATGCATCTCTGGTCTCGTTTTCATATGAATGTGGTTTGGGAGGAATAATAACATTTTCTATTGCTTTTCCCTGGGAATTCTCAGTATTCTGGCCAGATCAGGTCAGTTATTAAGCACAGCAGTTGTAATTTGGTCCTGACATGGGAATGACTGGATGACTGTGCCCTCTACTGTGCAAATCAGAGTTGGTGAGAGATTTTAATAATCTCACTTGGTCTTCAGTTCTGTTCTTGTAAATTCTGAATTGTAAATGAGACTTGCTGGATTTTTAATAATATATTCTTATTGATCATTGACTTTTTTCTATCTGGTGATATCCCTTGGCTTCTGTGACTGATGTAGCACCATTTAATGTTGTAATCAAATTGATATTGTGGGAAGCACAGGAAGGAATAGCTTTGTTTTCATTTGGCTATCGTCCTTACCAGACTTGGATGCATTTCTGTATTTACAACAGGTTTTAGTTTGCTGAAGGGGTGTTCCTTACTTTATATAGTATAAATACAGTAGAGGTTATAAATGCGATGTTTAATTTTAAAGTAACCTTTACTATTCAGTCATGTATAAACCAGACTCTCTTCGTAATTACCAGATGGATTAAAAACGTGAAACTAGCCCTTTTTTTTCCCCCCAAGAGCTGGAATTGTGGCTTTTCTCTGTGTGTTCGAACAGAGGATATAGGCAATCTGCTGCTTCCTTTCCATCTGTATTTTGGTGGTGAAGCTGCGTGTTACATCTTAAACTGATGTAATGACCGGTTGGCATGCAGAAGGGCTGGTCCTATTCTTGCCGTCTTGTACCACCTCCAGCATTTACTGGATGTTTTCCTGAACCAGTTCAGTTTGCTAAATAAGCAGGGCACTAATCCAGCCCCTCTGTGTCCCCATCTCCCCACAAGATCAACTTTTGCCAGGTAAGCAAGTTCAATGAGTTGAAAGAAGGGCTGAGGAGTACCAGAGGTGTAACTGATTTTTGCGGTCTAAGAACAGCCATAGAATCAGGTGGAACCATCTAGTCCACTGTTCTTTCCTGACAGTGACCAAAAGAGAAGAGCATAAGGTGAGGGCAAGTTATATAAACCTCTGTCTGATAGCTCTCTTGTCTCTCATCAGCTGTAGGGCATCAAGAGGTAGATGCTGCTTGCATTTATTTTGTTAGCGGTTAATGTATTTTTCTTCTGTGAACTTGCCCATGTCTCCAGTCCGTTTAAATTTATAGCACTGATGCATCCCAGGGGAGACCTTCCAGAGCACAAAATAATGTTGTAGGTGTGAACTACCTCTGCTTGTTTTCATTTGAACTTGACAGCTGCTAGCTTCATTTCATCTCTCTTAGCTTTTGTATTGTTTGGAAACAGTGAGCAACTGATCTGTGTTTACCTTCTCCACGCAACTGATGATTTTATAGGCTTCTGTCATATGTCACTGCAGTAATCTGTTTCCAGGCAGAAGAACCCTAGCCTAGTAGATTATTCCTCATTATTCATCTTTTCAAACCTTGTTTCCTTTTTAAAAATATTTTCCCCTTCCGTTATGTCCTCTTGAAATGAAGGAACAGGTGCTGCATCCAGGATTTAAGCTGCAGATGTTCTATAGCTTTATATGGTGGTTTAATTACTAATCATTTCCTAACATTAGGTTTATTTTTTTATATGTTGAATGGATGTGAGCTGATGCTTTTATCAGTCTGTCATGACTCCAGCAAGGCGTTCTGAATGTTAATGATCAGTTTGGAGCACATCACTCTATATGTGAAATTAGGATCATTTTTCTTTGGACTGCTACTTTATTTGCACTGAATTTTATTTCCTGATTATTCAGTCTCATAGAGTTTTTCTGCAGGTCTTCAGTCAGCCCTTCTCTTTATATATCCTCAGGAGACTTTCACTCCACTCCCTGGCCCCTTTTCCATATTGTTTATGAATACAGTGTATAGCAGAGCACTGCAAAAGGCTCCTGGCAGTCTTCCTCCCTGTGAAAATTGACCATTTATGCCTACCCTCTGTCATCTGTTTTCAGCTAGTTATTAGTCCAGGCAAGGCCTTTCCCATTTACCCTTTAGCTGCCGAAGTTTAGTAGCTATCTGAATGTTACCTTGTGTTGCAGTTTCGTCACTGCTATAAACGCACGCCTGTGAACGCCCCTGCTAACGGAGAGGTTCTGCCCGTCCTCGCAGCCCTGTCTCATGCTCCCCTCCAGCACCCCTGCTGCTGTGCAGTGAATCCAGTCTGGAAACAGATCTGGCTGGAAATGAACCCAACAAATTGTAAATTAATGCTGATTTAGTGTTGCTGTACTGATAGTATACAAATGTGTGGATTTAATTAGAATCAATTCAGTTGGATAAGTGCATATTTCTCTGCTTCTTGCTGCTGCTGACTGAAATTGTGACCTTACAGGCTCAACTGTAGTCTAGACTGAAGGCAGTGTAAGTGTCTGGGCACAGACTTGCACTTTTTATTTCAAATTGGCATGAATTTGATGCTGTAGTTAGATTAGTATGATTTGGGGTATGAGTTGCACCTAGGTACTAATTCAGTCGATTTTTTGACTGCTTCTTGGACATTTTCACTGTGCCGAGGCAGAAAAACAATTTGACCATGGGTTGATATCTGGAATTTCTTAAACAAAGACAGTGAACAAGGAGGGATTTTTAGTGCACTTCTGTAAATTAATAGGGATCTAGTATTACATTTTATCCTCTATATGGATTTTATTCTAATTTATTAGGAACAATTGCATCATAAATATTTCAAAAACATGTAACTGGAAATTCACAAATCTTGCTGCTTGATGCCCTTGTAGTGTTTTGTAAATGCTAGAATTATTTGGGATCTGTGTACATTTAAGTTGCCTAAATACGAATGATACAGGTCTTCAATGAAATTTTTGTTCACTAAATAGGCTTTTCAGGTGTGTTCTTGAAAATTCATATCCAGATTCACCAGTTCTGTTGTCATACATAATAAAATTTTCTGCTGATGGGGTTTTTTGTGTTGTCTTTGTGTGAAGAACTGAAGTTAGATGCTTCTGTTTTTAACAGTTTCTTTTGGCTATGGTAGATTTGAAATGTATTGCTTAGCCAATACGGTCTGGTTTTTTTAAGTTTGTGTAGGTGTGTCTACCTTTGCATAGGCAAAAATAAAAACTTGATTTGCTAAATATATGTTTATATGACTTGGGTTGGTGTATTTCCTTCCAGAAAAGGAGGGCTTGTATGTGGTTTTGTGCTTTATTTTCCAGATGGTAGAAGATAGGGGCTTGGGGAGTGGTTTAAGTCTGCTTTTCTGTGCTGTCAGTTCAGGTGCTGTGTGGTTTGTCTGCCATGGCTGGAGAATTAATATAACAGCTTTGGGAGTGTCGAGCAAGCACACACTCATCAGTTGATAAAGAGGTGTTTTTAACTGTTGTATAGTACTCTACCTTTGCTATTTTGCTCCTGTAGTTCATTCTGACATGGTTTCATCAAAGAAGTGGTCCTTGTCACAAATTCAACTTCTTTTTTCCTTCAGCTTGGATGAAAAGGTTACCAAACACGTTTCTTATGCTCCTCAGGAAAGCCAGGGAAGACTTTTTTCTCATTTTACAATGCAATTGAGCTTTATCCATGGGCTGACAGAGAGAAAGGCACAGGGCTTGGTGAAAATCTGCACGTGGATTAGCTCAGCCACAGAACAAAATTATACTTTCCTGACATTTTTAAGATTACTAGTTAATTGGAAACATTCATTATTTAAAAAAAAAGGTCAGTAAGAGAGCTCGTATGCCCTAAATGGTTTTGGTTACTTCTAGCAGTAAATGGATGGAACACCCAGCAGGTATTCCATCCAATTAATGTTTGGCTAATGAATCAAATAATTTGCCAGATCACCTGGCAGTGAGTGGCCTCTCAGTTCTGTCCCTGCAAAGGTGAGCGTGGTCGTGAGATCTCTGTGTGTGGAGAGTCTGGGAATACCTTGGAGTTGGGAGCTGAACCGTAGGACCACCAGGTCTGATGGCTTCTGGTTTGCAGCAAGGACATTGCTTTAAAAGATGGTAAACTATCCTTCAGCATTTTATACAGTATAATACCTATATAAAGCAAATGCTATAGCTGCTGTTATGGTGTTGGAAGAGACAAAAGGAAGGACGGTTGTTTAGAAGATTGTCCGTCAAGATGTCTCCTTGGTGAGACCTTGCGCTCGCCTGTGTCAGTCTGCAAATGCCGGGTTGTAACGTCGTCTCCCTGGCTACAACTGCTGCCTTTGTCATTTTGTAGTGTTTGGTACCATGCTCATTCATGCTGCTGTGTCATATAATTGAATGATTATGACTGAGGAGTCAGCATAGAGTAATCTAGGACTGTCAACTGCAATTTTTCAGTTACTGGCCCATCATCATGAAGATTTCAACCCAAATGTCTAAATTGCAAAAAGGGCTGGAATTTTCCAGCAGAGTGAATGCAAAAGCACAGAGGAGGTTGTAGCTTTGTCTGTACAAAAGAGTTAATGAAGAAGTTCGGATCATCTCTGCCTCCAAGAAGAAGTTAAAGCAGTTCGGGTTTTTGGAGAGCTGAGTGTCATTTTTTATTTATTTTTTCAGTGGCATATTAATGTGGCATATTAATAAAAAAAAAAAAAAAAAAAAAAAAAAAAAAAAAAAAAAAAAAAAAAAAAAAAAAAAAAAAAAAAAAAAAAAAAAAAAAAAAAAAAAAAAAAAAAAAAAAAAAAAAAAAAAAAAAAAAAAAAAAAAAAAAAAAAAAGAGGCCTCCATCCCCAGGGAGGAGCGGAGGTACGGCCTGTGTGCTGTAGTGACTCAGTTGTACCCCAGCCGGGGAACTTTGCAGTACGTGGGGTCTTGCCATAAGAGAGTGAAGGTTTAAAAAATTCTTTTGACCACACTGAGCAGAACCATTGCACCAGCTGGGAGGTACCCAGGTGTTCATTACCTTTTGGACACTTAATTTGTGCATTTGTAACTGTTTTTAAATGGTCGTGGAGCTCATGGCTGTCCTGCTTCTGGACTCGGTCATGGGGCTGACCACGTGAAGCAGGAGCTGAGGCACGTTGACTGTGATTCCAGGGGATCACAAAGTTTTTCTAAACTTCTACTAAAATGCCACAAACAACACACAGTCTAATTCCTGCTGCCAGTCAAGCTTCAGGAAACACCCAGTGCTTGTGTGATCTCTCTTGCTCACAAAAGCTGTCTCTCTGATCTCTTCAGCAGTGTTCCAAATCTTAGAAAATATAAACTGTCGGTATTTCTCCTGGTTTCTACACCCAAAAGGGCTGTTTATGTGCAACTGCTGAGTGTGATGCTTGCAGTTGGAGAATGCTCCTTAAAAAAGGAGCTACTGGGGCTTAAAGCCAGGTTGATTTTGTTGTCCTTTAGCTCAGGTTATTCACTGTATTTGCATATATGCTTGTCTGGATGTATTGCACATGGTAAGAGTGTATGTGTCCAGACTGCTTTGCGCAAGTAATTGCTGACTAATTTTTCTGTGGACGTGCTGTAACGGAGGGAGCCGTCCCAGACGTCATCACGGCAAGTGATTCTTGCTCAGAGGTGTTACTTGCCTTAAGAGTGATTGACTTTACTGCAGCACTGCCTGTCGCTCAGCCAGTCTGTGTTCCGGGTTTCCACCCCAAACCTGCAAGGAAGTCAGAGACCTTTGCTGACGTGATTTCCTTGGGGAGTATCCTGGTTCTTAACTTCTGTGGTGGTGTGCTGGAGAACATAGGTGGTGGAAGTGTGGGGATAAGAAACACCATTTCCCCCCAAAAAAAAATTCTTCCTTTTTGAAATAACTATACTTTGGGTGGTGAATGGAATTTTTTTTTTGTTTTTTTTTTTTTTGTTTTTGTTTTTTTTTTTTTTTAAATAAAGATGACCTGAGTGGGTATGGATGCATGCAGCCTTTCTGGCCCCTCTCCAGCCTGAGACAGTCATAACAAGACAGCGATGGGGACTTCTTGCACCCTTCTTACCAAATGCTTTTTGCTGTTCTGTTTTTTTTTTGTTTCCTCTTCATGCATGTTGAATGTGAATGGATACATTTTATGTGATGTATTCTCCCCTGTTGTCTTCATGAATTCTTTGCAAATGCATAGGAATGTTGGCAATGATTCCTAAATTTTGAGTAGCCTGACAGTAGCTGTTATAGAGGATTATTAACTACATAATAGATCCTGTGTGCATGTATTTCAGCAGTCCTTTGAAATCTGGGAAGCAACAGCTTCAGTGCCAGGGCTGTCTGGTCATGTATGTACTACAGAATCTTCACTAGTATAATGAGACCGTCAGGCCCTTCTGATAGTGATTCAGCTTACGCTGTGAGAAATGGCTTTTATTGTTATGCCTGGTAGTAACTGCCTAAAAGAAGTGTTTTCAAGGGTAATTCTAGGCCGCTATAATTATATGTATGCTGCCACTCTCACCAGTATAAAAATATCTTTAAAACGATTTGCAGAGCTCACCAGTTGGTTACTCAGGAGGGGGGTCCTGTGCCTGTTCAACATGAATGCATTCCATTTTTGGCAGTGTTTTTAGGTGTTAGAAAATGGTATTTCTTCATTGATCACAGTTTTTCTTGGCAGTGCAGTGACCCCTAAAGACTTCTTAGAAGTCTGTCATCCTGGTTTTTTTATTAACCATGATATCCCAAAGGGAGCAGAATTCCTGGAGGACACTTAAACCTTGATAGTGAAGAACGTATGGGTATCTGTAACGTTTTGAGGTGGAGCAGAAGATGCCTTTGGAAGGGACAGTGAGCTGTGTGCTTGCGTTGCTTGCAGCTGAGCTGCAAACAGCATCCTCAGCTCTGCTGCTGGGCAGTGCTGTTCTGCCGCGCTTCCAGCAGAAACAGCGTGTGCAGTGATGCTGCGGCACGGAGGCTGAGCTGCTCTTCTCATCTATCCTGAGAAGCTGTTTTAGTCTGGAAAAAAAACTTCATCTTTTTTTTCCTTGTTTAAAAAATGTTTTATTGAGGTTGCAAAACAAGCACAAGACAGCCTTCCAACGCCAGCTTTTAAAATGGGGTTGCACAGGATTTCTCAGACAGATGAAAGGTATTCACTGAGCATTAGATTTTTTTTTTTTTTGTCGGTAGTAGAAGGATAGTGGAGGTTTTTCCTTTGGCCTTTCACAAGATAACTGCTTTTTTTTTTCCCCTTGACTTTAATTGCTTCATTCTTCTTTATTAAAGACAGCAGTTTCTTGACAATGAAAGCAATAAAACAGTTAGCCAGAGAAGCTTGTGCTGTCTTTAAAAAAAAAAAAAAAGAGAAAAAATAGGAAAAATTAAGAAATAGAATATGGTTCATTGTGTGGTATAGTAACCTTTGAAGAAATTCATAGTAGAATAGGAATTTAAGACTTTACATAAAGGCAGGATAAATACTGTCAGTACTTCATTTTCATAAAATAAGAACTGTTTAGGCAGAAATAGGATTCATCCTTTTGTGGAGGTCTTCGGAATATAAATCTCTGTACTTTCTCTGATTGGTATGTAGTAGTTGTTGGGGAAAAAGATTGAAATGGCTTGAAACATATGCACCAGAAAGCTTAATTTGTGACCTAAACATTAATTGCCTGAACTGAGAAGTGTTGTAATGCGGGTATCTTGCTTTTCTGTAGTTTGATTTCTTTGATGTGATGTATTAATGTTTTCTCAGATCTCTAGCCTTCAAACGTCATTCTGGGCTGTGGATTGATTGTAAACATGGCACTTATGCTGCTATTTTTATCATGTCTCCATGTTAAAATGAACTGCTTATGTAGAAGCCATCATCAGTCACCTTGTTGGCCTAAAAATGATTTAAGCAAATACAGTCTTAGTATTGTCAAAGCTTTCAATAAGGAAAGGCTCACAGAGTTCAAATCCTGATCTTGAAACATTTCCTTTAGTGAAGTCTGAAGTATTTTTATTCTATCATAAATCACTAGACTCAAATTTTCTTTTGCATTTTTTTAAGAGAACCCCAAGTCTTCCCAGCAGCAGTGACTCCAAATTGCTTTTCATAGTCTGGGGCCTTAGCTTTCAAGACTGGCACTCACCTTTCCGTAAATCAAGGGACCTGTTCTGCACTCTTGGCCTCTGCATCCCTGCAGCACAGTTCAAGCACCCGTGTGACTAAAAGGTCCAGGGAGAGCCAGGGTGTGGGGAGCGGAGGTGCTGCGCTCCCAGGGGCTGGTCGGGAGCTCTGATGCCTCTGAGCTCCTGACTGCAGTTGCAGCAGGAGGGGGATCTCTCTCTTATCTGGCTAAAGAGACAAGGACTGCGGTGATTTCTGTGCAGCTATTAGAAAGTTCCATCCTTTTTTTACTGGCATAACTGTGTACTCATCATTTTTAAGGGATGAGCAGTAACATCTCAAAAATGACAGCTGCTGCCTCTTCCTCTGCACACCTGCATTAACACAATTTAGTGATCGCCATCACCACTGGCCTAGTAAGGAGCTTGGTTGAGCGGTGCTGTGCTGTCTTTCTCTCTCATGCAGTGGCTAGATGAAGAGCAACGAGTTTTATTACTGGTGATTGGGTAATAAAAGGTAGAAAACAGCTTTCAATCTGTGTGCAGGGCAGCAGTGGTGAGGGGAGAGTCTCTGTTTTACTCCAGACTGGCTGCAGAGTCATTGCAGGGGAGGTGGCCTTGGAGCTCTTACCTCTTTCCCTGTTTCTCCCCTGATTACAGCTTCATTTGAAGGAAAACCAAAACGTTTAAACTCTACCTGAGGTGAATGTTTAACAGGAGGAGTGTATCAGGTGCCAGTGTATCAGGCTGCAATGGAAAGTGTTGGTCCCTTCATTAAACGGAAAGTTATTCAGTGCTGACTCAAAAGATCCCAAGAGAAACGGCACTGCTCAATCCCAGCATGTGTGGCTTGGTGAAAGAATTATATAGAGAAATTCGTTATCCTGTGCTAGGCAGGAGGGTCAGAAGATGAATGAAACTGATCTCTTCTGACTTTACTGTGTTGAGTAATATCGACATAAGAAGCATTACCTGAAGGGTCCAAGAAAACCAAGAGTACAGCCTAAAAATAGATTAGGATGAACTACTGAAACTAAATCAGATCAACGTGTTTTGAGAAGAAATGAATGCTTGAGCCTGTAATGATTCCCACTGGGTCCTTCTTTTGATTGAAGCTCTTGAACAAGTAGAGCAGTATTGGACTTCTCCACTGCTGTAGTGGATGGACACTTTTTGTTTGCAGCTACCAGGCACTAACCTAGTGTAGCTATACACAAATGCAGAAAATGTACATAAAAGGCCTAAAAATAGATTAGGATGAACTACTGAAACTAAATCAGAGTGTTGTGTTTTGAGAAGAAATGAATGCTTGAGCCTGTAATGATTTGGGTCCTTCTTTTGATTGAAGCTCTTGAACAAGTAGAGCAGTATTGAACTTCTCCACTGCTGTAGTGGATGGACACTTTTTGTTTGCAGCTACCAGGCACTAACCTAGTGTAGCTATACACAAATGCAGAAAATGTACATAAAAGGGCTAATATAAAAAAAAAAAAAAAAAAAAATTAAAAATTGAGGTCAACTTGAGGTCAAGGGGGAAGAATATGAGCAGCTTAGATTTAAAATGATGTAATAAAAAAACGTTTTTAACAAAATTCCCAATTCTGGGAGTGGTGGGGGAAGCAGGGCATTATGTAGAAGGTTGCCTACACATTTGTGAAGGTATGTGGCAGTATTAAGGCACATTTCTAAAGAGAAACTCGGATATATCTCCCTGAGGAAGCGTGAAGAATGGTCCTATAGAGCAGTAAAATCTTAGACATCATCTACACTGGAGCTCATTACCAGCATCATTTTTCCAGCAAATTCTTCGAGTATAAGAGAACTAGAAAAAGAGAGAGAAAGGTGACAAGAGAGAGCAAAGGCATGGCATGAGAAGAAAGAGGAGGAGACATTAAACAGTTAGGACTTTTCACCTTGGAAAGGAGCCACTTGGGGCACAAAAGAAAGTAATAAAGCTTTATGAAAGCATGACTGGCACAGAAGGTGAGTAAGGAATAACTGGCATTTCTAAGAGCATGAGGACTGTTGGGACATCCAATAAAAATTTAACTGTAAATTGGACAGAAGGAAGATTTATTTTATACAGTGTTTTCACACTGTTAGCCATTGCCAGAGAATGATGTGGAGGCCAAAAGCACAGAGAAGTCAAAGTTAGAAAAATAAATGGGAGAGAGGTGACAATGTTTGTTTGTTTGATAAAAAATAAATTATTTATGATAGTAAATAGAAGAGTTAACTTTGAGGAAACATTGAAAAATCCTATGGCACTGCGTGATATAAAATAGCATTTAAAATTCAGTGTAGTGAAGTAACGCACCTAGAGAACAGCCCCCACTGCATGTATACAGTGATGAGCTCTGAATTGGCTTTCCAGTCATAGATGAAACTTGGGGGTTATAATGGGCAGTTCTGTCAAAATATTATCTCAGTGCTTGGAAAAGCAAATTGAAGGTTAGATGCTTGTGGAAAAATAATAGTGATCAAACTAGGAAACATACTGCTGTGTAAACCCATGGTGCACCCGTGTTGTGAATGCTGTATGAGTACTGGTCTCATCACTCTTAAAGACCCAGTGAAACTGGGAGAGATCCTGAAAAGGTTGACAAGAATGATCAAAGGTGTGAAATGAGTTTCTTGTAAAGAATAATAACTAGATCAAAACTCTTCAGCCTCAAAAAGATATTTTTGAGGAGGATATGATGGAAGCATATAAAGTCTTAGCAGCATGGAGTGTATATGAACCCATTATTCACTGTCTCTTCCAATAAAAGGACAAAGACCACCAAATGAAAGTAGCAGGTGGCAGGCTCAAAACAGTGAGGTATTTATAAAGTGGGAGCAGGACCTCCTCCTTTCTCTTTGGCGTTGAGGTTTTAATCTGTTGGAACAATTCCCTGGATTTAGGCTGATTTATTCTGCAGTTAACACTTCATCAGAACGCTGTTCACAGGGCTTTGAAAGCTTAGCTCTAGAGCTCTGTTCATAGGAGAAATCCTTTCGAATGTTGGAGTAGCGGCATGAAGCCTGGCAAGCTGAAACAGCCCCTCTGGTCATTTTTCATCGGGCAAAATCAATGCAACTTCTCAACGAAGTGTTTTGGTGGAAATACCCAGTAAAGCCGAATACAGTTTGTACAGATCACAATATACAGCCTAGCCTTGTGGCTGGTATTTTGGGGTTATTATTGGAGTATTAAAACTTCTGTGACATCGAGAGCTAATGTATCCTCTTGGTCTGACAGTGAGTTGGGATGGTGGCATATTCTTACAGTTGTGGTAGGTAGTTCCAGCTTCAGCTACTACAAAAGTAATACAACAATAAAATACCAACCAGTGGCAGTAGTGTTATTTTGGGATTGCTCCATAGGATTTAGAGAAGGACAGACAGAAGGAGAAGGTTTTGGACTTATGGAAACTGGACATGGTTCCAATGTACAAGTGCTATTTATTTGTGGTTTATTACCTGTGGTTTGTTGTGTTCACATATTCATTGACAAAATTCATTTCTTGCCATTTTAGGCCAATTCAGAGCACCTTGCTAAACATTTCTTTACTTAATCGTAAAGAGAGATATCACTTACTTAAATTGATAGACTGCTCAGGTGAATTGTGCTTTGAGTTGTATTTCAGTTTAACTTCTGCTCCTGACCCGGAGAAGCGCTTCTGGTCACAAAAGCTTGTCATTATTTCCAGCTAGTTAAATAAAAGGTATTACCTCAATCTGCAAACCTTTGAGATATTCGGAGGTTGAAAGAGTAGGGAGAGGAGTGATGGGGTCTCTTGGTGTTGTCTAGATAACCCCTCCGCTGTAAACGCAGTAGTGTGTGCTGAGCTGCAGTGTGAGCGTGTGGCCTCAGGGACCTCGCTCCCCGAGAGAGGCTGATGTCTGCCTGGGGACACCTCGCTTCTGAGCAGGGTACGGCTGTGCCTGAGACTGAATCAGGCTCTTGAGATGGTGAGGGAATATTCTGTGGTAAGGTGGGTTATTATCATTTTACTTTTAAAGTATTACGTATGATCCAGAGTAATTGGATTACTGGGGCTTAACAGATAACTAATTGTGTTATACTCTGTGGGTGCTCTTAGACCTCTCCACCAGTCGGCTAAAACTCGTTAGCGTAAATTGCTGTGGAGGAGGCTCAAAAGAGAATCTACACTTTGGTTCCATGATGGTGGCTTAAACTAATATGATATTCTTTACAATTGGGTTTGGCACCTGTTAGTACCACAATTCACCTGACTAATACTGTCTTAATTACTTCTTATGGTATGACTACCCTTCTTCGGAACATTTTAAATCTCTTTTGAGGGTTTCTTTAGAATTCACGGCTGTAACATTGCAATACTGGACATGGGGTAGGTAAATATACCTGCTGTTTTCCAAAAGTATAAGGCAATGAAGCTTGGAGAGGGAGGGGGGGGGAAAGTAATATTGGAGTGAGTAAAATCAATCCAGAACTGACTAGGGCTCTCATTTTATTTCTGCAGTGACTGCATCAGCAGTGTCTTTAAACTAAATTCTGCTTAAAGGTGATTATGGGAGAAATGTGCATGTAATGTTACAGGGAAAAAATATTAGAACCAGGTAAAAATATTTGATAATTTCTCTCCAGGTGAGTGTTGGCAAGCTAGCCCATCTTAGAGAAGGTATTATCAACGGACTTTTGTAGGGTCAGGGCTGGTGTTCTAATGCTTGCTGTTTGCTAAGGGCCTTGCACTGGGGAGGTCCTTCTCTGGACAACACACACTGACTTCTGGAAAGTTGTGGCTGCTCAGAGCTGTTGAAATGGGCCATCGGAAAGAGTTAGTCTTTGATTTAGCCTCCAGAGTGTGTTACTTTATATTGAATATTATTTTTTGGTTTTGTCATTTTGGGGTGAAAGAGTATTCTGTGTATAATAAGTAAAGATGTTCACAATTTTTGTGACTATCAGGGAAGGAGAGAGGCACAAAACTAGATTTCATGGGTAACGCTGCCTTACCAGTTTTTCTGCAGCACAAAGCCTGAGAATAAATAACCTTTGTGTTCAGAAAGAACAACAGCGTTTCAGTGCACTGGGGAAGAAGCTTCTACAGGACCTGAGAGAGACTGACACTCATCTGAAGTATGCGTGGATGTACGAGCAAAGAGGAAGTGTCACTGGGTGCTATTCTTTTGCTGTTTCCTAGGCATTTGCTCTTGAGCTGTATCAGAACGGATCTTGCACTACACAGATCCTGTGCAGTTCTTCATGTGTTCTTATTCTGGAAAGTATTGAGTATTTTTCAGGAGCAGGGATCAATTTAATATTAAACCTATTATTTTGACATATTAGCATCTGCCCTGAAAAATCTACGAGGAGATGAATTTCTGCTCCATCTATGCCTTTAATGTGAAGTATCTGACTTGACTCCTTATTCATTATTAAACAGTTTTAGAAAGGGAATTTTTAAATAGTGCTGATGTGTGGCTGAAACAGTCACTGCTTCTGGATTTTCATTCTTCGTTTTATTCTGGTCTATGATATTTTTCAGGATAAAAATCTCATTGTTTCTACATCTACCTTCTACTTGCAGCAAGAGAAATTCCCGTTGGATAAAATGAAATAATTTTTGTAATGAGAGTGGTGTGTAATGCTGGAATCTACATCCTTAGAGATTTGAGAAACTGGATCTAGCTTTGAAATTACTCCTGCTTGGAGTAGGAGGTTGTACTAGATGACCTCCAGAGATCCCTTCCAGCCTACATTGTTCTGCGATTACATTCAGATCCCGTAAATGGAAACCTTGCAATGTCTCTGTTGTGCCATCTTCACCTGCAGAAGAGGCTGTGAACAGACTTCTGAGAAACTTCCTCTTAGTACTTCTTACTTGATGAATTAGTTTTAGGCTTTGGTGCAGTCAGCTTTATCCTTTGCTGTCGCCTTGGTGTGGTATGTCCTCCTTGTCTCATGGTGGTTTCTAGGGAATGAAATCAGGAATTAATCTGTTGTAACCAAGTCTTTCTAAACATGGGGGGGTTAAATGTGAAACCCATGTGATGATTCAGCTTCATTCAGAACTGGAGTATTGAAACTAAATCACTTGTATTGAGAACTTCAGCTGCTTTTGAAAGAAGCAAAATCTTTGTGTTTTAACATCTTCAGAACTTTGTTTACAATAACTACATGTCCTAGTTGGAGTGTCCATGCTATCGTGGATTTCCACTCTAAGATATGTGAAGTTCTCTTAAGCTTGTGAATGTTTTTGCTGTATCCCAAGTATACAAAACTGAATTTCACTTAATAGGAATCACCTTAACTTACACTATTGTTTCTTAATGGAAACTAAACTCTGAGTTGATGTACACCATGGACTTTGGTTTGGAGAAGTTTGGATGAGGAAAAAAAGAAAAGACGACTTTTACCTGAGAGATATTGCAGCAAAAACTATGCAGATTCAACCTATCTTTGTAAAAACTGTTCTTTTCTTGGTATAAGTTTTTTACCCAGTCCAGTTCACTCACTAGATAGCTTTGCCTCTAACTTTGACCATAAAATTTTAACATGAATCAGTGTGGGGATGAATGAGGAAAGGGAGGGGAAGAAGGATGGAGAAAAAGGGAAGCAGAAGTTCTTTCCTGCCTAAAATGCCGACAGGGCTTGGATTTGGAGAGACAAGATCTCACCAGGACAGGAAGCACCTTAAGAGGATGTGTCTGTCAGACTTTGGCAGATCTCGGGAACTAGAGGCTGGGGCTTTTGAAGGAGGGTCTAAACTCACAAGCATCCAGAGCCAAGAGCAGCCACTGGAATCTGTGGAGAGCAAACTGGGTTTGCGTGCACATGGCACCTGGTAATTAGGTCAGAGATTCCTCCTTAGGCCTTATCTGACAAACTTAAAATTTGGGAAGGCATATTTGGTACAGAGTGCCATCCTCCTTTGGTCTCCAGCTACTTTCAGAAAGGCATTCCTAATTTGGTGGAAAACATCACTTTCCTTCCAAGGATATTTTAGGTATCTACTTTATATGTAGTTTTATAATTGACTTCAAATGGAAGTCATTCTTATGAATAGTGATTTGAAATCAGTTACTGATGGCCAGGAATCAGACCTTAGAGACTTCCATGAGGCTGTGCTGAGATTGCTAAACACTGCTCCATGGGCCTGTCAAGGGTGACAAATTACTTGAGCAGCGACGAATGGCAATGATCAACAGAGCTCAGGCCCATCATCAGAAGGAGCTCCTTTTTTTATTTTGGGTAAAATGCCACTTGGTCATAAGAGCTTATGAAACAGCAGCGGTTGGCTTCCCTGTGCCCGCTCCTATGCTCATCTGGGACCCGGGCTGCTCAGAGCTGTGCAGCCGCATCAAGCAGGGGCATCTGAGATAGACTCTGAGCCCATTCTGCTGCTGAAACCTCAGGAGCAACTGATGTTATTCCTGAAATAGTTAATGCATTTTGGAGGAAAATAATTTTTCTTTCTTGTCTGATAGTCTGACCAGCACTAAGGAAACCCACACGAACGCGTTATTTCTAGGCAGCTGCCACCCAGATTCAAGCATCCCGTTTATCATCAAACTTCCAGAATTTAGCCGAAGGTCGGCTGGCCTGGTGTAGCATGATTCCGCTCCAGGACAGAGGATTTAAATAATTTGTGTCATTGATGGACGGGTTTTACTGGCAAGGGAGGGAGAGCAGGCATCTGTTTTGGGGCTCTTGGCCTCCTTTTGATACAGCTGATGGTGAAATACATCTCTCTCACCTCTGCATTTCACCACGAGGTGACTTAATCTGGTGATAGGGAGGGACTTGGCTGTCCAAAACCTGCCATCTTACTATATGTGGTGGGGGGGTTACAGGGTGGTGGCTCCCTGCTCAGGTGATGCCATTTCACAATTGAAGAGTAACTGGCCAAATCCAGGCCCAGTCAAAACCCATTTGGTGCTGGTGGGCAGGTAATTCTGTAGTTTCCTTGCAGGCTGAGTGCCCTGGGCTGTGCCGAGGAGCTTCTCTGCTACTTGCTTGTTTCAGCATGTAGAGAAATGCGTGGTAAGGGCTTCGTGTAAAGTGTGTTAGATAAAGACGGGCATAAGAGGGATGCTGTTTGGCCTGCCCAGCAGTGCATCTGGTCATCCAATTCTCCAACAGTGGCAGTGGGGGAAGCTGTTTAGGGAGAGGCTGTGAGCTGGGCAGCTTTCTGCCGCTTTTCCCCATTGCTCTCCCAGGATCCACAAAGGCTGGGCCATAGATACCGGAGGATACATCCTTTTTTTTTTTCCCCCTGACTAGTGTCTGTTTATGGACCTGTTCCTGAATGTATCAAACCATTTTTTTAAATCTCCTGGAATTATTTACCTCCAAAACCTTGAATATTTGAGCTCTATTAATAGCTCTCCTGAATGGTGGGTCGTATCCCCCTCTCCTTTCTCCTTACTGCCATCATCGCACTGGCTCCCTTGCTCCTGTGATCACAGGGTGAGCTGCTTCAACTCACTAAAATGACAGAAAGAAAACCTGTGCCTTAGGAAAAACATCTGCCACTCCCAAGTTTTACAAATACAGCAAAAATAAAAATGTGGTTTTAAATTAAACTCTTCAATAAGTTTTAACTTTCAAACATTTTCACAAGTACTGAACCACCTGATGTTTCTGTGGATGCTCTAACTCCTGTGCTCTGTCTGCACCATGAAACATGCTGGTGTGGGATTTCCCTGGCAGCTGTGGAAGTGATGGCTGATGCCAAGTATTCGCTGGTGCCTGTGATGGCTCTGCCACTCCGCAGTGCCCCCTGTACATCGTGGTGGTTGGGTGACCTCATCCACTCTGTAGCTGGCTTCGTGGTTGTGGCATGTTTGAGTAACATAGTTAGCAAGTAAACAAGTAACACAAACTATCAGTTTGAGCGTCCTTTGCCAAGGGACCATTCAAATTCTTTCTTTCTTTTAGTCCTCTTAGCTTCTCATTTGCATTTGGTTGGCCGTGCTTTATGGGATTTCCTGTTTTGCTCATCTGGACGAAGTTCCCACTTCTTTTAAATTCCAGCCATTCCCAGGATAGCCGCCTCAAACTTCCTATTGAGTCATGCAGGGTTTGTATATAAGGTGGCTCTGTCTTTATGCTTGCATAGTGGCACACAGATTACCTGGGCTTGCCATACAGCATTTTTAAGTCTCTAGGGTCCTTGTAGGATTTCTTCTTTTTGTTGCTTTTTTCTATTTTTTTATTTTGTTTTGACAAGTTGCCTCGGTTTTTATATAGTTTCTTTTCTTGAAAGTGAGTGTCTATGAGCCAGATTTACTGGCTTTCTGTCACGCTACAGCAGTTAGCCTAATTGTATTGTGTTTTCTATTGAAAAGCAGATCTTCCACTAGTATCCTTCAAAGGATCATTCCAGTGTAACCTATTCTGCAGGATAATGCTTCCTAAAAAAGCGACTGTAACAGGCCCTGCTTCAGTTTGCTTCTGAGAAGCAGGTCACTTGGAGCCCTTGTGTGCCCGGTGTCACCTGAGGGAAGGGCCAAGGTCTGACACAAGTACATCCCAGGAGTTAACCTCTCAGTACCTGGGCAGATGTACCTTGCAGGGAGCTGATAGCCTTGGGCACGCTGAGCAGTCTCGATTTACTGCTGAAGCAATTGGTGTTTTCGATCCTATGTCTCTGTTGTATTCATGCAGGTGTTTACAAACTGCTCCCGTTACTTATAAGGGAGGATGCTTACCATGGCTGGAAGAAGACATGGTCAATTGCTGAATCCTGTATCTGTTTCCACCCTCTCTGAAATAAGACGCTATTACCTGTTTTATCAAAGGGTTTCTATCCATTTCAGAAACTTATAAAATGAATGCCCATGCTGATGCGTACTAGATGTTAATTTATAGACCTGGTTACTTGTATCCAGGGAGCACCGTGAAGCCTGTAGTGAGTTAACTACTTTAGTTGTATATTTGCCTACTGCAGGATTTGGAGCTGACTGCAGAGCTCATTACATGTCTGGTCCTCATTACATGAGCCGGTCCCGATGTTCATGTGATTGTCTGATGTTCAGTGATTGTCTGTTGTTCAGTTCACTAAAACAGCAGAAAGCTAGCCTGGCAAAAAGTCAGCGTTAAATCTGCTCACGTTGCAGTCAGGCATGCCAGCCATTGCTTAAGGCAGGGTTTGGGTCACGGCTGCAAGGGGACGGAGGAGCAGGGCAGAGAAGAGAGCTGGAGGGTCTCATGTTCCTTTTCAGAGGCTGTGAGGTGAAACTTTAGTTCCTCTGTATTCTGAAATAATACCCTACAACAAGGCAACTCAGATTAGAAAACGGAGTTCTGTCTTACATTCTGTGTACACTTTATCTAAATTGATTAGATTTAGCATCTCTTGAAGCTACGTGCAGGCCCCTGCATATCACCTGGCAGTGTCGTGAGCTTTATCCATTCCGTGATTCAACTGAAGAGCTAACACTGCCAAAAAAACTGGTTTCTTACAATCATATCTCAAAGCAAGGTCTTTATACTTGACAGATTTAGAAAAAAAGGTGGTACACAAGGAGCTGAAGGAGCCTTTTGCTCAGTCAGTTCACTGATCCAAGTGAAAACTAGTCCTGGAAAAAACAATTGAGGAGGCAGTAAGCAGATCTGACTTGCCCCATTACTGTGTAATCGTCGACCTGGTGCAAGGGAAGGAGAGGAAGGAATTGCTGGCTGGTGTAGGGAGGGAGGGCAGGAGCATCCCTTTTGGCAGCAACCCACAATTATGTTAGATGAATAATGAAATTACATCCTGAATTGATTCCGAGTTGCCCTATATCCGTTACTGGTTTTAACTGTGTTAATTTGCGTTGCCTCTCCTGTGCTGGCCAGCTGCCTGGGAAGGCGCATAAAATTCAGCCTGACACACACAAGGATGTTTTCTGCTTGGAAGTTAATTCACAGACTGGAAATGATGGAAGTGGCAGCAGGGCAGCAGTTGTGATGGTTTTGAAGTAATGACACGTACTTGAGAAAAGATTGTCCTTCAGATGATGCAGGATGGGCAATAAGCCAAACTGAAAGAGCTTGTTCTGGGAAGCTCCAAGGAGCAGTGCTACATGGGTAAGGGAAAGATGCATTTAAATAATGAGGAAGAAGGGGGGAAAAAGCATATAATAAAAATGTAATTTTAGCAGTTTGTTTTTCATACAATGTATATGCATTCTTAAAATTTACGTCAATCCTGTGAATGCCCCTTTTGCAAGCGGTCTGCAGTTAGAGCAGATTAAAATAGTGAAACTGCATCCTGAGAGTTAAATCTGCCTTCTGTGTACATCTGTATTCTTATATTCAATAGACATAATTATTTAATACTAAACAATATCTATTTGCTGTGATAAAACTTTAAAAGGTCTTTCCCATGTTTGGTGGATAACTTGGAATTGGAGATGTTGAAATGTTTGATCAGCTTTTGACTGCAAGTATACTATTTTCTGATGGCCAAAATCCGTTTATTCAAGTTGGAATGAAGTAAGAAAAGTTTGGTTTTGCTCTGTGAAGACATTAGTAGAAGTGATTTAGATGTATATACATATACAGCACAATGAAAGGGTGTTAGTTACCTGAACAAGCTGATACCAGAAGCAGTTGTGTTGTCTTAGCTGCTGAGGAGCAGAATATATTCGGTCTTCCTGAGCTTTGCACGTCTGTGGTGATTTCTGTACCCACAGAAGGGTAGGGTTTATCCAGGCTGCACTATATTACGCTGCATGTGCCAAGAGATGTGACCAAAACTACTTGGTGCAATTCCTTCACTGCTGAATATATGTTATTACATCATTACAATTTATATATATGAGTGAACACAAAAAGTTTAAGGTAGTTTTATTTTTAAAATCAAAGGGACTCTACAAACTTTTCTTATGCATTTGATCTGAATATTTTTCTTCCATCCCAATAGTACTTCACACAAATAAGTTAAAAAAGATCAATCACAATTGCATTACAAAATACGAAAACTGAGGTCTGGCTAAATGTTTGTTTAGCTATACCATAACTTAAATGGTGGTTCCTCCCACACAGCAAGAAGGCTCAGTTGGGTGTAAAGGCTATATCTATCAATGCAATTTAATGTTTTGTAGCCAGTGAAAATGCAACTTTTTCAATAAGATAAAATGCAAAATCAGCGTTAAATTTCAGTAAATTGAAATGCACTGCTCGATGATAAAAATCATTGTTAAAATCTCATTTAAACAGATTTCAAATCCATCTTGCTCTGGAACACTTTATTTTGCTCAATGGGCTACATATTCACATTTGATTAATTTTCTTCACTTAAAATGTAAAAACGCACAGTCAATTAGTAGGAAGCATAGTTGAAACAAAGCAGAAACAAGCTTGAAAATAAAACTGCAAAGGGAACCGAAGGATCTGGTGGAAAGCAGCCAGATTTAATCATAAGCTTCTTAAGGGTAAGCTGCTCCCGAAGAGACCGATTTCCCTGCTTGCCTTATGTCAGATCGGAGGATGTGTGCGTGCAGAGCAGTTGAGTTCAGCTACGCATACTGCCTCTGTGTGGGTGAGAGCTTGAAGGTGTTGTCACGGGACGGATAGAGGAGATGTCATGGGGAGAAGCTGCGGTGGTAGGCAGTGCTGATGAAGACGCTATGAATGTTTCGGTTGGGGCAAATGTCCCACTGAAGCCTTCAGAGCCCTCACCCATACCTGGGTAGGACCTCCTGAACTACGGGGGCTGTGGAAGCAGGTGGATCAGTAGAGGGGAAAGCATCTTTGAACAGATCTATTTTAACGTGTCCTTCATCATAAAACTGATAAAAATGGATCTGGTTTAGTTTGAGCTGTGTGAGCTGCTGACGCTGGATAATGCAGGTATTGCTTTAGAGTGGTGCCAGTGGGCAAGAAAGGGACATGGAAAAATCATATGAATGACATAACTGATAATAATAGCCACTGCTTATTTCATTTGCAGTGGGGAGAACAGCTTATTAAGGGAAGTGCTGTAAAGCTATTTGAAAGAGATACCATGACCAGAAAAGGCTGTTTTGGAGACAATAATTTGCATCATTTTCATAGAAGAAATTTCCTATTCCAGTTTATATCCTGGATATCCCCACTCTAAAACTTCTTGGACTGTACTGTACAGGGGAGCTCAGCATGGTTCAGTGTTTTCATGGGCACTGGTCCAGGTAACTCAAAACAATTTGAAGACTTCTACATTTTTCTTGCATTCTTGCTTAATCAGCCCTATAGCTGATGCCTGTTAATGAAATGGTGGCTAAGGATAACGTCCTGCTAGCTGAGCTCAGTTACGCACATGGCAGTGTGATGCTTCTTGTAATTAGAATTGGACTCGTTCTCCAAAATTAATGGAAAGCTAGGCACAGACCTTTGCCTTACAAAACCATTGTTAAATGTAGGTCTCGTTTAAACTCCTTAGAAATTATATTTAGCAGCTGGCATTTCTGTCCTGAGTGTAGCCCAGATTTAAAGGAGGTAAAAGCAAGCTGTGTAACAAAGCTGCTGTCGCTCATGTGCAATAGCTGGCACTGTGCTGGTTAAGCGGAACGTAATTTCTCTCTGCAGGCTTGCAGTTTGTCTTGGAGGTGGAGCACCATGTGGTGCATTCCCAAAAATATATGAGCTGGAACACAAAGTAAGTAACCTAGGAAAATATTTTGAAAGTGAATTTGGACCCTTTGCCTGTTTTGCTGGAAGTTTACCGTGTCAGCCAGCATTTCAGGATAGAAAACAGAGTAGCCTATGCAGGTCGTTAGGAAGCATGCTGCTGTCAAGAGGCTTACAAAGGACTGGAGAGCAACATAACAGGAATGCCCAAGGGTCTCAAAGGCCATAAATGAAACTTATTTTACTTAAGATCTATATGCCAAGACTGCGGTCTGCCCGGCCAGAGTGAGGAGCATTGTCAGGCAGCTTGTCTTCTGGTGTGTACGAGAGAGAGAAGCAAAGGAGGCACAGGAAGCCTTATGTGGAAAGGAAAAAGCTGTAGTGAAAAGCTACACAACACACATGGCTGAACAGATGCCTGAGCTGCAAACCTGAGGGCTGTGGGTAGTTTACTTTAGTTCTTGCACTGGCTGCAAATTCTGGGTTTATTCCCATCTTCCTTTGCACACCCTGGAGCAGCATTTCTTCTTTCCATCTCGTAAGCAGCAGGTAGCTGTGTCAGAGGGCAGTTCTTGGAAACCTAACCCACATTGTCATGACTGTAAGTGTAGTCAGTCCCTAGAGAGGAGGCTTCTTCAGCTGGCCTCTGCTGGGCTGCCAGACAAGGGAGCGTATATTTAGGAACATTTAATGCCATGTTTTGTAGCATAGCTTGATAACTGTCTTGTGTAATTTTGCCTCAATGCAGTTAACATACAAAGCAGGAGTATAATGGGCTATGGAGTTAACAAATTAGAAGCTGTAGTCAAGTTGATGTATGAGTCGAGATGAATGAACAAGAATTTTCAGCCTCTGAATACAAGATTTTGTTGCACTGAGTTCCTAAACACTGTGGGGAAATTGCACCTCCATAATAAAACAGAATATTCAAGGAGGTGCCCAGAGAGTTGGATTCAAGATCCAACTCTTGAAGCTTGTAACCCTGTGGAGAGTGGTACTGCTAGAACTTCGCCGAATAGAAACTGGAGCCTAAGTACCCACAAGCGGTGCAGTTTACACTGCTGGCTCTGTGGGTGCAGGTCTGTAGTACTCGTGCTCTTGACTTACTGAACTTACTTTAACACTTCTTTTTTTGTATATTGAAATGATATAAGTTGAGAGCACCCTTATCTTGGAGTAAGCATGCGAGCATGTTTCTTATTTATAGGTAGATGGTTTCTTTCTGAGGCTCACCTGCCTTGGTTGTTTTGCAGCCTTCTGTGTCCTACCCTCATTTCTAGTCTCTGTGCTAATGATTCACCAAATATCTTTCCTCAGTTCTTGTCTTACTGATTTTCAAAGAGCACAGAGTCTACTCCAGCCTTCGGGAGGCCTTTGGAAAGGGATGGATGGTTTAAATTGGGGTATTTGAGTGTATTTATAGTCATATATAAATGGAGGCAAGAGGAATACTTGCAAAGCAGGTGATACTGGGACATTTACAGAAAAATGTATGATTTATACACAGATCATTCCAGGCAAACCTTTTGCTTTGCCTGGAGCCTATCTTCTACAGAGCTCTTCTGTGTGCTATGAATATTTATGCTGCTTTGTTGTGGTATTTTAAACTTGCTTTCAGCTTATGAAATGACATGTTTGTTTCTTTAAATAACAGGAGGAGTGGAGGGAGAGAATTCATTGTTTCCTGGGCAGACATGTCTGCAGATCTTTTACAAGGAGTCTTTAACATGGTTGGAGCAGAGGATAGCCCAGGTCGCCAATACCCCACCCTTCCCTTTGCCTCTGCATTTGGAGATGTGCTTTACCAGGTCTCTCTGCTACAAAGCATTCTCTTTTGAGAAATTTTTGTGGCCTTTTTTGGACAAATGTGCCCCTTTGCCATGTTTCAAACCAAAAGCCATATTGCTGTTAGCATAGCAGGGTACTCAAGTGAAGTTGTGGTGAATAATCATGTAGAACGAGTCAGATCTCGTGCTGTAATAACAAGTTACCCAGATTTGGTCCAGGGCAATTGCATTCAGATTGCTGAGACCTTGGGAAGAGAAAAGTGTGTGCATCTACCTACAGAATATCCTCTGAACAGATTCAAATGAAGTCCTGAGGCTGTGACAGCCATTTTGGAGAGTTCACACAAAAGAGTGGGTTTG
>NW_008795704.1:450549-457946 GCF_000699145.1 Aptenodytes forsteri | reverse complement strand
TGAGGCTGCCCCAGCCATTTTCTGGAGAGTTCACAAGTGAGTGGATTGGGAAGAGCTGGTTCAGCAATCTAAAAAAAGCTGCTTGTAAGCAGTGGTGGGGACGCCCTGTACCTTTTCTTTCAAAAAACCTTCAAAAAGCTTTTGAGTTTCTAGGAAGGCAGAAAAAACTCAGATTTGCTGGATGAGCAGATTAGAATCAAAAAGTTTAGAAAAGAAGTCCACCATCTGGCCGTTTGTGGCTGTGCAGGTTTAATCTTTCTGTCTGATTTTGCTCTCAGTTCAGCAATTGTCAGCGGCTTCCTGGCTCACCTCGGCATTCGGTCCCCTGTGGCCCCTTCGGAGGTCCTGCTCTTGCTCCTGCAGCCTGGATGAGAGTCTGCTCTGAGCCGGAGTCTCCCATGCTGACTGTGCTGCAGACTCATTGCAGAGCATGTCTCTTACTCTTCCTGCGTGCTCCCCTACAGAAGTTTTCCCAGCTACATGAGCCCAGTTGGTGTTAAGGAAGGTGGTCTCTTCTCTCTCAAGGAAGTTTCACCTACTTCTGAGCCCAGCATCCAAAACAGCAGCCTTTCTTGTTGCTGCCCAGCTTGCTTTAACAAAGGAGCAACACGCAGCGCAGGTATAACACAGCAGTTTGTTGCCTTAGCCCCTAGAGACCCCCCTTCCCCTGAAACAGTATTTGGAGCAATAGTGGACCAGGAAGATAAGGATCAGATTAATTTCAGAGTGACGTTGTTTATTGTGTGCACTGTAGTTGCATCTAGAGACCAAGTATGAAATGGAGGTTGATGACATAAAAGCATTTGATAATCCTTGCTTTGAACGCCTACTTAGTTTTTTGTTATTCTCATATGACAAATGATTAACAAAGTAGTGCATGGGATTTACGAAATGGGTCTGTCTCCCTCTCTCTAGACTTTACACACTTCATGGACTGGCATGCTTGTACCAGCAGCAAACGATGTCCCCGGGCAGGTTTATGCAGGATGCATCCCAGGGCTCTCTGGGAGTTAGAATCATAGAATCATAGAATCACTGAGGTTGGAAAAGACCTCTAAGATCATCGAGTCCAACCGTCAACCCAACACCACCATGCCCACTAAAGTGGGCAGTTGTTGCAGAGTTGTTGCTCTTTGTATAGTTCAGGGGAAACTAGGAGGAATATCTGCAAAGCTTTAGCAAAAGTATCTTTGAGCAACCTAATGCAGAGCAATTGGTGCTCTGAGTTGTTCTTTGGTCAGTCAAAGCTCGGTAGAGAGTGATTGTTAGATGCCCAGCTTCACTGTAGACTCTGGTTTAGGCAAAAATGCTAGGTGTGAGCCTAAGACTCATGAACCACAAAACAAGCATAACTTACCACTCCCTTGAGTACAAAAACCCACAGAGAAAGGTGGCTAGTGTGTGCACAGTTTTTTAATCCTTTTGGGTAGAGTGGACAACTTCTTGGTCTCTTGGGTGACCCCAAGAATAAGCATCACTTTCCTGCCTGCCATCAAGTCCAGTGGGTGTCTTTTCAAAGCAGCATGAGAGAGGAATAAGCTCTCCAGATAATAAGGTGGTTGTTCTAGTACTGTCTGTCACCTGCTGCAGATAAGCTTTGTGAGGCTTGTTTGAAACTCCTTTGGTGTCAGTAACCTTGTGGGATGCTATTTTGGAGAGAACCTGGTAGATCTTGAGCTCTTAATCAGTCCCAGTATATATGGAAGTTGTGATTCCTTAGCAGAAAATAATTTTTGGTCCCCATGACACCCTTTGGGGCTTACAGTGCATTATATAATGACACTTACTGCTCTTCTGAATAAAAATTCATCGTGGGGTAAGGGGGATGTTGCCTGTAAATTAACTGTTTTTTTGGAACTTTCACAACTGATGTGTTTTACAGCAAAAAAATCTGAAAAAGAAGAATAATTTCAAGTTTCCCAAAGCAAAGAAGCTAAAAGAGAGGGGAGTTGCTGTGGCTGATTTTCGGAGGGGAAAAGGCATTATGGTTTGTTTTGTGCCAGACTGGCTTCAGCCACACCAATGTTAGTCCTGGCACAAAGGGGGATGACAAGAGTGCGCAGCTTTGCACAGCATTTGGGGTGAGGGGAACCCCTCCTTCCCAGAGCAGCGCATGTATGTGTGGAATTAAGGTGGCTGGAGAAGCACAGCTGCAGTACTCTTTTTCCACTTTTTTTCTTTCGTGGTTAGCAGCAGAACGTTATCTTGGACAAAGAATTTGATTTGTGACAGTGTTTGAGAGTCTTTTCCTAGTACACTCAGCTAACGCCCAGGAAGCCCACCACATGCCTATTCCTGTCCCTGCTTATGTCCATTAGTTCTTTTATTTCATCTACAGTAATATGTATAGTTTTCCTGAACAACCAAATTATCTGCACCATCAGGCATGATCATCTCCTATTGCCAGAGCCCTCTTCAAATTGCTGCAACTGCCTGTTCTAGAAATTCTCCTGTCTAGAAACACAGGTAGAGCCTCTAGAATAAAAATTAAATCCCTGGTAAACTCGGCCATATTTTCCCTCCATCCTCATTGTTGTATTTATACTAGAAGATTTCTTCCCTGACTCTGTGGCAGCAGGGATTTCCTATAGACGTATGGCAACCTCACATACTGTTGGTTACATTTTTTTCTTTCCTTTGATGACTCTGCACCACCTGATGGAGAATGATTGTTTGGGCCGCACAATTAACAGTGTTACCCTGCACATGTTCAACTGGACCAGGACTATCTGGGGGCCATTTTTATATCCCGCCTCATAAAACAAGGGCTCCCTTGGGTTCTGGGCTGTCTTATGTTCTGCCAGCAAGGTACTTGGATCTCCACACCTCTGTCTCCCACGTGCAAACGCAGTGTTGGCTGCATGTCTCGTGGGTTACAGGCACAGCCCTGTCTCTAGTGGCTGGATGCTGTGGCTAAGGTGTGTCAGACATGGCAGTGAGATGTCAGTATTCCCACATATTGAACACAGTTTTTTCGCTCTGCTGATCCAGTCATTTCCAGGCAGACTGTGGCTGAAGTACCAGCAATGCATGGTAGTGGATCCAGACTTTGAGTAGAAAGGCCTGAGCTTTCAGGGACAGCTTTCAATGGGCAAGGCAATGTGCAGGGTAAGGAGTACAATAACTGCCACACTCAGTGCAAGCATGGCCTTTCAGGCTTCTGTTTGAGCATATACAAGTCTAATGAAAGATCTTAAAGCTTTCTTTGGCTAGCATCTCTTGTAATACTGTTTCTAACAGTATGCCTTTGTTTCAGAATCACCCATTTGCTGCTCTGAGGGTTAATTGGCTCCACTTACAGTACCATGGACGAACTGCAGGATGTTCAGTTGACAGAGATCAAACCGCTCCTGAATGACAAGGTAATGCTAGCTGCTCCTTTGCTCTCACAGGTGTACTCTGGCTGACTTTGGCAAGGAGCCCTGATTGCCAGAATCTGTTTACAGCTTGAAGTACCTTAAGTACTGAAAAACAGTAAATGCGTCCCCACTTTGATAATCCATTACCACATACTCTTCCAAAGTCTCAGGGAAAGACAAACCACCACAGTTCAGGTAAGTTTGGAGTCCCGGCCAAACAGTGTGTCATGCCTGTACTGAGGATTTACAAAGGCAGGGCAGAAATTTGAAAGGTGATACCATTCCTGACCTGGCGGAGCTGTAGAACCTCAATAAGTTCATGCTTTTTAGAGAAACCTTGGATTGTATCCTATTTTCTTTTTTTTACTTTTTTGTTTTAAATTTTTTTTCTTAAATTATCCTTTTGTGTGTTGACCCCCAAAACAACCCTGTCTCCCTGGATTTAGCAATGGAGACCCATTTCCTTTTAATATCTGCAGAGCCTAGCTAGAGCAGTCCAGATTCATGCAATACTGAAACTTTGGAAAATCATTGTATTGCAGCAGCTGTTTAAGGCTTTCACTCTGTCTTCTGTGGGCTGGAGGAGAGCCATCTGGGCTTTAGGAAAGCCCTAGCCTCACTGGATTCTGCCATGAACTGTTGCTCTGAGCGCCTAAGTCATTATGGGCCATCCCAACAAGACCTAGAATCTTGCATCTGCAAATTGTGATTGTGAGCAATGCGGTTTGGTCATTTTCCACACCTAACAGCCAAATATGATGATATGTGAAGCAGTTCCCAATGCTTTGCTGCTCTGAAATTCTGCTATGTTTTAGTCTGTGCTGCTTAGTCTTTGCTCATTTCTGCAGTGTGCTAGCATATCTGTTTAGTATCTGTAAAATCTAAAAATTCAGCTGAAATCTGCAGTCCAGCTGCCTATTCTTACAGTCTAGTGCTGAGTACTAGGCTTCCACCATAGCTTAAACATAACTTTTAAAAATGTTTCCAGGGAGGGTGAGCCCCGGAAGAACAAAATCAGTGTAGACCAGCAGATAAAAATACAGAAAGGCCTTGAAAACAGTTTATGACTTCAAATCGAGAGATAAAAGTTTACGGAAGACAAGCTTCCTAAATGCAGTGCCCCAGCTCTTGCTCATGATTCTCCTAGGTTTTTCCATGTTTGAGTTCAAAAGGGTACATTTCCCTTGCTTCGGTGAGCTGACCTAAGTAGGAGGTATTGAAGCATGCCAAAACAAAGTGGTTTTCACTTTATAAGTTTTCAGTCTCTCCGTCAAGTGTTGCCTGATCAGCCCCATCAGGTCCGTGCCGTGGTGTCATCTCACAGCCATTTCTCTTAGCTAGTAGCTGGGACAGTTCTGGTTTAAATGCAGCCCAGTGGTGTTAACCAGCATACAGAAGGGCACATACAAAGTGATATTTGGTTTCCTTGACTCAGTTTTGAAGTTACAGGAAGTATGTACTATCTCAGTAGGAAAAAATATGTAGAGTGGCTCCAGAACCATCCTCAGCGCTGCGTGGGAGGAGACGTGTGCTGTGGCTCTCCTTTTTACACTTTGTTTTGACAAAAGAAATGCCTCGGGGAGCTACCATCTGAGGTCTGGCCCTTATTAATGCTTTCAAGCTTGAAATAATACACATGTGCTTTTTAGACGTAGTTTATGGAGCATATGGGTGTGGTGCCATAATGTGCTGTTCTGTGCAGCGTATCAGAGTCCAAAAAGTATTGAGCTGGCAGTTCACTAGGATTTTTACTGACCAATCCACTTTAGATGTAGGAGTTTGAGCCAGCATGGATTAATGACCAGAAATAGTACAGTAAAACTCTTAAGGTGCTAGTGGGTGAGTGCTCATGAACTCTTCAGATACAAAGGCTGTGGTATAGAGAAAAGGAGCTCTGGTGTCTTAAACTCTAAAACGAGTGGAATTGCCTGGGAAATGGAAATGGGTCATACCTTGTTTGCTTGTCTGAACTGTAGGAAATGCCATTGGTGACCACTGAGTCCTGGCTTTGTTTTGTCTCAAATCTAAGTCAGCAGAAAATTACAAGTCTGACTTTTAAAGAATACAAACACTCTTATGTTTATGTGTAACTTAAGCCTAATAGCAAGTGCAGGGAAGTAAAATACATTAGATTATATATGTTCACCTCATTCAGGCTCACTAAAATGTGGTGACTTTATACTGGGAAAGAAAATCAACTTCAAATGTTCCCACTTAGTTGAATGAGAGAGAAAAAGAGAGTACTGCCTGTAACCTGATCAGAAAACTTATCCCAGTGATACTTTATTATTCTGGCTGGTCCATATTCTGGCACCTTTGACTCCTATTAAGATAGCCTCAGTGAAAAGTTACTGAAATGCAACGGCTTAATTCAGCAGATTGCATGGACAGCCCTTAGGCTGGATTCGGTCCTTCCAGCTAGCTCTTTGCCTTTGAGGTGTGGCCATCAGACCTTCAGAGGACTAAGGATTAAGGACTATGCCTTAATCTTAGACTTTCTCAAGTTAAGACAATGAATAGATTAATGGTTTAAAGTCAGATTTTGGTGTGTTAAAATCAAGTATCCAGGAGTCAGGACATGTCAGCACTAATGCTACTTGTGCATTGTGGTACACCCTGACAACAAGCAACACAGTTGGCAGACCTTCCTTCTTTGCTTTGTGTCGTTTTCTCCCTGGCCGGGGAATCTTGCTTTTCTCAGTACAAATTCAGCTCACCCTTTTCTTTACTTAGCATGCACCATCCAAGTCCAGTGCTGGGTACAGAAGTTTCTCGTTTCTTCATAGGCTTTTTTACAGTCCTTAATCACTGTGGCATTGGGTGACTGAATTTACTTTCTTTACGACCTGGTAGATGAGAAGGCTCCACTGTCTGTATTTAACAGAGCAGGGAAAGAGGCATAGACAGAGTTGTCAGAAATCTCGGCTAACTTTAGGATCTCAAACTGAAATAAGAGGGGACTGCTTTTTATTTTCTTTTCCCCCATCCTGAGGATTTGGTGCTTTGTGCCACGTCACATTCAAAACATTGACACAGTTCAATACTTAACACCGGGGGGATTCTTAAAACGGATTTGCAGATATCTCAACTTAAACATCTCAGACTGAAGAACATAGGTAGCAACCTGTGTTCTTGCTAATGTGGCAAAGGTTTGGGGGAAGAAAAACAGGGCCATTTGTTTACACACGGAGAGGAGTTTAGGGTGCTCAGCCAGGAGAAACATTTGGGGTGCTTCTGTTGTGCATATATGGTCCTAGTTGTAATTTTAGCAGTCATAAGGTGCTATGCCTAAAACACGTAAGCTAGAATGCTGTCTCAAATGGTTTGCTCAGCCTTTTGCAGCATTTGACAGCACTCAGTAGCGTAACCTACTCTGTGGTCAGAGCCAGAGTCTTACGAAGCACATGGGCATGCAGACAAGTTACTGCAGACCTTCGAACTTGCAGTACGCCAAATGTGTGCTGTACTTACTGTGCTCTCCCGTATGCGTGGTGTCACCCTCTGGGAAAAGTCAGTTGTGAATTGTTGAGCCCAGTTCCCATACGCTCTGGTTTCAGTAGCTTACAGGTCACTGCGATTGCTGTGGAACGATACCACACACACAACAGTTACTGCAGAGTACCTGACTGCATAGCTTGTTTTCTTGCACTCCTAGTGGTAGTCCTTTCAAGAGTTTTGCATTCAAATTGTTAATGGGCACCAGGACCAGACAAAACCCAACCTCATAACCAGCCTGGCTTTGGTCAAGGTCCTTCCTATGTGCATCTGTCCCTGCTCGAATGCTCTCAACTCTCAGCTGTGTCCATAGGTAGTCTCCTTAGTTGACAGCCTTGGGACAGCCCCCAGCAAACTTGCTGTATAGTAACGGGCAGAACTTGCATGGAGTTTTCTTGTATGGGTCTCACATTTCGTTGCTGTCCTGACTGTGGTCAGGCTAGACTGTGCTGGAGCAGAGGTCTCTGAGGGGAACTTTCATGATGATGTTGGGGGTGTTCTGGGGTACTGTGCTGAACTCTTTTTTTTTTTTTTTTTTTTTTT
>NW_008795704.1:446389-450323 GCF_000699145.1 Aptenodytes forsteri | reverse complement strand
TTTTTTTTTTTTTTTTTTTTAATCTTTTTTTTTTTTTTTTTTTTTTCTCTTCTGATTTTTGTTAACAGAATGCGGCTCGCAACTTCCAGGACTTCGACTGTCAGGTAAGACACGTGCAAGAGACAAGGATCTGTGGGCAGATTCCCCGTGGCCCATGACTAATGCTGAGAGAGAGATGAAAAAGCTCTGTATCTTAATTTTAACTTCTGTTAAGGTTTAATCAGTAAGAACTTGAATATGTCCAGTTGGCAGAAATTGCCCTTCACCCTTTCATGCAGAGCATATTGTTCTGAGCTCTGAGGTGCAGACCTGGACTGCTCTGTTGGGGCTCCACAACATCTCACAGGATGGCTGGTCTCCTGAAAAGCAGTTTCTTTGAGACATGCAATATGCTGAAGAGCTGCAGCTCTGTCACATCCCATCTGGTTCACTGGCTAGGAAAGGAGGAGCCTGCATGCTCTGTCTATTTGTGTTGAGAGGAGATGGAAGTCACCAAGCTGCCCCAGATACAGCACCCCTGCTTTGCTGGGCCTGGGTCATGACAAAGCCGTGGTCATTTTCTGGGAGATTATTCACCTGACAGAGTAGTGCGGAGATGAGCCTGATCGCTCTGGTTGCTATAGGAATAATCCTTTTAGAGGAGCCGTTGCGCCACAAGCATCCAAGACAGAGGACACGTTCTCTGTTAGGCGGAGCACAGCACTGAGTGCGTTTTGTAGAGCACAGGCTCATTTACTGTGCTGGATTACCTTGCTGGCTTCCCACTCAGCATGCTGATACGCAGCCAGCGGCTTTTCTTTCTCTTCAGCTGCAGGAGACTGCTGTGTCTGTAGTGTTCTGCTTAGCACAGGACAGGCTCTCACTGCTGTATTACACCAGCGTTGCAGCCAGGGGGGTAGAGCTGTCAAAATCACGTGATAGCTTTTAATAAAAGTCTGTTGATGGAGATGATTCCAGAAAACCTTCTGCAAGCCTGTGCAGAACAGGAATATAATAAATACAGTCCTGAGAAGATAGTTTGTATTTCTTCCATCTCTTGATAACAGACACTGAAAGTACACCCCATCTGGGCAGGCATGTGTCACTGTACTGCTTTAGCTTGATTCATTGTGAGTTTTAGCGTTATCTTAAAGCCTATAAGTATAAAAATTACTAATCTTAGCACGTTGTAACTTTAGTGTCTAGTCTTAGAAGTGGCAACAGTGTTAGGCAATGATTTTTCTGTTTTAATAAAGGTAGATAATGTGCACTTCCCTGTACCGTCTTGTCTCCATCTGTCTTTCTACATCTTCTCCATCTCTGCCAGAGGTACAGTGTGCTCCTGTGTTGGATGGGGAATGGGTAAAAGTAGGTGCAATGCTTTTGAGTAAGAGTGTTAGGGAGTACAGGCACTGCCTATTGGGGCCTGTCTGCCGTGATTGGAAAGAATATAAATACAGTGCCTCAGTGTCTGAGTGCATTAGTCTTCACTGCAAATTCTCTAATGACCCAACAGAGCTCTCGGTTTTCCCATCCCCTGCCTGTCTGTGAGCAGGTATGGTCTTTTGGAGCTGGAACGGAGTGGGAAGGTAGGAAGGAGTCCCTGTAACAGGGCTGTGCGTTGCTGCTGCCCTTTTGCTGTACGCTTTCCCTCTACAATCAAAGCCTCTTTGCGCCCTTTTTAAAAACACCCCAAATCTGAAGCTGTGCGAGCCCCAAAGAAACACAGTGCTGCAACAACCGACTCGTGTGCTCGGCATGTCCTGGTGCTGCTGTTGTTTCGGCTCCCTGTCTGCCCCGGGGCTGAGCTGCGGGAAGAGCTGCCAAGCAGCCCTGCAGCCAAGGAGAGGGGCTCTCTCGAGCGCTGGGCCGGGGAAGGATGTGCTTGTGGCTTCTCTGTGCTTTGATTTAGATCAGCAGTGAGCTGGTGGCCATGGCAACAGTTAGGCAGGAGACAAGATGTTCCTTCCAGGAGCCCTCTTGGTAATCCATTTAGAATATTTTTTTTAGCAAGAAGTTAACAGTGTCTCTTGTGACTGTAAATGTTGTCCCAGCCTCACCTTCCTCCAGCATCTCACCCTACAAGGTGTGGTTTCAGGGCACACGTGGCTTGGCCCCCCGTCCTACCTGGAAAGTACCCCTAAGGGCTGGATTAAGTCTCTGTTTGAAATCTGTCAGAGAGGATAGATGGTGTGTTTTGTCCTTGGATTTTCTGCCTCAGTTGCTAATACCAGGAACAGTACTTAAACTTGGAGGTTGAGGTCTTCTGTTGTCCTGTGAAAAATTACTGCTGCTTTTTAATCTGGCAAAGCACATCTGGCTGCCACATTGAGGCCTCTGCAAAATTGGTGTGTGTCTACTTACCAGTGTTCAAGAAGGGGGAATTCGAAGTGAAGAAGTTTGCTAGGGCTTTCAGAGGAAGGGAGATCCTGTTGTGTGAAGAGAGACTTAGAAGCACTTAGGTTGAGGTGGGGGTTTAATTTGTCCAGAATTTCATGGGGAGGAATAGCCTTGGGGAGGATCTCAATTTTACAAGAACAGGCACAAACTGGCCACAAATTCATGAAGGCTGATAACTGGAAGATGGTTTCCAGTTACAGTGCAGTGAAGTTCTCAATCAGCTTCCGATAGCAGTAACATCTGTAAGGGACCTGGCGGGTTTTAAGACAAAATTTAGGGGGTTTGTGGGATGGGTTATATTATACAGTGTAGTGTTTACAGCATGAGAGCATGGCATCAGTGATGCAAGACCTGCATTTCAGACCTTTTTATTTTTCTAATAGTCAAAAAAAAGCTGTTTGAAATGGAGATAAAGCTGTGGCTTTGCATGGGGCCAACCACATCCTGGGCTGTGCTTGCAAGGCTGCAGCCAGCAGGGCGAGGGAAGGGGGTGCTCTCTGTTAGCACTGGTGGCAACCCTGTTGACAGTGCAGGTCCAGTTTGAGCTCCTCAGTAGAAGACACTGACATGCTGGAGTGACTCCTCTATTATTGCAGCCTGTGTTATTCTGTGCCCTTGGCCATGAGGTGATTTGCTGTAAGTCCATCCCAGCTCCTTCCAGGACTGACCGATGCCCCTGCAGAACTCTGCCTTGGATACAGCCAGAGCAGTAACACAGCCGCTGGGCCTCGGTGTTAGTTCATCCTGCGGTGCCCCTAGACCTCCTTCTGGCTGGAAGCTAGAGTTTCAAAATATTTTCTGCCGTTGATCCATGCTTATGACTGGGAGAAGTGTTTAGTTTAATCCGAGCTCATGAGCATGTCGTTAGCACTGTCACTGACTCTCTGAGTTGTTGTGCTGGTTGTGGCTGGGACAGAGTTAATTTTCTTCATAGAAGCTAGTATGGGGCTATGTTTTGGATTGTTGCATGCTGAAGCCAGTTTTGGTCCTATCACCGCTTGGCTTGCTTGATTGCAGTGCATGTTTCACATCAGATATCCAGTACCTGAGGGAATTAGCCGTGCTGGAGGTGATTTATGATGACCTGAACAATGAGCAGCTATCCAAAGATCCAGATGCAGTCAAGTGCACACAACCCATGTGGCGGAAGTTTGTACGGAGCGCACCATCATTATATGCCAACTCATTGGCAGTAATGACCTGGAAAGATGGAGAGGAACAAACGGTGGGTGAATTGGCTGGCCAGCTCTGGCAATATGAAGAAAGTCTCTCTTCCTCCCTACGGGCCTGCATCTCGGCCATGGAGAAACTGCCATATGCCAACTCATTGGCAGTAATGACCTGGAAAGATGGAGAGGAACAAACGGTGGGTGAATTGGCTGGCCAGCTCTGGCAATATGAAGAAAGTCTCTCTTCCTCCCTACGGGCCTGCATCTCGGCCATGGAGAAACTGCCGGACACGTTAGCTGAGAAACTGTCCCAGGAGTTCCAGCGATTCAAAGAGGATATGTCCTACTCCCCACCTGTACAGACCAGTATCTCAGCCATTAGGAGT
>NW_008795704.1:438849-445275 GCF_000699145.1 Aptenodytes forsteri | reverse complement strand
AAGGGTAAAAGTGAGAAAACTCATGGGTTGAGATAAAGACAGTTTAACAGGTAAAGCAAAAGCCGTGCGCACAAGCAAAGCAAAACAAGGAATTCATTCACTGCTTCCCATCGGCAGGCAGGTGTTCGGCCATCTCCAGGAAAGCAGGGCTCCACCACACGTAACGGTGACTTGAGAAGACAAACACCATTGCTCCGAACATCCCCCCCCTTCCTTCTTCTTCCCCCAGCTTTATATGCTGAGCATGACATCATATGGTGAGGAATATCCCTTTAGTCAGTTGGGGTCAGCTGTCCCAGCTGTGTCCCCTCCCAACTTCTTGTGCCCCCCCAGCCTGCTCGCTGGTGGGGTGAGAGGCAGAAAAGGCCTTGACTCTGTGTCAGCACTGCTCAGCAGTAACAAAAACATCCCTGTGTTATCAACACTGTTTCCTGCACAAATCCAAAACATAGCCCCGTACTAGCTACTATGAAGAAAATTAACTTTATCCCAGCCAAAGCCGGCACAGTTGTGTAGTGTCAGGCACACAGGTTAGGCACGCTGTTTTCTGTAAAGCTTTGGCCTGTGTTACTTCTCAAGGTAACATGCATATTTAAGGCTTGTAAGATCTGTCCTTCCTTTGGGGAAAATGGGTGATGCCGTTGTGAATTTCTATTCATTTCCCGATGTGTGTGGTTTTAGTTTTTAATAACTTGCCAGGATCAGATCTGGGCAAAGTCAACAGAGCAAGCATCCTCTTGCTTCTGAAATTTGTTACTCTGGGTTAATGTGGTATGAAGAAGCTTTTAGCTTTTCTGATGCAGCTGACTGCCACATACAGGTGCCCTGGTTTTCTTAAACTGTTCATCTACAAGCAACCGCAATTAACCCTGACAAATAACAGATTGCCTGGGCTTCAGTTAAAACAACCCCCACATAATCTGGTAACCGTTTGCAATGGAGATAAAAAGGAGAGCTAGCATGGTGGCTTAGGGGTCTTTATCAATATGAATCTAGGTTACTCTCAGAAATAAAAAGTATTAACCTAAATCTGAGACCTACATTTTACTTGAAAGCTATATGAATCCTAATGAAATCTAGGCTTGGCTTCTTCTAATGTTCGCGGGCAGATGGTGGATTAAGTGGTCTGGGTTGCTGATGGACAGATGGTGTGGACCTACACAGTTAATAGAGCTATGCTTGTGCTTTTATTATTATCCGCAGACCCTCTTCAGCTGCTTTGAGAAGTAGGTGTTCTGTGTTAGCCTAAATCTCTCCCCCTTTTCCAGGTGATTTGCTTTAAATACCAGTGAAGGAATATGCTGATATATTTGTAAAACTATCCAAATAAATCTGCATTATGTTTCAGTCTGATATAAGCTCACATTTGATCTGATCTGTAGCTAGTACTTCCCCTCTGCTGCCTTCCACCCACGTGAAGGGAGAGAAGTGTTTTGCTCGCCAGCACGCACCATGCAGAAGAGGACCTGGGGTGTGGAGATGGATCTGGGATTTGGCAGAGTGTTTGCAGAAAGCTCACAAGGTATGGGAGAGGTGGGAATAAGTAAGTCCAGGACATGCAGAGTTCAGCTGAGATGGAAAAGACAAGATGTGCATAAACCCATGGAGGAAAGAAATTGAAGTTTCCCTGTACAACAACTTGCTATGCATTGCTGGAATTAATTGAAAATGTAGAGTTACTCAGTGTTGCCTGTGCCCAGAGTAAAACACAGCAAAATATTTGAAGAGTTAATAACAGACCTCAAGGAGGAATTTTTTGCCACTTTCTTCTACTGAAAATATAACTTTTCAATAAGCCCATGTTTTTACTGAGTCAATTTTGGAGAAGTTCTTCCACAAGTACGTTTGTTTGAAGCTTTTTAGTCTGCATTTTTAAAAGTTTGCTTATCCTCGCCCAATCTCTATGCTTTATTTTTGCTTGCTGTGAAGTAGGAGATGGTATTCTGCTATTGAGAGGTTATTGAAATATCCCATCATGTTCATTTGCTGATGTCATAGACATTGAATTGAAATTGTGTTCATTTTTTAATGAAATCATTAAAGCCAGCTTGTGATTGCTACACAGTGGTGTTGAATACAAGATGTTTTAAAGCATCTTCTGTTTATTGTAATGAAATAACACAAAACATTAGCACTTTGAGGAAGGGTTTGCTTTCTCTGTATGAATAGCAGGGGAGCTGTTCTCACCAGCATTGAAACGTTTTGTCTAGGATATTGAGGACCATTGTTATTCTGATTTGTACAATGAGTTCTTTTGTTCTCTTGTTCAAAGTGTTAGAGTGAAATTAATTGCAACACAGAAGATGTTTTGATCTAGAAAGCAAGTTTTTTTTAATGCTTACTAAATTAGGAGCTGCCCCTAATCTTATTAAAACCAGCGTCACCACTAAAGTACTGGTTTTGACTTCTGCTGACGTCACAGCAACAAATACTGTAAAGCTAAAAATGATTAAAATGGAATTTTATTTTGGAAATTTTTTTCCATTATTCTTATTTCTTGGGAAGCTCTTCCTCTGATTCCTCCCGTCACTGGCTTTCCATCCAAAAACTCTGTTTTCTTTAAAACTGCAGGTTGAGTTCTGGAAAGCTTTTGCTGGCTGGACTTAGACTGAAACATGATTTTTATTTTTAAACATATGAGCACAATCCTTCCATGGGTTTTACTTAAACATTACTTTTGCTTTCTGTATGCTTGTGACAACAGCGTGCTAAAGAGGCTGATTATGCAGATGTGGTATTTGAAGTTCCTGTGCTTTTTTTGTTCTTGTCAGTGAGTTCTTACAGCAAAGCAAATGTATGCACTTTAGGTTGAGAAAGGGATTTGCCTCCTTCCTGCCTTCAGAAAAATGAATGGTGCCTTTCCACTAACAGTGACTGATCTGTTTCCATCTGTTATGCAGCACCCATTAATGGTATTTCAGAGCAGCTAGTAAGTAATTGCAATACTAGTTATAACTCAATGCGGTTAGCTTCAGTTCTAGTTCCCAGGGACATTGAAGGTTTGGAGACACAGAACGTGGCCCTGCTTTCTCTTCTTCAGAAGATTTTAAGATGCTCATGGTCTTCAGCAAGATACCGAAATGTAGCTTGGCACATCATGTCTGCAGGTGGACTGTCCTTGGCTGGAAATGTGGCCCCTGGCCTATCGTCCAGGTTGCCTTTAGGGGTTAAGATGATCTGGGGTCTAGCGGTCACACAAAATATTTTTAGACTTGCCTGTGTGTTAGCACATTCAGATCTTCTTTGTGTAGGACTCAGGTTTACAAAGGCTGTGTGTCTGCAGGTTGTGGTACCTTGAGCCCACTGTCCAGGGGATGGAAGACCGCTAGAGGCATCAACCTGTTCTATTTGCAGCCCATGGGGAAGACTGCAACCTGATGCTCTACTGACTCAAAATAGTGGTGCAGAGTGCTGGAAAAAAACTACCCACTGCCAGACTTGTGCAGATGAGAGCTGATCTACAAGTGGTTTAAGTCACCCTGAACTATTATAGATCTAGGCAGGTCCAGTTTCCTGCATTAGCTGGGGAAGGGGGGATTTACCCTCAGAGCAGGAGTAAGAAGCACCACGTATTCCTAAGCCTGTGCTGGGTGCCTTGCTCATGACATCGGATGCTTGACTGGAGTGCAAGAAAGTTGTGGCTTCAACTGCTTCTTGTAACACATGGGCAGGAGATGGAGAAGTACATCTTGCTCCATCCCCGACATGTGGGTGTTGTCATTAATTGCTTATCAGTCTCCATATTGTGTGGTTGTTGGAGTTCGTGATTTCTGATTTGGGAGCACAAACCCAACCAGTCATCTGTACTCCTGTTGTAGGTCACTTGACTTCAGTTCATTTGGCTGCAGAGCCAGTATCTGTTTGCTAGCAGAGTCTGTGTTTTGGAGGTGACTTGCCATTTCTCTGGCTGACACAGAGCGTTAGAAAGGGTTACAGATACACACTAGGTCTGTCCTTCAGCATCATGTGCCTTTGGAACAGGAAGGAACAAATGCTTGTTTGTATACGCAACAATAGGTTGGGGATAGCCCAGCAGCACCTTTGTCTCCTGATGCTTTTGTGTTTGTGTAACCAGATTACACACCTCGTTCTTCTGCTGCTCTTGATTCTCACCCAGCGTTTCTCTAATTTAAGATTTAATCCAGTTACACAAAGTACTAGAAACCATTGCCTGCTTGCATAGATCATATTGTGTTTTCTATTAATAAATTTCTGCTCTGTATGGAAATGAATAATTTAGTTCAAGATGTTGCTTTAAGTCTCATTTAGGCTTGCTTCCCACGCAGCCGTCTCCTTCAGCTCTACTATTTCCAAAATAATTTTGCACAGAGAGGACGTGGTAAGCACTTTCCTACCAACTGCATTAAGGTCTGTGGTACTGTAATGGTAAGAGTTACCAGATGGTGATGTTTTACAGTCTTACAATATTTTTTCTTAGCTTATAGGCACAATGTTGTTGTTTTAATAATGCGTAGAAATTTGAGGGCAGCTGTTGCAAAGAGCAAGGCAATGGAATCTCTACTTTAATCTCTCCATGGTTAACAGCTGTGATCGGTTGCCCGAGGAGCATGCTGCAATTGTTTTCCACCTTTGCCAAGACTGGCAAAGATGACATAAAGTAAATAATAGCTGTAGCTACAGTATCACTGAAAAAGGGGAAAACCTGACCTGAGTAATCTGCGTCTCCTCCACCTCACAACAAAGCGGCAGTGGCAGTTTTCTTTGCCTTAGGTGAACCAGGACCTGAGTGTCCTTAAGCTGAATGGTTTTTTGGGATGTTTCTAGCCCTAGTACAGACATTTGACAAGCTTGAGCAGAATGTGAGGAACAGACACCTTGCTGCTCCGTGTTCTGCCAGATTTGAATTTAAAAAAAAAAAAAAATTGAAGAGATTTCACAGACGTGTTCTTTATTGTCGGTCTCCAAATTAAAGCAATTCTCAGTTTTTCCAGGGAATTAATTTTGAACTTTGAGCAGCTTCACATTGGGAGTAAAACTCGTTTGGTAATACCAAAAAAGAAGCTTAATAAATTAGTCGTGAAAAGCACTGGTAATATGAATTATTGTCATTAATCATTCCCACTGTGAAACAAATGGTTTACTTCAGACTTTAATAACTTTTAAAACTTAAGCTCTGGATCACACTCGGACCTGGAGCTGAGGGAGCGTGGCTGGAATTTAGACTGCTGCAGTTCGGCACCCAGGTACCTCTCTGCTGCCTGGGAGTCTCTGGAGCTCAAGGCATTAGCACCTCTGGAGCTGCTGTTGGATGCCTCATTTCCTCACTCAGAAATATTTTTTTCTTAATATGGGAAACTTTCTGTGGCACTTGTCAGTGGCACTGTCATTGCTTCCCTTTCTGGCCAAAGACAGAGGGCGGCAGTCAGAGATGGTTCCCCCATTTGAACCTTTTGCCACCTGGGCATGCACCCACTTCTTCCCACAATCAATCCCACTGTAAATTTAGACTTTGGCAGTGTCGTAGTTGGGTGCGTGTTTTCCTCCTCAGTTTAAGAATCATTCAAAGATGTTAAGGCCAAATAGGATAGTGTCCCAGTCTAGTCTGACCTTCTGCCAATCCCCAGCAAGGAATACCTCCCAGTAGTTCCTGCTTGTGTTTAATCTCAAATGTTTTAAAGCTGCTGTTGGGTTGTGTCTTATCACCTTCAGGTATCTGAGCCTTTATGGTTCACACACATCTCATTTTCTAAAGTGTAGGGCTCTTTGACTAAAAGCAGTGATTCTCAGGAGCTGGGACCATAAGGCATATAGCAAAAAAATCATAGGGCTTTCAGGAGATGGTCAGTAGCATTGGTGGCCTTTCTCTGGCTACTATCTGTTCTTCTGCCCAACCCGTACCTGGGAGTATATCTTAACAGTATTAGCTTAGGCAAGTCAGTGCCTCTGCCACCGTGTGTGCACTCGCAGTGCTTACCTTCCATCACATGAGAGATCCTATGGCTGCAGGGTTGGTTGCTTTGGTTTCCCAATGTAGTGGGACAGCGAACTCAGCCCTGCACTCCCACTTACAGGCTTCCATGAGACCATCAGCTCACTGGACATGGGGCAGGGCAAAGGGACGAGAAAAGCACTCTTTGATAGCACTTCATAGAATCATAGAATCATTGAGGTTGGAAAAGACCTCTAAGATCGAGTCCAACCATCGACCCAACACCACCACCCACTAAACCATGTCCCTAAGTGCCTCATCTACTCGTCTTTTAAATACTTCCAGGGATGGGGACTCCACCACTTCCCTGGGCAGCCTGTTCCAATGTTTCACCACTCTTTCAGTAAAGAAATTTTTCCTCACGTCCAATCTAAACCTCCCCTGGTGCAACTTGAGGCCGTTTCCTCTCGTCCTATCGCTAATTACTTGGGAGAAGAGACCGACACCCACCTCGCTACAACCTCCTTTCAGGGAGT
>NW_008795704.1:410271-436467 GCF_000699145.1 Aptenodytes forsteri | reverse complement strand
CCCTCTCCTTACTTCACCAAGAATGGAGAATTCTATCATTTCATGGTCGCTAAGCCCAAGACGGCCTCCGACCACCACATCTCCCACCAGTCCTTCTCTGCTTGTAAACAGCAGGTCGAGTGATGCACCTCCCCTGGTAGGCTCCCTTACCAGCTGTGTCAGGAAGTTGTCTTCCACACACTCCAGGAACCTCCTAGACTGCTTCCTCTCTGCCGTGTTGTATTTCCAGCAGACGTCCGGGAAGTTGAAGTCCCCCACGAGAACAAGGGCTAGTGATTGTGAGACTTCTGCTGGCCGCTTGTAGAATGCTTCATCCGCCCCTTCATCCTGGTTGGGTGGTCTATAACAGACTCCCAGCAGGATATCTGCCTCGTTGGCCTTCCCCCTCATCCTTACCCATAAACACTCAACCGTATCATCATCACAGTCGTTGAGCTCTATACAATCAAAACACTCCCTAACATACAGGGCAAGTATCATCACCAAGTCAGCCAATCTGTAACAAGAAGTTGCCACCAAAATCTCAATTTTGTTTTCTTTCCTTTTTGCCAGTGGTTATTGTATTCTTGTTGGAGATCACAGAAGAGAGTTGAGGTCCCTCTTGATGGACACTGACAGTGGAACACTAATACCTGGATACAGTGTACAGGAAGGAGAGGGTAGATGCAGCTGGTGTAGAGGATGCAGGTGGATGTTACAGGAAGCTTGTTGATCTGATTTGGCTCTAACTAATGTCAGTGAATAACTTAGATTCCCCTTAGAATGAAATCCCAGGCCTAAATAAGAAATTTGTTTTGTCTGTAATTGTGTGAGTGACCAAGATGGTGATCAAGGCTAGGAGACAGGACAAGGGTAGGAAGCTTCAGCTGACCTGTGTCAGTTAGACAGATGTGGCTGTGGGACATGACACCAATACTCCATTTTAGCTGCAAACATCTATAAAGCAACAAGTTAGGGCGCCCCAGGGAAGAGAAGCCATCATTGACATGATTGAGAAGGGCGGAGAAACGTGTTCAAAACAGTGTCTTCAAAGAGCTGCTCTGTGATGAGAACCATAATGTGCTCCGGGTCAACATCCTTGTGAAAAAGAAAAAAAAACCCAAACCATAGAAAACTTCACTGGTTTTGCACTCAAAGTTCAAAACAAGAACTGCACAGGAATTGAGAAGCTTATTGAAAATAAGCTAAGCAGAGAGCAAATGCCCACCATCTATCACAGCAGACATGAGAAATGGTGCAGGGAAGGCAGCATAACTAAACAGAAGGGTATGGAGGCTACTGAAAACAAAAAAGCATTTTTCAAAAAGCTGGAGAAAATTGAAAAGGTTATAAGCTCTAGCAGATTAAATATATGAACAGAACAAAGCAGGCAAAAGGGGATTTTGAGAGATGACTTGCAGAGGGGGAAAAAATATAATAGTCCTGTTTCAAACCTATCAGAAATGGAACCATGTGAGAGAGTTTGGAGAGTGCTAAGGCTGCTCAGGCTCTGAAAGGAGGACTCGGGGAAGATCTAGCCATAGCAGAAAAGCTAAATTTAATTTTTTCTGCATGCAAGCTTGCCACGTAGCAGCTTACAGAGGTTACCGTGCTGGAATGCTCTTTGTGGGGCGTCAGCAGAGACCCTGCCTTAAACCACAGTGCCTATTGCAGAGGCTGTAAAAAAGCTGAAATACATGCTTTTATAGCAAGTTGCCAGGATGTATCAACCCAAGAGTTTTAAATGAGTTTAAGGATGAAATAGTCAAGTTATTAAATGAGAGGTTATGCTCCTCTGTTGAAGCTGCCATGGTGCCCAAGGACTGCAGTGCTTCCCCTGTAACACAATTTTTAAAACAGATCTCGGAGGAATTCTGGGAATTCACTGACCTGCTGTACCAGACAGACTGATGACGCTAGCAAGGAGTATAGTGGATGAATTACATAGATAAATACTGGGAAAGGGTCAACGTGGTTTTTGTAAAGGGAAGAAGTCCTGCTCTGCAGAGCTGTTGGAATTCTTTGAAGGAGTCAGTAACCATACAAATAAAGGCCATTCAGTTGATGCAGCCTACTTGGATTTCCAAAAGACAAGACCCTTTACCAAAAGGGGTCCTAAGATGTATGTCTTAAGGGACTTAGGTGGCCATGCGGTCAGAGGAGAGGTCCTTTCATGGATGAAATATTGATTAAAAAAGAAAAAAAAAAACAGCAATTATTTTCACAGTTGTTTGAGATCACTAGAGGAGCACCTTAGAGATCCGTGTTGGGACCTGTGCTGCTCAAATCTACTCTTAAATGATCTGGAAAAAGTGATGGAAGGTGCAATGGCAAACTTTATCTGCCTTTGGGTAAACATAAAGTACGATGCACATTGAGTAAAACCGTCCTACAGTGGAATATAAAAGGGCGGGCTCAGAGCAGATGATAACCCAGAGGCATGAGACCTTAACATTGCGAGAGATGAGTGAAGATGTCAGCTCAGGGCTCATGGCTTTCAACAAAGAAAATCAATTCTTGTTTATCAGGAACAGAGAACAAAGCAACCTCATTGTGCTACCATGTAAATCAACAGCGCGACCATGTGTTTAACGTACTGCCAGCCCCCTTGTCTCAGAAAGGAGAGAGCACGACAGAGCAGTTTTGGAGAACAGCAGTATGGTCAGAAAAAAGCTGCTGTACCAGGACTGGCCAGATAGTCCAGAGCACATCAGCCCAGAAAGGGGCACACGAAGGGGAATCGCAACAAGCTGTTAAGTCATCGCTGTTGTGGGTTATGGAAATGGGATCAGTTGTGCTCCATCTTCCAAACCAAGGACTGGGGGATCTCATGCAAAACCAGCAGATAGAAAGTGGAGAATGAAGTGGTTCTTCACCCCGCACGTTGTTAAGCTTTGGTTTTTCTGGTCACAGGGTGAGGCAGATGCCAAAGGCATAGGTAGCAGGGGGTGACTGCCCAGTTCTCAGAAGAGAAAGTCAAAGTGAAGACCACACCTCCAGTTCCGGAAGTCTCTTTTGACCTACAGATTGTTGGAGGTTGAGAAGATTAAGGGAAACTGCTACAAGATGCAAGTGTTTGAGAAGCATCACTACATGCTTGCTCTATTTTATTTTTCCACAAGCACACACTCTTAAAGTCAGACTAGGAGACTGGCTGGACCTTTGGTCTGACCAGCTACAGCTGGTCTCCATACCTCCTGATCGTCTCCCATCATTGCTCTTCTCATCCATGCCCTGAGGGAACTGCTAGTTTTTGAAGTGATGGTTCCCAGCTTATTTGAGTTGATCAATAGTAGCTGCCTGCACAGGACTCGTGTCTCTGCTCTGTCTCCCCGGCAGCACGCTGCTGTTCGGCATGTGTGCATCACAAGCTTTGCGCCTACAGCCAGCAAGAGCAGGCTGCTGAGAGCGAGGCTGCCTCTGCTGTTGAGTTCCCATTTACAGCAGGTTGTCTGCAGCTGCTGTTTGTTTTTTACCTACTGTACGAATAAGGGCAGAAGATAAAATCTCCTCAGAGAAACCTCTGATAAAGTCCCTCAGTGAAAATTAGATTTTACCAAGCTTTTCAAAACACAACTGCAGATCATCATCTCCTCTCACATTCATCTCCGTTATTTTGCAGACTGCACATTTGTTAAAATCTGGCTGTCTCCTGGCCACATCTTTTCCACCTGCCTTCTCCTATCACTGCTTCCCTGCACTATGGACCAGATCAGTGTTCAGACCATAGCTGGAGTTAGGCAGCTGCAAGGTAATGATCCTTGAATCTCCATTCAAGCTACACTGCTGCAATGTGTCAAAGCTGGCCGGAAACAAAGCATGCTAGTGTCTGAGAAGTAAAGACGACAAGTGTTTGATACTTTCCAACACTACATTTCTACATGAGCAATGGGCAAATACCAGGAGAGAATATGCAGAATTGTGGGTGGGCAGCGGTTATGGAGGCAGTGTGACACAGGCAGTGTCACTGGGTGGCTGGCAGGGAAGGTGTATCTACAAGAAGGACGTGAAGAAAGCATGTTTGGCAAGGGCAGAGGGTGCAGCCTGCGAAGCTGCTGTTCTCACCGAGTACTCTGGTACCCATTGTAACTGAGTTATTCTGCTCCGTGTTTGGAAGAGTCATAAACCAGTAATGATGTAATGAAATAATAACTTTTTTTTGGCCAATTAAAGGTAGCAGTTGTATCTTATAAGTGTAGAGACTGTCGTTGCCATCTTAAGCTCTGTATTAAGCATCTGCCTCATGCTGTCCTTTGGCTTTGATATTTGGGAGAGCTGTTTTGGAGAAAAGCAGGTGACAGGGAAGTCATGTGTGCTGTAATCGTGTGACGTCTGAAAATGTTTTTGTCCTTTGCAATCATAGGTCAAGATAAAAGCCCTAAAGCTACGGGGCAAAGTTTCAGAGAAAATAAAGTTCACTGGAAAAATGGACATAGAAGTACCTGCAGGGAAGCTAGGGGTAAAACTCAGTCTTATCTGTCCAGGTAATCTTGAAAAGGAGATCAGCTTAATGTTGCAATGTGTAGCTAAAAAAGTGCATGTAGAAACCCTTATCTCGAATGTAGCGTCTGCTACTTGCTTTGTAGAGCTTGGAAAAAGCCTTAAAAAAGTAAAAGGCTTTAACCAGAGGAAGCAGAGGAGAGAAGCTGTTTCCCAGGAGGAGGATTTCCACCTTGCCTGGGAACTAGCAAGAGGAAAATGAAATAACCTTAAGCACTCCCAGTCTAAGGCTTTGTCACTGTATAGGGCAGAGTAAGAAGTCTGCAGATTTAGCATCTTAAATTTTTTAAAGTACTGCTCACTGAGATTTGTTAAAGATGGGATTTCTCAAGTTGCTTCCATCTTCAGTGGACATTCCCTATATTTGAATCACTAATGTGATTGAAGGAGTAGCAAGGTGAGTACCCTTCAGATTGGGCTGGTGCCCAGTGGTGACATGAAAAACCTCTTCTCAACAAACTGTCTCATTTTCCCAAATCGCAGTTTACACAATCTGCAAAGTCAGAGTAAGTGGGAGAGCAAGGATTGATTTTTAGCTCAAGGAAACTCTTTTCCTTCCCCACTAGAGAGCTAAGACCCAAGCTCAACTTCGGAAAACAAAAATGCAGGGTGTTGCAATATGAAGCACATTGAGGTGCTTGAACAAAAGCTCTGAAGACAGGTGGGTGTTTCTGTTTCCAGTACTTTGTCCAGTATTCTACCTAGTGGAAGCATTGTGACCTTAGCAGTAAGTTTTAATGTAATTCCAGAAAAGACACTGTATTGCTGACTTCTTTTAATATCATCAGTTCTTTTGTTGATTTCTGTGCTTTTCTCACTGTTGGCTCAGTTTGGGTTTTGTGCTTCTGTTTGATAGTTAACCTTTTGCTGCTGCTTATAAAACCCTCCCTAGTACTCTGGAGGTGCAGTTTCACAAGACGTGAGTCAGTTTAACCGGCCTCGTGCTCATGGCAGGGTTATTTCTTTTACCACCCCATGCACTCCCTTCGGGCTCTGAGCTAGAACCAACATTTGCCAGACCTCTCTGTGAGCTTCTTAACTCACTGACCTGGCAGCAATCTAACAAACTAAGATTAAAAAAAAATAAAAAGCAGCTGGATAGTTTCCTGACAGGTCAGTGAGTTAAAGCTGCTTATGGACGAGACCAACAACTGCCAGAGCTGGCAGAGAAACCTGCTTTTAATGGCAGTCAGCCACTTGGTTAGCTCAGATGCGTAGGGAAGTGCAGCTGGGGATTGCAAGCTCTGGCTGCTTTGGCACTCGCTGGACTCTTCCATGAGTTTGCTGCGCTTCGCCGTTTCAGCCACGTGCACTGCCAATAGCCACCCTTGGCCTCATCCAAAGGTTGTCAGTTTTGTTAAAGGACTCGTTAACACCTGCGAACTTGGAGAACACTAAAATGAGGGCCACTGCTATGGCTGCACAACATGTCCTGCTGGAGTACAAAACAGGACTTTACCCAGCTTAGCAAAGTAGCCCAGAGAGCCAAGAAGATGGGCAAGGAGCAGAGCCAGGCAGTTTCCCAGAGGCTCAGGAGGTGGAGGCTGCGCCCTGGGCTTCCTTGTGCACCCTTGCTGCAAGGGCAGGCAGTCCTGCTGTGTGGACCCAGACTTGCTTTGCACACATGGACTAGTCATTTCCTACCTGCGCAGGATGCCTTGGCCCACAGCCCCCTCCTAAGGAAAAGGGAGCCAGGTGAGCATCAGGCTGGATAACCTCACCTGCCTTATTCTCTTGCCTGCATCTAGTGCAGACAGGTCACTGCTGCTTTGTAGGTACTCTAGCTTCTCCACGTGCACAATGCAACAGCTGCGTGCACGTAAAACCCAACCCCTTTCTGAGGATGAGGGCAGTCAGAGGTGTCTTTTTATCCTTCAAAGCCAAGCTGGAGAAGGCTTCAGGGTACCTCGGATGATTTGGCTATGGCAGCTTGCTCCAGTTGCCATGCTCCTGGGAGAAGGGGAGAGGCTTTGGGCCCGCTAAAAAGAAGTACAGCTGGGGGGACGAGGATCTTTCACTGCAAGAACTAAATCAGTCTGGCCCACAGCCAGCCCTTGGGAGTGCCCAGAAAGGAGGGGCAAGATGAATTTCTGATGTGCTGCAAGCCAGGTACTCTCATCTGTCCTCTATTTGGTCTAATCACTTTCAGGTTATTGGAAATTACTGTTTAAAAAAAAAAAATCCACATACTTTGTGTAAACTAGTAAACAATATTTTTGATGTTGTAATGTCCTGTCTTCAGGATGAACCATGAGGCTATTCCCTAAGCAGATATTTTTTTAATATCAAGCAAATAATTGGTGCTTTTTACAGTGTCTGTAAGTCAGAGCATGTCTCTCCTTTGATTTCTGTAAATGAGAGGAGGGACTTACAGATGACATTGTGTACCCAACCATACTGCCATCTCCGCAGCTTTTCCAAATTCCATAGTTACCCCATATCAGTGTTTGTCTAAATGGGTTTGCAGCTATTTTACTTAAACTCAGACAACTTTGTGGGCACTTCTGTGTTTGTCATTGTGAGGTTGTGGCTTCTGTTTCTGCACTGGATAAGTATTGGAGAGGTACCCAGAGGCCTCATGGTCCTCTTGCTCTCTTATGCAAGGTGCAGTGCAAAAAGCCCTCAATGTTTTGCTTGGGAAAAGGCACATAGTTTTGCTGGCAAATAATCATGAAACAGGTCATGAAACTGCTCCACTGATATGCAGCTGGAAGCCAGCATAACCTCCTGTATCTGTGCCAGCTGCTGGAGGAGCCTAAGGGTGTTCTACTGTCACATTACCAAAACTTGTAGCAGGGAAAAAGGGTGTTCAGTTAAGGCACAGTGCTCAACCTTCCCTGGGGTGACAGGTCAGGGCTTGTGGGCCAAGCTGCAGTGAACATTAATGCAGCAGTGTGGTCAAGATCTGATGGGCTCTAGGCCAAATGGCCAAGGTGGTCTGCAGTAGACAGGCAGCCCAGGAGAGCAGGTACGTGTGGATCTGTATCCTTCATTTTTAATGCTGTTGAAGGGAAAAGCTGCCACCCGCTCCTCTGTGGATGGGTACAACCTCCCAGGCAGCCAATGATTGGGTCTGCAGAGCTTGGGTCTCTTTGCTGTCCCAGCCATCTGCCTGCTCTCTGTTGTCATGCTGCTTCCAAAACACTCTGGTATGTGGTCCCCACGAGCTGGGGCTGCTGCCAGCCCCTCGGACGTTGCTGTGTCCCCTTGCATCAGCTTGCCTGTGGAAAGGACGTTCCTAGGGGTGTGGTTTGGAGGCACACTGAAAAGAGACTTGTGGGTTGGAGGGAGAGGGATGCCAGCTGGGGAGCAAGGGCTTGGTTGTGGGAGCGGAGCTGCATTTGTGATGCCATGAACCCCTAGAGACAGATGGACACATGACACCTGGCTTCTGCTACAGTGCAGCCATGTCACTAAAGGCCATTGAAATGAGATCTTTGTCACAGGAAGACACAGCCCCAAACCCTTCACGCATCTGTACAAAAGCAACCTGCTTTTGGCAGTGGTTGGAGAGAGAGATTTGACAGGATTGCAGATTGCAAGAGCTGTACTGAGCCACCAGCGGTGGATAGGAGAGCAATGTTAAAGCGTGGATGAGGCCCTTGCTGCTGGCCCTCAGTTAGGATTTCCTGTAGCGCAGGCAGCACACGTAACACTGAGGCTCCTTCTTCTCTCTCTGCAGGAACATGACATTGAGACAGCTTTCGGAGTGGTCCATGTCACCATGCGGGGCACGCCCAAGGGGAACAGACCTGTCATCCTCACATACCATGACATTGGCCTCAACCGTAAGCCCTTGCATTCCCAGGACCCTGAAAAAGTGGTTGTTCATGGTATTTGCTTTTGAATGGGGGGACCAGTGGGACTGGCCTGGAGCTGAGATGGGACAGGTCGTTCCAGGGTAAAATGATAAAGGTCTGCAGGAGAGAGAGCATGTGGCATGCCCCTGTCTGTTCCAACAGCCCTTGAAAGGTAGGGCCAAGGTGGAAAGGTGGAAATAGGTCCACCCACCACACTATAGTGCTCTAGCTGACTTGTTGCACTGTGTGATACAGCTGCCACAGGGCATCCATTCCCTGGATGCCAGGCAGGTGAGAAAGTCCCTTCTACAAGGCTGCAGAAGTAGTGTAATGTTTGTAGCGGGCTCTGCTGCTCTTTCCACATCTTCCCACCCAACATGTACTGTTATGTTCACGCAGGTGCTCCTCAGTATGTACTGTGAGTACCCAAGTGCTGCAAGGCCCTATTTTCCTGGGCATGCATGCTGGGATGTCATTTGTCTGCCTGCCCTCCAGTCATGGCAGTTAACTTTGCTAGGACTTGCTGCTGCATTGCAGTCAATCGGGCACAGCAGCATGCATCACCCAGCATCCATTGCCCTGCAGACTCAACACGGGGGGTGGGCTCAAGCAGGTATCTGCCATGGTGTTTGGAGGGTGGATTGCAATAAAACTTCAGGAAATGTCTTGTTTCTTTTTTTTTGTTGTTGTAGACAAATCCTGTTTTAACGCATTCTTTAACTTTGAAGACATGCAAGAGATCACTCAGCATTTTGCCGTGTGCCACGTGGATGCACCAGGCCAGCAGGAAGGAGCTCCCCCATTCCCATCAGGGTAAGAGCTCTGCAGAAACCCTTGTTGTTCCAGATGTAGTCTGGACTGAGGTAGCACCCAGTTTAAGCCAACTGGGACTGCCAGGCTGAGTGTAGTGGGAGGCAGCTTTCAGGAGCAGAGGAAATGGGAAGATGAGGAGGCTTCCCAAGGGGCATTCAGGGAATTTCTCCTATTACTGAGGCATGGGTAAAGCCTTCACTAGTGGTCAGTGCTGGTACCAGCTTTCTGACTTGAGCACGAGCCCAGCACACTGCAGTCTAGCTGGCATTCCTTGCTCCGTCTGTCCATCCTCCCACAGAAGTCTGACTGCCCAGAAAACCACAGCTCTGGTTAGTCTTGCTCTGAGGGATGGGATCCATGCCGTTGGCTGAAATATACAGTATCGTTGCAAAATAATCACCTATGAACGTGCCTGTCAGATGTTCCTTGTCTCTCCTACCTTGGGTAGAACTGGAAGGTAACCTCTGTCAAAGTGTATTTGAAGGTGCTTTGATTTCAGTCTCTCTTGGTTTTCAGGTACCAGTATCCCAGTATGGATGAACTGGCTGAAATGCTGCCCGCTGTTCTGACGCACCTGAAGTAAGTCTCTGAAAGGAAACAGGGTGAGCCAGCTGGATACAGCCATTCCAGCACTTACCTCTATCTCTGCTTGCAACATCTGATATGCTCACTGAGTTGTCCCAAGAGGTCTGAGCATCTCCTAACCTGTGTAACCCTGTCTGGTTGTTATGCTGGGAACAGTCTGCCACATGAGACAATTTATGGCTGCTGCATCATTGCTGGATTGTTTTGAAAATGAACTATAAGTGAACAGCTGGATGCAGAGAGGGGAGAGGCTTTGCCTCTAGGGATGCTTCAGCTGTCAGCTTAAGTTAGCCTTGCTGATTGTGAAATGCCTATATTTCAGCCTGAAAAGCTTCATTGGGATTGGTCTGGGAGCTGGCGCTTATGTCCTCAGCAGGTGTGCAGTAAGTATCTCTTCATTGCCTTGTGACTTATATGAGCTGTGGTCTTCCACTGATCAAACAGACCATTTGTGGGATACCGGCAAAGTAGCAGTAATTACAGTAGGCCTGCAGGGAGCCATGTGAGAGCTACTTCGCATCCAGATGGTTAAACTGGAGCAGCCAAGGCTACTCTGAAGCTATGCCAGACGTGGAAAGATTGTAATGTGATGTCTTTGAGTCAGCAGAGCCCATCCTGGCTGCTAGGAATATCCAGCCTCGTGTCTTCACAAAGACTGGCTGCATAACTGTATGCTGTTTCTAGTGTTTGTGACACCAAACGATTGATTCGGTGATGTGCTATGAACCAGTGCTGATGAGGAACGTGCTTTTTCACTGGAAGGAAGTAGATTTTGCACTCCACCCTTTGACAAGAGAATGCTAGCTTTATCTTGGTACTTCTACATTTCTCTCTAGTGGAGTGTTTATAAGCATGTGAAATCAGTGGACAGGAATTTGCTTGAGTCTTTCAGAGATAGTCTTAAAAAAAAAAAACAACAAAAATCTGACATTCTCAGTAAAGTTTGCTTCAAGTTGTTGAGTTCAGGGAGTTGCCGATGATTTAGGCCGCTTATTGCTTCTTGAAGCCACTTCACCATGCAGCTGTCCCTCCTACAAAAGGTTCTCTGCTTCCCATTTCCTCCAGTCGGGGTTGAGCCTGGGGCAGTGTGAGGCACTGGTGTTTGCTCTGTTCCTTGCCTTTTGTATCTTGTGTAGTTTTCAGTCTTGAAAATAAGCCTTTGGCCTCAGCTCAGTGAAGTGCCAGAAAGCCCTTGCCATATGCTACCTGGATTGCAGACAGTTTCCTTCTGAGGACAGAGCTGTTTACTTCTGCTTAACCAGTGCTAATCTATACACTGGAGCGGAAAAGCTGCTGTAAAATTTCAGCTGTGGAGTGAGCCTAGAGCTCGAAGTTCTCTGGTTGTGTTAGATTGTTGGGTTTGTGTTTGCAAGCAGTTCTCAAAAGTATTTAGTACCCGTGCTTCCCACACAGACACCCCAAGGTAAACTGCAGGGTGCTGGGGATGCCAGGCTGGAGCAGGGGAAGGGGCGTCTGTGAGCTGGGGGGGCAGTGGGGGTGCCCTCTGGTGAGCCGGGTGCCCCTGCAGCTGGAACTTCCCAGGCCTCTGCTCAGGCTTCAGGTGCTTGCAGGGCCTCAGCACCAATTCCTGTGCCATTTCCCAAATCTTGCCATTTTGCCACATCTCTACTGGGAGACTGCCTCTTCCTTGAGGAGTGGAAGGGAGGTGCTCTCTGGGCACAGGAGGTTTGTCCAGGCCCTTCCTGGAGGTGGCAGACTGGAGCAGAGAGAGTCACTGCTCATAGCCCTGTAGTACACGGGAGTCTGAGCAGGACCTGTGGCTGCACCAGATACATGGGTCACCAGAAGACACTGCTGAGGCCTGCTCAGGCTGCAGGTGCTGTGTGAGCGGTCAATCCCTCAGGGCCAACAACTGAATCAAGTAAGGTCTGGCTGGGAGCCAGCTTTGGACCAGGCTCTGAAAAGGCCGCTGGCTGCCTGGCACAGAAGGAGCTCCCCACTTAGTCTTCATTTTACTCTGTCTTCCTTTTGCAAGAAGCTTTCCAGCTGCTGCACCTGCCGTTGACCAATGTGTGGGCTGAATCATCCTTCTGAGTGTGCCTGTGCTCTCTCCCCACAGCTCAGCCACCCCGACCTGGTGGAGGGACTCGTTCTTATTAATGTTGATCCATGTGCAAAGGGCTGGATTGACTGGGCAGCATCCAAGGTAAGATTCTCCTTCCCCCGCACATCTCCTCTCCACAGTGCTTAATGAACAGTCTGTAGAGTAAGAAGAAAAAGGATAGAGTACAGGAATTTGTTGGTTTATGGCAAAAACTGTACAATCTCATTTCTGTCCCTGCTGCCTTCTCAGTCTGGGTGTAGTACGGCCTCCACCATAGGAGCAGGGGTGGATGTGATCATATGTGAATGAGAAATCTGGGTAAACTACTTGGAGATGAGTGGCTGTTGAGCACTCAGCTTTCCTCTGATTTAGTACTCATGCTTGCAGGCTTCATTTGGCTGAGGTTGAATGGATCTTTTAATTACTCTGTTATTCTGGCCTCTTGCAGTTATTCAGGGTTCCAAGTTTCTGGAGAGCTGTGTGTTGTGTGTGCACAGGCTTCTTTGGAAGCTTGCACGCCCATCCCAAGCTTCAGGCATTTGTTTCTTATATCGCTTGAATAGTTTCTTTGTTATTTTCTTTACTCTGAGGAGCTGCTTTGAAATTTGTAATGAAACTGCATTTTCCGGTTACTCTACCTTGTCCTCATTCACGGTCACTCTTCAGTTTTCAGGCTGGACAACCAACATAGTGGATATTGTCTTGGCGCATCATTTTGGCCATGTAAGTACCCAGCAGGTGTTAATGTTGCCCATGCAACTGTACATGGAGCTATAACTTCTCTAGGTACCTGCTCTGAAATAGCTCTGGTCCATCAAATAAGGGTTGCTGCAGATAGTACTATCGTCTCTGTGTGGCAAGCTCGCATCAGGGCTTTGCACAGTGCGGGGAGCATGCACATCGTTACGCTTGCCCTAACTGTCTCCAGACTCCAGACATGTTAAGGAAGTAGTGTCCCACACACTAGTGCTAGAGCTCCTGTCTTCGTGGTCCCCAGGCAACTGTCTGCAGAAACAAGTGGCAGCTGGTTCTCTGTAGCCAGCATGGAAGCATGTGGGCTGTGGGTAGAGCACAGATCAGCTGGGAGTTGACAGTGGGATATTGTATGTGTCCAGATGTTGAACTGCTGCATTCTGCTCTTCATCTTCCCCTTCAGTGTCAGCCGAGGCAAACCAGCCCCTCCTGAAAACTTTGGATACAGCAATGTCTTCTGTTTGGGATTTGCTGGCTCCCAACCAGCAAGCTTACTGGGCAACTGAAAGGGTGTGTGCCTCATGCACACTATATATGACATACAGCAGATCAGTCCTTGACCTGGAGCCCTCCTGCAACAACACACATGAGCATGGGAAGGAGTCGCATAGCTTCCTCCTGCTTAGAGCACATGCTGTTCTCGCCCCGCTTTCAAGCCCCTTCATTATATGTAGTGCTTCCTTGCACTCCCTTTTCTCTCTGTCTTTCTCTAGCTCTCATTGGAATGCAGTTTCTTTGTAGAACTGGGTGTTGGGATTAAATTTTCCTTTGGTCCCAGTCTTGGGGCTTACCTGTAAAGCTTTGCTTCTTTAACATTAAGCATAAGCGGAAGACCTTCCTAAAATAGTGTGATTTGTATCTGTATAAGCATTACTGAGGCTCAGGAGCTAACTTATCCCATCTCAGGATACCTTTGTACTCCTGCAGCAGCATGTGCGCTGCCATTTATAAAAGTGTAGTCACATTACCAAAGTACAGCACTTAACAGTCATGTCACAGAAACATTTAATGTAGCCTAGGCACTAATGGAGTCGCTGCCCTCTGTGTTATTGTTCACAGGGGAACGACGTGTATGGAGGCAGTTTAATGCTTCAGTATTTTTATGAGTATCATGTCTTTACTTGTGAAAAAGATGATGTTCCCTGTCTTTCAATTCTTCTGCTTTTGTACAGGAGGAACTGCAGGCAAATCTAGATTTGATCCAAACGTACAGGCTTCATATCGCACAGGACATTAACCAAGATAACCTTCAGCTGTTCCTCACCTCATACAACAGGTACAGGATACCTTTTTGCCTGATAGGTTGCTCCCATAACTTCCATGCTCAGTAGATTTGCTGCCATATGTATTATTCTATTGGATATTATGTCATATGAACCTTTTTCCTAAGCCTAGTCTTCAGCCGTTATCCTGAGCCAAGCTCAGCCTCATGCCTGGATGACCCTTTCACACCTCAGTAGATCATCTCTCTAGGTGCACAGCAAGCTTGCCATGAGAGCATGGATCCTGTTTTCTGGCAGTTACTGCTGGGAGTCCTGCTTGTGGCATGACACAGGGAGTGATATGGAGCCAGCACTCCCACAATAACCAGTTTCCTCTGCTGATTTGATGGAGAATTGTTCTGTTTTGTCTTTCAGTCGTAGAGACCTGGAAATTGAGAGACCAGTTCTTGGCATCAATGAAAATACTGCAAAAACACTCAAGTAAGTTGCTCTGAATCAGCCTGTATCAGTTACTTACTGGTCAGTCCCTTCAGCAGAAAAGCTGTTGCTGCTTCTCAGCAAGAACCCCACAAGCCCAAATGCTGGGAAGACTCTTCAGACTGTCCTAGGCTTTGGTTCCGTGCTGTCAGCTAGAGTGGGGCAGAAAAGTGTCTGGAAGCCCTTTCATTAAGAACACACTGAGATTCTCCAGAAGGCAGGGTCAGTGGAGTAAGTGTATCCACCCAGCAGTCACTGTACTTGCTGAGCTGTTAGTTTGGTTGTTTTGCATGAATAATTAGGGAGGCAGGTTTTTATTTGTTGCCACTGACTGCCTTCCCCCACCTTGCCAAAAAAAGTAGTTACCTGCACAATTCTCCCAGAGATGGCAGTGGGTTCTGAATGCAGAGAATGCAATGGTGTTTTCCCACCTTGACAGCGACTCTTTCATCTGGGAGGGGATAGTCTGTGCAGGGTACAGCTGAGAAGGGACAGACACTGGAGAACTAGTGATAAGTGTAGAGAACTACTTCCTCAGCACAGAAGAAGTATAAGTAAATTTTCAGATTCCAAGCAAGAAAGCAAAAGGGGCAAATTATCTCCAATGTGTAGAGCACATGAAGACTGCGAATTGCAGTGCTGAGGCAGGATGCCTGGGCTGGGCTAGAGACTGCTGCCCAGGCTCTGCTCTTCGGTCCTTGGAAATTGTATGGACTTCTGCTCCTGTCAGTCCCAGGAATGTTTTAGGCATCCACAGCCAAACCCTCTAGATCTTGGCTAACCTAAAAGAGGTGGATTTTCCTGCTTGGTCTCCAGGCAAAGCCAATCGTCATGCAGGCAGCTGTAAGTCACAGAGCACTGTCTGTCCATTCAAGTGACTCACAGGGATCTGCAGACCCTTAAAATATTTCTTGTGGAAGTGTGGATCTCTGTGCCAGTAGACTTGCATATATATCCTCTGTCTCCTTAGAGGTGGTACTCCACTGGCTCTGAGGTCTGTGGTTCACAGCCTCTGTAGTCTAATTTTTGTCATCTAGTCAACACAAAAAAGTGGGGCCTCTAGCCACCCCTTTCTTACCTTGCTCTGTAAATGAATAGTGTAAATTCACAGCCACTTGGTCAGTGACCTTCTGTGTATGTTTTACACATTGAGTGTTAATTGTTCTTCTAGAATTACAATACATATAAAAATGGATATGAAGGCACAGATTTGCCAACAGAGGCTTTGATACCGTGACATTTTTCAGTATATCCCCCGACATCTTTTGTGTTTCTTTCTAAAATCCAAACCAAAATACAGTGCTGAGCAGTAGCCAGCCTCAGAAGCATTAAACTCTGTTGGATGTGGTTATTCTTAAATTCCTAACAGATGTTCATTTCAGAGAGTATGATCCCTTTTGCAGCCTGGGATGGTGTTTCTCCCAGCCCTAGGCACATCTTTTAACATGTGTGCAACAGTAGTGGTAGTTGGTGTGCATGGAGGGGACAGTATGGGTGCGTGTGCAAGCCCTGGAGGATGTTCTGGTGCAACAAAATGCCATGATGTGGTGGCAGGTAGGGATTTTGCTAAGCGTTGTTAACCTTTCATGAGGCTGTTGCTTCACAGAGTTCAACCTTCTCAGAAATCCCTCAGATGCACTGTGAGTAACATCTCTCCATTTTGGGTTTTGACCAGGTGCCCTGCCTTGCTAGTGGTTGGTGACAATTCACCTGCCGTGGAAGCAGTGGTACGTATATGTGAACTCTTTCCTCTCGTGACATTAGCCCCACAAATCATTTAGCAAACCTGCCTCACCCAGAACTAGTCACAGAAAGTGGCTCTTTGTCCCAAGCTCTTTTCTAGTCACCCAGCTATTGAGACCTGTCAGCCACTAGTGGGAGAGCCGAGGCTGGGGAGGCTTAGTGGCCCTGCAGGGCAGCTCTAAGGTGAGGATGGCAGGATCTGAGTAAGAGTCCTTGTGCCCAAGCATCTTGCTCAACAAGTGATGCAGAGGACCCCTTTCAGGTACTTGTGTCTTTTCCCGAGCTCTGCCAGGCTGCTGCCTGGAGTTCAGTTCAAGTCATGAATTAATGTTCTCTTGCTGTTGTACTGAGGCTACCTGGGGTTTAAAAATCAGCAGCGTGACTCCAATTCCTGTGGTGGGGAGTCACACAGAGCTCTGCAAAAGCACTGTATCATAGGGAAGGCAGTACTTAGAAGCATCTCCTTCCTGTTGTTCTCTGCAGACACGTATAACCCACTTCCCTCCCAGCACAGTTATAAATGGGGCATGGCACAGTGCAGCATGGTTGCAGTGGATGTTGCTCCTCCCCTTCAGCCAGTGATTGTGGGGTTTGTGAACAAAAGAAGTTGTCTTAAGAAACTGTGGAAGAGTGTAGGAGTCTGGGTCCTAAAGCAGTAGCTTGGACCTAGGAGCTGTGCGTGGAGAACTACTGCAGGGCTTTTTCTGGTCATGGCCTGTTGCCTTTTCATCAGTCTGTTTGGTCTGGAAGTCTGAGACATTCTCCAAGTTTTGACTTTGCTAGGATAATATTCCTGAGGATTCTCATTGCTTCCCAGCCACAGCTGGGGGACAGAATAGGGTCTTCTGGATCTTGGCTTGCCTATCTGGTTGCCCAGGTTCCCAGCTCATAGTAATCTCCCCTGCTGGGGTTGCTTTTTCTAAGGGCCCCCACCTATTCCCTTTTTTTGCAGCAGCCTTACAGAGAAGAGGTGGCTGTGGCCTCCTTGTCTGGCCAGGGGGTTGAGTGATCTCCCTCTGTGCTGCACTGCACAGAAGTCTCCTTCCTTCCCAGTCTTGCTGTCAGAAGGTGCTCCAGGGTTTCATGGTGCATCCCCAAAACCAGGGGATGATTTCCCTTGAAGTCACAGCCCTACCTCTCAGAACAGTGACATTCTGTCACCACAAGGTCCCCTTGGATGGGAACACCTGCCTTTCCTCTCTGCATCTTTCATTCATTGTTCTCTTCCTACATGCTCTCTGCTTTCTTGCTCTGTCCTGCTTGGCCCCAGAGAAGCTCCCATTGCTGAAGACAGCCACTGCCTCTGGTGCGGCTGCCGTGCATTTTACATCTGACTCCTCAAGTTTTCTGTGTGATACCATGTCCTTCTTTCCTCCTTTTATTTTAGGTTGAATGCAATTCACGTCTTGACCCAACCAAAACTACCCTTCTGAAGGTGAGTGCCACTCCAGAATCATTCCAGCCTGCACAAAGACATTATTTTTGCTGAGGCCAGCTCCACTTAGGTTTTTGCATTCCATACATTTAGCTTTAAGAACTTTGTGGATCATCATTCAGGGCTGTGTTCTCTCCTGCATGGAGCCAGACTTGGGAGAGAAAAGTTTGTCAGGGGTCCCTGAATCCCTGCTTTATGGCCACTTCTCTGTTATCTTCAACTGGCAGGGAAGACCTGCTGAGAGTTAGCAGAGGTGCCCTGCCTCCACCCTGCTCTCTCCCAGCAACAACACCGTTTTTTCTAGCTTTATACCAGTCCTTCCATTCCTCACCTATGGCGCTGCAGTGTGCCAGACAGCTGCTGTATAGAAGTGTAAAGTGACAGGTTTGGGAAGAGTGGCAGGAGGAGCCAGAGCGGTGGAGGGTTACTCCTGGGCTTCTAGAGTATGGCCTGAGATCACTTGGTAATATGGCCTCCAAGGTGCTGGGTTCCTTCAGACTCCCAGAAGACATATCACCAGACCTTGCTTCGGCTTTAGAGACAAGATGGTAGAAGTGTGCCTCATGTAGCAGTGCAGCCTGGTGCCATCAGCCCCGGTGGGGTGGGCAGTGCTGGCACGGTTCTGGGGTTGTCCTCCTGGGGTAGGAAGGATGGTTCAACCTCCCTTTTGTTTCCTGTTACAGATGGCTGACTGCGGGGGCCTGCCCCAAGTGGTTCAGGTGAGAAACGCCTCTCGACTGTCCCACAGCACTTGAGTTGTACAGAGACGCTTGCTCTGCTCGCCCTAAAGCTGCACTTTCTGTTTCCACAGCCTGGCAAGCTGACTGAAGCCTTCAAGTACTTTGTGCAGGGAATGGGCTACAGTAAGTGGCAAACAAAATTTTCTGGTTTGGAGCGGGGTTGTTGTGAAGGGAACTCAGCCTTTCTGGTCCATCTGAGCCCATTGGCATCTGTGTCCCCACCTGTGAGTTAGTGTGGTTGCCAGGAGATCCATCCACGCTGGAAATCAACTAGTGTGCTACAAGCCTTAGCAAAACAATGTTGTTCCCTGACCTGTGTTTAATCCGCACTGCAGCTGGAGTGGTGACCCCTTTTTGGTTGCTGGTGTTGGTAAAACCTTGTAAGTCCGTCTTTGTGCCAGTCCAGAAAAGAGTGCTCCCAAGATCGGTAAATCTTCTGAAATCTTCTGTGCATACCTTCTCCGGAGGGGAATGAATTAGCAGTACAGCCTCACGGTTGTGATGGGTACATGAGAGCTCTTTCCTTTCTCCTCAGACATACCTATTTCTTTCAGACTCTCACCAGGGGTAAGCGATATCTCAGAATGAAACCCTCTAATGGCAGAACAGAGAGCGGGGTGACTTCTGAGACACCTGGGGAGCCCAGAGGGAGCTGTGCTTTGATCCAGTGCATGCTCTGCCCTATGGCTTCCTCCTTGTGCTTGGAGGCAGAAGATCTTGTGTCCTGAGTGTGTCAGGCTGACAGCTGTTCAGCTCCCCTGCCCTCGGTACTCCAGAGACTGGGGGACTTCAGGAGAAGGGCTTCTCAGTGCACTAAAGCAACTCTGTCTCCATTGCAGGCACCTTGGCACAGCTCTGTCTTGCCTGCCAGGGGTAGGAGTTCTCTTCTCTGGATGATGAACCTTCAAAAGCTGGAATTATGGGAGGGGTTGGTTCACGTGACTGGTTAACCACCAGCATGGCCACCGTGGCAGCTGTGACACTCCCAATGGTCTCCACACGGCCAGAAGTTCTTTGCCAACTCATGGGCGTCAGGGCTCAGAAGAAGCTGTGCTTTTCCTTAGAGCTATGTGTAGTTGGCATGAATGTAGTAGGACAATTGTGTTTTCCAAGGCTAGCCAGAAGAACCTGGTCCTACAGAGGAGGGTGCCATGTGAGAAGGCTCCCTCAGCCTCACAGCCTGAGAGCTTTTCAATGTTCACATCTCTTGTGTTCCTGGTGTTCTAAGTCAGCAAGTGCTGTCATCAGAGCAAGGACTTCAGCAGCACTTTGGGGGTCAAATCTCTTGCAAATAGGATGCGCAGCTCTGGGGAAAGACGGGGTAATTTTCTATTTCCAGAATTAGTAGCTAGTCCCAGAATGGTTTGGGCAAGACTGTCTTGGCACTGCTGAGCTTGGCCAGCAAGGTCTCCTCTCTCAGGGAGAACAAGAGAGAAGCAAATCAGCAGCTTGCCATTTCTAGAAAGGCACAAGCCAGTTCCTCAACAGCTATTCTTGTGCCTTCTGCACATTGGCTAAAACAGTTGGGCCTGCCTGTGCTGACACTGCAGGTGGAAGGTAATGCCTTGCAGGAGGCTTGTAGCAGAAATCTGATGCTGTCAACTCAAGGAAAGACATGAATTTCTGTTCCGTATCTGGAGTTAGAGAGTATACCCCAGTTTCCCCACCATAGGAAAATGACATGTCTGTTGAGCAGTTGTGTTGTGTACAGTGGGGAGGTAGGGTCACCAGGTACGCTGCAATTTCCAGCTAAAGGCATTGAAGAGATCTGGCCCTGATGGATTTTTGGGTCAGTTTGGCATCTCCCCGAGATGCTCATTAGCAGCTGTTTTCACAAATATTGGGAGCTTTCAGTGCAGTGTGTGAGCTGGGAGTGGAAGGCAAAGTAGCTGGGGATCCCAGGAGCAGTGCAGCTGCTAGTCACACACCACAACTAATTGGCTCTTTCCTGTATTCATCCCTTTCCTTGTCTCATGTTGTTTCCAGTCCCTTATGTGCAGCTCAGCCACCTAAGCACTGAGTCAGGTACCTTCAACTGTGCATCCGCCTCGGCAGAAGTCTGTGTACTGAGTTGAATGATTCTTCGGGTGCATTGCTCTGTCTCGGCATGTCCTGCTGGCCTGCTGTGAGCTAGGCTGATCCATTGTACAACGTGTATGCTATGGTTTTTCACCTTTCATTTGTATTTTGTTGATTGTTGCATGACTTCAGCTCTGTGGTTTTCTAGAGTGACGAGACTGACTTTCAAAAGGTCATTTGTACAACAGCTGCCTTGGTTCGCACAGACACTCACCATGACTGCACTTGCAAATGATCAGTTACACTTCTGGCATTCGCTCACCTTGGACCTTTTGAAATTGGGCCTTAAACACCTTGCTTTAGACGTGCAAAGACTTAATTTTGGCAGTGAAGAGTGAGTTTTCTTCCTGAGGGTGTAGCTCTTTTTGTGCTTACCCAGTGACACATATCTGAGTGACTGTGATACTTGCTCTAGGAACTTCCTCCTTTGCTAAGTCCCACGCCTGTTCTTTCTTGCAGTGCCAGCAGCTAGTATGACCAGGCTGATGCGCTCCCGTACTCACTCCTCCTCTAGCGTGGGCTCTGGGGAGAGTGTCCGCAGCCGGTCTCATACCAGCAACCATGGTGAAGGAAGTGCTGGAACCCCAGAAGGAATTGACCTCCAGGATGCACCTCAAACCATGGAAGTATCCTGTTAGGCAGGAACCCCTCTTCTGGATTCAGACAACTCCACTTGCCCCCACTGAACCCACGCAGAATCTAGCATTTCATCCAAAATGACATTAACTGTTCTCTCTAACTTGTGCATGCCCATCTGAGCTGCCACCTTCTTGGTAGTTTGTACTTGGCATTACTTTGGTCCTTTCTGTATGCCCTTGGCATCAGAGCCTCTTTAAAACTCATTAACATTCCGCAGTCTTAGTAAGTCACGTTACTGTACATGCTGATACCATCTCCTGTCTGTGCTGTATATCAATCCAGATGACAGCCGTTGTCTTCCCTGTTCATTTAAATATAATTTCTGTGGCTTTGTGAGGTTTAGAATTGCTTTCTAGTTGTGCTTCCGCTAAAGGACCCTTGTGGTGCAGTTGGTATGGCATCTGTGGGACGTGGGAAAGCAAGACCATGATGATGTGAAACTCCAGGCGCTGGAGCAGGTGATGCTCTTTGGCAGAGCTGTGCCTGGAGTGCAGAACCCACCAGAAGGTCTTTGTGTTCCCAGGACTCTTGGCATGCCAGGCAACCATGGGGAAAACAAATGGTCAGAAATACTGTCTTGGTCTCATCTCTGTATTTGTGTTAAGAAGGAGCAGAGTGATTTCTTACCTGAGCCTCCTGAAAGGGCAAAGCAATTAACAAGTAAACTTACACTAACCGAGATGCACTATTAACCGAGTACAAGGGATTAAACTACAGCAGCCCTGGCTTCCAGACCACCTCTGCTGACCCTCTGCCTCTCCTGCAGAAGGGCCGGATGCAGTTAACACCTAGTCACTATTCTACCCTGGCACAGGTGAATCTTTAACATCAAATTGGTTGTGAAATGGGCAGCAGTGCTCCTTGCCAGGTGGAGATCCAGAAATCTCCTGCACTGCCAGCTCTGCTTCCCGCTGCTGCCAGCCCCAGGCAGGGTGTCTGCACAGGGTATTAACCGAGGCTCAGGAAATACCAGTGAATGTAAATGACTGCCAGCTGATACACAGTTCATGTGAGTCAGGTCAGAAGTGCGAGCAGTGAATTCCTCTGTGCAGGTACTATTTACTGTCTTCGTGGAATTCACAGTTCTGCTGCCTTTTTACAGCTGGCTGGGTCACAGAGGGTGGGGGGCAAATGCCTGCTGCGTGCCAGGGTCTAGCTGTTAATGGGAGAAAAGGGATGAGTGGTCAGGCTACTACAGGTCTTGATAGATGAGCAAAACATCCTTTCTTAACTGTTGAGCAGTCCTGACTCACTGGGAGCCAGCTCCTCCGAGGGTCACGCTCATGTTCTGCTCCATTTCAGGTAGGGAATGGGACTGGGAGGCTCTGCCTGAGGGGGACTTTGTACCAGTTATTAAATAAAGCTATAACTGAGTTTCATTGTTACCCTGTGTGCTTGTGGTGTTTCTCTTGGCATGACCTGACACCCCGGCCGGTTTTGTCGGTTTTGGTGTCTCCTACCCTGATGGGCAAACTCTTTCCCGTGGAAGGGGTAGCACTGGCCACCTCTTGAAGAGGCGTCCTTGCGGCCATGCAGGAGCAGTGTGGTCGGGTGGCCCCACGTCCCCTGCAAGAGGCTGTCTGAAGGCGCTGGAGAGCTGGCTTCTGTGAAAATGCAAAAAGAAACTTCCAGCTTTGATAGAGTGGAGACTAAACAACAGGTTTGCTGCAAAACACGCACGCTGCCAAGAATCGCCTCCAAAGAAAGGCAAGCGCTAGGAGCCACCTTCCCTGGTGAACAGTGCTCTGCCCCAGCGTGTTTTATGGGTATAACACAAAGTTAACCTGTAAACCCTGTGACGAGGCAGTTGTCGTGACACGAAAAGGCAGAGGGCGGTTTGGAAGGCAGCGTGAGGTCTGTTGGCACGTCCGCCCCCTGCGCCGCAGCCAGGTGCAGGTGGAGCAATGCGCAGCAGCCGGTCGTTTAACACAACCGTTTCTTCATCTTCTGCTTTTCAGATCCAGCTTTTGCTCTCAAGTTTCAGATGTCTGTCATCTTACTTTCACAGAAAGCTAGCTGGGAGTGAAGAGGGGTTAAACTGTTGGTCACAGATTAGTCCGGGTCTTGCTGTCATGCCCACGGGGTGGACTCCTGCAGCCTCCTGCTCTGGGGAAGGTCTGCGCGGGAGAGGTCATTGCAGGAAATGAGACTGTTCTCATGAAACGCAAACTGAATGAAAGGTGAGAAATGGGAAAAATTGGCCAGTTGTATTAATGAGCGAGTAGTGAATTGACAGAGTGATTAAATGAACAAAAATGTAAGTTTGAGTCTGTAGAATACAGGAGACTACCAAAGAGACCAGGCCACCAGATACCACGTGAAGTTCATTGCTGCTAAATGCAAGTGCTGGTTGCAAAGCAACGTACGCAGGAGAAGAACAGATGTGCATGCAGCACTGTGATTTATTGCCAGCTAACTACACTGAGAAACGATTCTTCCTTGAGTTCCCTTTTGAAAATAGAGCAACAGACCAAAAGAAAGGCAAACAATATTAAAATGACAATGAAATGAGTTAGAGGAAATAATACCACAGGAGGGGTTGGTGTGAGCTCGCCGAGTACTGTTTATGATGTGGAGCAGGAGAGCTCAGAGCTACAGGCTGCCTGTGGACAAGGAACCCAGGAGAGTAAATAGATGAGATTTTAGCAATTTGGAAGGGGGATGATTAAGAAGAGAGTTTTGTTGCCACGGTGGTTCATAGGCACAAGCCAGGCAAGATTTGTAGTAAGGGTTGGCATATATTTTATTACCCCAAGGATAACTGGAAAAAGTAAACTTGTTTTCACATAAGCAAGTGCTTTTCCTGGTAAAAATACAAAAAAATCAAAGCTAAATACAAGTTGAGAAATGAGTTTAATAAAGGACAAAATGTTTCTTTGGGTGGCAAGAGCAATGCCAACCAAATCCAGGAGCAGAGCTTGAGCTCAGGACAGGCTTCCCTGGGCTGGGATCCCGAACCACACCGGCACTGGTCCCGCTAGCTGCTGGGGTGTGAGCTGGAGACCCGCCAGCTGGGGGGACGTGGTTGTGCATTTCCACACCTGGAGGGGCCGCACTGAGGTTAGAGTCAGTCCCTGTGCAATACCTGAGTGTTTCCTAGACCTCTTTCTTCTGGCTGGAGTTGGCATGCCCGGGGAGGGGTGCTCAGCAGGGGGGTGGGCAGGTGGACGGAGCCAGCGGTTTCCAGCTCTCCCAGACCCTTAGGACTGAACTCCCAATTGCTCAAAATCTTGGGACAAGCTCATTCAGCGGCACTCCCAGCCCGAGCTCCCAAATCTTTGTAGCAGTGAAAGTGTGCATCCTTTTCTTCAGCAGCACGGGGTGAGTCTCGCTGAGCTCAGCTCTGCTGAAGGTTTCTCTGGGGTCTCTTGGGTCTCTTGGTCGAGGGGGGGGCAACAGCCCTGTGTGCCTCATTCCCACCCATGCATTAAGATAAAGCCCCTTTGCCCAGCCCCACTGTCCAGGTTGGGGAGGGGTGACTGGGGGCCCCATTTTATTCACAAGCACTAAACCAAGAAGGTGCTGGGCAGCACAGAGCTGGGCTTGGAGATGAGCTGCATTTGGGACAGGTCATGGCACACGAAGGGTTGTCCCTTACAACCCTGCAGACCCCAGTGGGGCTTCACTACCAGTTCCAGGAGCAAATGAATCTTCTCCCAAACATAACCGACCCCTTGCAAGCCAGCAGCGTCTGAGCTCAGAGCAGGCTCAGGGGAGGCCCTGAACCCCAACAGCTGCGCGAGGCCTGGGCAGGTGGCTGCTTTTGATAAAAAATAAAAACAAACAAAAAAACTCCCCACAAACAAACAAAAATACTCTTTTCTGTGTGCATGTCACACTGTCATGGTGGTTTACAATTGACCAGAAACTTTCAAGGTCACAGCATAAATAATAGCAGGATGTTCAGCTGCAGCAGTGTGGCCAGGGCAGGAGGCCGCCAAGCAGCCAGCCCTGTGGCGGGGTCACAGCAGGAAGCGTGGGGGGACAGTGACACGTCATGTGTCACATGTGACACATGACTCATGTCCCCTGGACATGAGCACCAGCACGGTGTGGCCGGTCCCAGCCCAGGATGCAGCACAGAAGCTGCTAACCCCAAACCCCAAGGCCTTTCCTCGGGGGGGGGGGCGCGGCGCCCGCCTGACCAAACCGGGTTTGGCTTGAAGGGAAAATTGGGGGGGGGGGGGGGGGGGTGCTGCCTGAGCCAAACGGTGTTTGCTTTGAAAAGTGAAATTTCCACATGCATTTTGGGAAATGGTCAGAGGAATGTCCCACGCCGGGGCAGCAGCTGCTGGCACTTGGCTGGGTGGAGGCTGGTGTGGGATGGGAACTGGGATGAGGGTGTAGGACTGGGGCTGGAGCTGGGGCTGAGGATGGGACTGATGAAGCTGGGGCTGTTCCCACAATAACCCAGCCAGGCGTGGGCACAGCTGGGCTTGGCAGTGATAGGCATGGAGCAGTGTTGTGCTGGGGAGGCACCCGCGCATGGCTGTGCAGCATCCCACCCTCTGCACCATGGCCAGCACTGCACACCATCCAGAGGACAGCGTGTGGCCCTGGTGCTGCGGGGAGCAGCTCTGGGCAGCAGCTGCTGCTGCGCCGAGGAGCCATCCTGGGACCCACCCCGTGGTTTGTCCTGGCTGGGGATGGCACTTGTCCAGCTTCAACCTTCGAGAGCTGGAGTTGGCTCTGCTCCTGTGCTCATGCACTGCCCATTCCTCCCTCTTACCTCTCCCCAAATCTCATGTGATGACCATAGTACCTTGAGTCCCCTCAGGGATTTTTCCTTGGGCCTTGTGCCCCGTACTGAGGTCCCCTGAGGGGCACAGCTGAGCAACTTGTTGGCTGAGCGAAAAGAGAAAACCCCGCTCCAGTGCACGCGCACGTCACAGGAAACAGCGGCAGCCCCGGCTCCGGTGCCTCGCACCCCACACCAGCAGCACTGCCGGGAGCAGCCCCAGCTCCAGCACCTGAAAACACCCAGCCCTAGAGCAGAGGGACGAGGGTGAACCAAGCAGGTCCTGCGAGGGCGGGCGTTGCCCTGCACGAGGGAGACCCACCGCGCCAGAGGGACCACCCCCCCTGCAACCTGGGTGCCCTGCCCCACCACGCTGGAGCAGCACCCCGTGGGGAAGAGCCCAGCTGATGCCTGCCTGGCCCTGATGGCTCCCCCACAATGGTGATGGCACTGCACGAGGGAGACCCACCGCGCCAGAGGGACCACCCCCCCTGCAACCTGGGTGCCCTGCCCCACCACGCTGGAGCAGCACCCCGTGGGGAAGAGCCCAGCTGATGCCTGCCTGGCCCTGATGGCTCCCCCACAATGGTGATGGCAGAGGCAGGTAAGTGGGGTTCACCCCCTCCC
>NW_008795704.1:381291-400498 GCF_000699145.1 Aptenodytes forsteri | reverse complement strand
GCAGTGCGTTGGAGGGGGGCTCAGCCTGGGGTGGAGCCTGGGGGGTAAACATTGGAATGGGGTGCCCCACACACCACTGGGCTGGGGTGGGATGGCAGCACCCAGAGGATGAGCATGGCCAGTTGCTGCCCAACATGGGGATGTGGATAGGGAGGGCCCCCAGCTCCCACCAGCTGTCACAGCAAGTCCCCAGACACCCTCTGGGGCGGGTGGGGAGGTGGTTTCCTCAAAGGCTCCCCAGGGAGCTGCCCACCAGGCTCAGCCCCAGCCCAGAGCCCTGCCCTGGCCCTGCCTTTCTCCAGAGCTGCCACGCTGGCATCACCCCACAGCAATGCCCTGCCCCGGGGCACAGGGTGGGTGACTGCAACCCATGAGCCTGCATCCCAATACAGCTGTGCTGCAGGGCTCGTGGCTCTGCAGGGGGCCAACCCCTCTGCCCAGAGATCTCGGTGCTGCCTGCACCAGGCCTGAGCCTCACCTTCCCTCCCAGCCAGCAGCAGCTGAGGCCAGGGGCGTGTGCTGGCTCTGAGGGATGGGGAGCCTGCCCAGCCGGGAGAAGCCACTCAGCATCCCACCAGCAGCTGCAGACACCATGCAGTCCCCGCTGCCCATGCAGGCAGGTAAGCACCTGGCAGCTGCCAGCTTGGCCAGCATCCCCTGGTGTGCATGGTCCTCTCGCCCCAGCTGGGGCTGGGTGGTGCCGGGGGAGCTCTGAGCCCCCTCACCTTCCCCGCAGTCCCCAGGAGCTTCCTGGCCCTGGCCCTCTGTGACTTCCCCTCCAGCGCTGGGGCGGCCACTGTCCTGAGGATGGGGGAGCAGCTCCGTGTCCTCTCCGAGTAAGTCCCCGCACCGAGCAGGCACTCCCAACCAGTGTGCAGCCCACGGGGCCATGATGGTGGCACCCATCCTGGGGGGGGGGTCCCCTCCCTGCGCCCAGCAGCCTCAGCCCCTCAGGATGGCTCATCTCCCTTCCCTGCAGGGACAGGGAGTGGTGGCTTGTGGCATCTGAGGTGTCTGGCAAGGAGTGCCATGTCCCCAGCAGCTGTGTGGCCAAGGTCAGGCACAGGTAAATGCTGGAAAGGGTCCATCCCAGGGTGGGCCCCAGGGGATGTGGCCCCACCACAGAGAGCCTGGTCAACGCCAAGGCCAAACTCTGGCCACTGCACCGGGACGTCCTGCCCCATTTCTCTCCCTGGGCCACGGAGCAGCGCTGGGGCTTGGGGAGGCAGCACAGCATGCTGGGGTGTCCCCAGGACATGCGCTGCTGCACCCCGAGCTGTCCCCTCCACCCTGGCTGGAGCAGGACAGGCCCTGGGGCGCTGGGTGTCCCTGCACAGCCAGGAGAGGCTCTGCCAGTGCCTGCTGCCTGCACAGGTGGCTGTATGAGGGTGTCAGCCGGCAGAAGGCGGAGGAGCTGCTGCTCTGGCCAGGCAACCGCAGTGGGTCCTTCCTGATACGGGAAAGCCAGACTAGGCAAGGTGAGAGCCCTCGGGCCCTGTCTCCTGTACCCCTTCCCAGCTGTCCCCACTGGGGTGCCAAGGGCATGAGTGGGGCCCCAGTCGAGCTGATCCTCCATCACTCGCACCTGGTGGCAACAGCCTGCCCTACGCAGTGGTTTACTGGCACCGCTGCTCCCCGCTTCGTGCTGAGCCTCTGCCACGGGGCCTCAAAAGAAAAAACCACCAGCAGGCTTCCTGCAGCTTTTGGTTAAGCAGAGAAGTGAAAAGGCTCAGCCTCTGAAGTGAAATGGGGCCCCCATCACAACAAGGTGCCGAGGGGACCCTGCAGGGAGATCCTGCCGGGTGCCCCACTGCACACAGCTGATGCACTGGCACGATGCTGCATGGCCCCACGGCTGCCTGGGCACCAAGGGGGCCGTGGGGCTGGGAGCCGTGGGGCTGAGGATGGCCCATCCCTGTGCAGCACTCGAAAGCAGAAGACTCGGACACAGAGCCACAGCACCTGATGCTGAGGGCACGTGGGACACAGCAGGCAGCTGGCCGAGGTCATCCCATGTCCCAGCACTCCCACATGCCCCAGTCTGGAGGTGCTCATGGTGTGGGGCTGGCACAGGGATGCTCACAGCCACACAGCCCCATGGGGAGAAGGATGCTGCCGGCCACCCCTGTGGGGCAATAAAATCCACGATATGGGAGAGCGCAGGGCAGTGGGGCCGAGCGGGGTAAGTGCCCACAGCAGCCCGGCCACGTGCCTCTCGCCCCAGCAGGCTGCTACTCGCTGTCAGTGCGCCACAGCGAGCATGCCTCCTGGGACTCAGTGACACACTACCGCATCCACCGCCTGGAGAATGGCTGGCTCTACATCTCACCCCGGCTCACTTTCCCCAGCCTGCACGACCTGGTGGACCACTACTCCGGTAACACCTTGCTAGCCCTCCAGCACCCCCAGTCTGTGTGTGTGGATGCCCTGCAGGGAGGGAGGAGGGAAAGGTGGTGGCTGGTCCCCCACCTGTCCAGGTGCACCCAGCATTGGGGTGCAGGTGGGGGGCACCCTGCTGACACTGCTGGCTCCCTGCCCAGAGTTTGGAGAGGGGCTGTGCTGCCCCCTCAGGGAGCCCTGTTCCATGGAAGGGGTGAGGGTGACCCCAGTCCCCGCAGTGCCCACTGTTGTGAAGAAGCCATCACTCAACTGGGACAAGATCGACAGGTAGGGACAGCTGGAGAAGGGGCTGGGGCTCCCCTCACCAGTCCTGCCAGACACTCAGGGGTCTGGGGGCTGCCTGCTGACTGCCCCATCTGCCCTCACGCAGCTCCCTCCTGTTCTCGGAGGCTGCATCCCCACCAGAGGAGGACTCTCCCATCAGCCTGGGCCTGCGGGAAGCCATCAGCTCCTACCTCCTCCTGACAGAGACAGCCGCCCCGGAGGAGGGCCCCACGGGGAAAGGGGCAAAGAGCAGCTGAGGGCAGGGCCCAACGTGGCCACAGCCCCACAGCAGATGCCTGGCCCTCATTAAACCATTCACCTGGTTTCAGCCACAATCGCTCATTGATGCCATGGGAGCCGGGCACCCGGGGCCCGTTGGCCTGGACACAGGACAGCTGAGACCAAGGTGCTGGACAAAGGGGCTGCCTGAGGGCCCATCCTCCCTAAAGCCAAGCGCTTTGGGATGCGGTGTTTGAGGACCCCGACCATCACCCAGCACCCATAGGAGGAGAAGGCAGAGACTGTACATAGAAGGAGCCCTGCCTGCCCCACAGGCTGCAACAGGGCCCCGCTGCCATCTGCGCTCCCACAGCAGCAGGGAAATGGGATGCAAATGCCCAACAAGCCGAAGCCTGGCCCAGGCGGGCGAACAGCCCGACCCCATCAGACCCCTCAAGGTCATGCACAAACTTTTTTGGGGTGGGGTGTCCATGCAGGACAGGGCCTGTGAGCAGCAGCTGTGGACCCTCATGCTCTCGCCCTCCCATAACTCACCCCTCTGCTTGTTGGGACCAGCAGAGCAGCAGCCGGGATGAAACCAGCCTCTTACTGCACCCAAAGTAGCTGATTTTTAAACCTTTTAACGCATGGAGTGTACTGGGTTTAAGGTCGATAAAACAGAATCCTGCTGGACATGCAGCAATAACCATTTATAATATATTAATTAAAGGGTGTGTCATTCACAGTTGAAGGTTTGTGAATAAATCGTGAACTGCCAACTGCAACCACGGGGCAGCCTGGGGGGTTTTGCTCCTGCCATGGCCATCGCCCCAGCCCTGCTGCCAGCTTTCCCCAACCTGGGGCAAGCCGACAGCCACGGGTCAGGTCCAGTCCTCAGCCAACTCGTTTAGGGCAAAATTAATGAGCCCTAGAGGTTTAAAAGTGTTTAACATCACAACTGCTGTTCTAGGAGCAATGAGGAAAGAAATGGGTCCATGCCAGGACTAGATGATCCAAAAAGGCAGAATGCAAATACCCATGTCCAACTGCGATCTAAGCTACACCTCTGGGCTAGAGGGGGCCTTAAAAGCAGCAGAAATGCCTCAGAACAGCAACATGCGCTCAACAGCCCCTTATCAGCAAAGCACAGCCTGGGGAAAGTGCCCAGAACTTCCTCTGCAGTGAGAACCGGTGCAGAAGCAATTTCGCTGCTTGGTGACATCCCTTCCTTCCGCTCCTCTGTGCCCAGAGGCTGGTAGAGCAGGACGCCCCATATCTGCAGGTTTCCTGCCTCTGACATGCTCGAATCTCCTCTTCATTTTCATGTCTGATGAGCTTGCTCTTGCAAACCCACCATCACTTTCTCATTTCCCTCCACACAGCAGCCCAGAGCTTTACACACCTGCTCAGCCGTCAGCCTCAAGCCCAGGTGTCTTTTCAGCACAGGACATAGGTCAGGGTTTATCCCTCAGCCTTGACCTTGCCCCGCAGCCAGCTGAGCCTGCTGCTGCCACCCCTGAGGGGCTTCCTTTGTTTTTGCCATTAACCCACATTGTGTGAACGAAGGCCGGCTCTTGGGCCTCCTCCTTCCACCTCCAACCTGGATTCAGGTTGTTAGATGCTTTTACACCACAGTGATGGTTCTACCTCAGACTGGAGGCAGCCACAGTCAAGAAACTGCTTCTTTGATACTTGTATCCTGGTGACCGGCAAGATGGGAAATACCTGCTCGGAAAGCCTATCTGAATCCTTCCCCAACACTGGCAGCCTCCGAGCCCTCCCCTCCTTCCCAGCCCCACGGCAGCTCTCTTCCCAGCCCCAAAAGCTCCTTTTTCTGTGCACACTTCACTCGTGCTGGGAAACATCTTCACAGGCCCCCAGAAGAGCAGGGCGGTGGCACCCCGGGCAGCAGCGGCTGCTGCTGGGGGGATCCCAGGGCACCCAGCCTGGGGTGCTGGCATCCCCGCTCCCTGCCTCCCACTGCTAAACACTGCAGCCCCAGTTAACATCACAGGCACAAAGCCAGATGAGAAACCAGGTTTTTAACAGCTGGAAGAGGCAGAGAGCAGGTCCCAACGTCTCCTCCCAGCAGCAGCCCTTGCCCCAGACAGGGAAGGGCAGAGTGGAGAGGCAGGGGCAGCAGGGCTGCCGCCCTGGGCAGCGCAGGACTGGAACGCCGAAGGCTGTGAAGGGACAGAACAAGCCCTGAGGAGACCCACCGGTGCCAGGGCAGCAGAGGACCTGCCAGCTGCCTCAGCCACCCAAGGGTGGGCGGCCGTGGAGACCAAGCAGGGACAGGGGCTGCCGCCTGTCCTCACCAGAGGTGCTCCGAATGCCCAAGACACTCGGAAGAGGAGCTTCTTGGGTGCTCTCTGCTGTGTGTCAGGGGCACACTGAGCTTGCAGAGCTGTGGCCACTTTGGCCAGATCAGCCATACTGTGGACAGCACTGACCTCCTGTGAGAGCTTTGTCACCGACTTCCTCTGAAGTGACAAGTACTTCGTGACATCCAGATGTGCAACCTTGCCATACAAGCCTATGCTCTGCCCCCTCACCCACCTGAAACCAAACTGTTTGAGCATCTCTTTCACAAGAGCAGCCACCAAGCATTTTCTGGGATCAAAGGGACTTCTGAAGGCATTTGGAGGAGCTGCAAAATAGCCAAAGTATCTCCAGTAGCTTTGGACCACTATTCAGAGGACACAGCCATTTGTAGAGCCTAGATTCAGTGTGGCACTCAGCAAACCAGTACTCCAATTGACACACGAGGGTACGGAAACCCACCACTTCACAAGCGGGTCCTTCCCTTGGTGTCCCTTGCAAGGGTATGTATTCAATCCGCATAACTTAAAACCACCAGTCTGAAAGCTCAGGAGGTGCACACAACTCCTCCTCTCCTCCTGAGCCCAAGGCACCCAGCATCCCTAAACCATGGGAAACAGGGCCCACGCCATCCTTAAAAACTTGGTGTGGAGTGTTAACCAACAAGACTCTGTGCCATCATTCAGCCTTTTCTGACCAAACATCCCTATGGCACAACAAGCACCACCAGCAGAAACACCCTACAGGCAGAATATGAACTGCAGCTTTTTTGTTGTTTTGTTCTCAGTTTTGCTGTCTACATGTATGTTCTAATAAGAAAAAACCATAGTATTTTCTGTTTTTAACTACTTGCCTATTTGAACATGGGCTTTTTTTTGGTTAGCTGTGGCAGGTATCAACCAGACAAGAGCTGTAAGTAGTTTTTTCTCTTCACAAGAGAGTTGCTATGCAAATACTGAAGGATTAGTACGAAGATATGAAATACTCTTCTAAACAACTGCAATAGCTTGATGTGCTCAACACCACCACTGGAAAAAACAGACCAAGTATCAGTCACGAATGCATTCGCAATCTGATGAAATGACAGTGCTGCTGCAGCAGGGATGATACTCTAGCATCAAACTGAGCATGAACAAGATCCACGGTCTGGACCATGATCAACAGTAGATCATGTAATTAGAAGAGATATTTTGGTCAAAGACAGTAAGAATATTAAAATACAGTTGTGTCAGATTTCTTAGGCTGGGGAACTTCAAGGTGAATCTACCCACATGAAGGCTGACAGATTGACTCAGCCTAGTGCCTCCTAGCACGAGAGTCTGCCCCTACAAGAATCTTAAGATCAAGCAAGTAAAATAGGGAGCTTGGACAAGCTCAAATCAGGGGGGACACATTCCCAGAAACGTGGCTAGCCACAGCACACATTTCAGTAAGTTACTTCAAATTCAGATCACATCTTCAAAACCTGATTTTGACATTTAAGTGATCAGCAAAACCTACACAATTTGACTGAACCATGAAACACACACCTGGATGCGTGTGTGGTGGCACATCTTCTGCCATCAGTGGCAGAAGTTTCTCCAGGCTTCACAAGCTGGGCTCTAGCAGAGTGATGCACCCTCTGACCTTAAAATCCAGGAGTTTTACAGGAATCTTGTTTTGAGAACAAAATTAGGAAGGGCAATTTGTTAGGACAAGGGAATAAACTTGTTTTCCTCCTACTGAGGAAATTGAGGGGGGAAGCGATGGAACCAGAAATGCATCTGAAGTCACGTCGATGCCTGCCCCCACCCTCAGACACACCCTGTGCCAGGTACTTTCCTCTCCAGCACTCCCCTTCCCATGCCTGTGCGTTTTCTCTGTATGGATTGTTAAATACATCAGAAGCTCCTTCCTTTGCATTAATGCTAAAGCAGCACTTCCTCACACAGTAAACATGCAGCTTCTACACCAACCTTGCTGCTGCTGCCCAGAAGGGACAGCAGCTGAATAAACTTGTTTTCCTCCTACTGAGGAAATTGAGGGGGGAAGCGATGGAACCAGAAATGCATCTGAAGTCACGTCGATGCCTGCCCCCACCCTCAGACACACCCTGTGCCAGGTACTTTCCTCTCCAGCACTCCCCTTCCCATGCCTGTGCGTTTTCTCTGTATGGATTGTTAAATACATCAGAAGCTCCTTCCTTTGCATTAATGCTAAAGCAGCACTTCCTCACACAGTAAACATGCAGCTTCTACACCAACCTTGCTGCTGCTGCTGCCCAGAAGTATGACAGCAGCTTTCAGAATGTCACAGGCGCAGCACCCACATTCCCTTCCAGCACAAGCCTCCCAAACCTACCTGAAACTCAACTGCTAGCCCACTGCTACATGGGCAGAACGCATTTCCACCTGAAAATTGTAGAGAAATTACATATTTTTCTCTATGCAGTTTGCACTGTGCAGCTGACAGCACTTGCCCTAATTCACCTGGTTTTGGGAACTGTTCAGGGAAGCTACACCTTCAGGTCTCTGCATGCTTGGAACGAGCATCCTGGCTTCACACTTGTCTCCCGGCGCAGAAGTCTCGTACACACACTTCCAGATGGTACACTGCTGCGCTGTTCTGGTTAGAGCAGCTTCCTACCCACAACACTCAAGTCTTTGCGAAATGAATCATCAGAGGGATGAGCCAGCTGCCTCTCTCTCATCGACACTGCCAAGTGCTCAGCAGCAGCCCTGGTAGGCTACTCGTTGAAATAGGAACAAAAATTAGGGTCAGATTACATCTACTAGGATTTGGGAATAAAATGTACAACCTCCTCGCTAAAACAATACCCGACATGAAACAATACATAACAGTTTACCTATTAAGAATATTTATATGAGACAGATCTGGAAAACAATCATTTCCATACTTTAGGAACAGTTAAGATCTGTATTGCTGTCAAACTACAGTACCTGCATTTCAATACCATGTGAAGAAAGAAAGTCCAATATTATTTTATTGAATAATCATTAATTGAAACAAAGACTTTACTAAGACTTAACCAACAAAAACCTATTTATTTATTCCAAACACCAAGATACAGAAGTTTTCAAGTTTTGCAAATATTGCTCCAAAGCAAAATTCTATATACAGCGCCCTCAGTTCTAATAGTGCATAAACAAAGACAAATATACTTATGTATCCACAGTGCAATGTTTGCTCATTTCATCAAGGCTCCACTTTGCATTCACTTACCAGTGATTTAAAGAAATAAAGAAAGTGACCTGCCAGACCGAACAGTTGGTCCAGACTAAGAAATAACAATGTGGAAACTTGCAAAAACAGGGACAAAAATGAATCCAGGCAGAGCACAATAAAGAATCTTTCCTGAACATGAGAAATGCTACTCTATTTTAAATAAATATTTTCAGTCTTTATCTGCAAGGGCTTCCCTAGCTCTACTAAAGGAAAACAAGTCTCCAGTATTTGCCATTTGATTCACCCATCAGAACTGCCTTTTCTTCCAAATCTTAAGTACTGCCCTGAGCAAAAATAAACTGGCAAAGTAAGAATGTACAATGAACACACAAAAAGCAACTGCTTGGGAAGGAGAAGTTCCACGCTGGAGTGAAAAGTCTGCTCAGGAATTTACCTGCTTTCACACCCTCAAACTGTAAGCACAGCTGACTTGTTAACAACGCTGCTACGTTCTTCAAGAGACGCCCCGTCGGAGTGCTTGCTTTACAGATTTCAACCAGGGAACACCTTTCTGGTCGATCTCACCTGAAAAAACCCAAAAACCTTCACAGTTGTCCGGGGTGCTCCTTCTAATGCTGTTCCGGTTGTCTGGTTGCTGCCGCCTGTTCTAGAGCTACACAGTATACATGAACTCAGGTGTCATTAACAGGAATGAGACAAGGTATAAGCATTGGTCTCATCTTCAGAGAGCGAAGTCATTCTTAAATATCATGTAAGCTTTATTCCAATTGTGTTACAGAAAAATAAGTTTATTTTTCTGCTGTACATATGTTGTATTCACTATATACCAACTAGTACTATAAAACTGTGAGACAAATTATTCCCTGAAATGAGTCTTGGCACAAAAGCCTTAGTTACTACCTAGAGTAGCCTAATTATTTTGTTTTCTGAAGGAAATAAAATATTTACTGTGTAGATACCATTAACTCCTACAATAATATTGGATATTTCAAGTTTACATTATTCTTTGCACTATACAAACATTACAGATTCATATCCAAAATTAGTAATTTGTACAGTTACGGGCCTTTCAATTACAACTGTGCTTAAATTCTACCCTTTGGTGGTACCATCACACACAATAAAATCAAGGTAACAAATCCAGCTTTTTAAGGACACCCTCTCACTGCAAAAACAGCTTAACCATTTTCCACAGTGAACTTAACTCAGCAACGTTTGGGAAGGAAAACTAAAGTCACAGCCATTATTTATGGAGCTATGATCTGCAGCTGAAAGACTTTTAACATCTCAAATACTTACAATACACCAACATTTCAAAAGGTACTGTATGTGACTTGAACATAAGCAGCATTTTCACCTTGCTCTCAAAGTAATACAAACCAGAAAATTAAAACTTAAGGTATAAAAAGGGACTTTGTGAACATACACCATTTAAGATAATAACCCACTCACTGTCTGCGAGGACAGTACCTCATGCATAGATCTTGAGGCTTTATTTACACAAATATAAAATAAACTGATTCCCAAAACCACACATTCAGAAAGTAAGTCTTTACAATGAACACGTTCAGAGTATTGAAAAAAGTCTACATTTCAAAATATAACCGGAATGGCAATTATTAACAAACGGGTAGAAAACTACGTAACGTCCATTACAGACCTTGTTGAAGTCTGGAACTTCGAGGGCATCTCCAGTCTTTCCACAGCGGTATTTCATACTGCCGCAACAAGGGTGTCCCACTAGCACTGCTTCAGGAGGCACAGTATGGCCATATTTAAGAGCTCAAGAACGCACATAAACACAACGTTCATGGGTTTCCCCAGTACCAAGTCATGTGATAGTGACAGGATAAATATGGAAAACAATCATTTATTCTGAAAATAAGTGCAATCCACCTGTGACCTTCTGCTACATTATTTAACGTAATAGAAGTGGGGTTTAGGCCACTGTTACTTGCAAACCTCCACATAACAGATATAGTTAAGAGCTGGACATTCATACTTACTAAGTCTGAAAACTGTTATAACATTTCCTAATGATTAAATACTGTGTGCTATTATGCATAAATCAGAAGGAATAAAACATGACACAAGTCACTTAAACTATGCAAAGTTATTTACAACTTCTGTCAACTAAACATTTTTGGCTCTTAGAACTCTGTTCTTCAGTGGCACAATTTTTAGTCAATTTAATTATTTTCAGTCTACCGTTTCAATGAGCAACTTGTAAGGAGTGAAAATTTAAGTATAATTTATCAACCAACACCCAACCTCTGAAGACAACAGTATGACCTCTTCCATATCGTTTTAATTGCCTAATAAACGTGAAATTATGATAAAATAACCTTTTTGCTGTTCTTTGAACAGCACTTCTTCACAAATCCCTGAAGTCAATCTGCACCACATGCAACCAGCATGCTAATTTAATTTAAATATACAGAGCTGTTCACATCAGATGCTCCAACTTCGCACTCAATAACAGTCTCCAACATTTTCTAGTCTCACGTTGAGCAGCAAAGTGCAATCTGTTGCACTTTGCCTAGGTCCGTTATAAGCTGCTTTATACAATGTTTGAGTTGTGGGAGTCGAGCTAGCGGTTCTGGTGGTTCCAGCTCTCCTGTATAATCCAGCCAACTCTCCAAAACTGCGAAGAAAAACAAAACTGTCAACTATTCCAGTTCTCAACAAATAGACCACCTTAAGTCACAAAACAGGAATTCTTTAAATCTTTTGTGAACCTTGAGAGCGCGGTGGGCAGTACTTTTAACACGTGGTATTTGAGAAATCAGAAAACCAGGCTCCTCACACCAATCTTTGCAGAAAAAAACCCCAGATGTTCCTAGGAGAAAGCAGGGAGGAAAACTTAGGACTAGATATTGTGAAGTCTGGTGCTAAACTTCCTCTGATCTGTATCAATTCCAGAGCAAGGACACTGCGGTACAGAAAGATATTCTGACGGTATAAACTTCAAGATCAGCATTAGATGCAAATATACAGTATTTTCATTGAAGATCCTAAAAGGACAGGACTATGCTAATGAAAAGAAGTTTGTCGTCAATACAGAATACAATTGGCCAAGACAGAAAGAACTGGGTAACAGAAAATGGGGATGAAATCCAAAAGCACAAACAGCAGACTACTGCACAAAGAAAACGAATTCCTGCTCTAAAGCTTCTCAGCAGGAAACAAGAACCAGACATACTACTGACCAAAGACAACTCAGGTGACAATGTAATACGACCACGAGAAGGGTGGTCACATTGAACTACGATGAGTTCAGGGGACGGGACAGATCACGGAAGGAGGCTGAAACCTTGAAGACAGAATACATCTGCCAAGAGAAGCAGCAGTGGCCATTGCCACTAACTAGATTACAGGCTAGTTTAACCTAAGGGCAGTATCTGCTGAGAACTAGTGGGCATTACCCAACTATTGACACATCCAGCCATGAAATAAGAAAATTCCTGATCAGAGTAGCAATGCTCTCAGCAGCCCTCCAGCTCTGCAGCAGATACAAAGAGCCTGACTTCTGTGAACTAGAGCTTCTTCATTTATGAAATAGGCATTATGATTACAGGCCTGATTGATCTTCATCACCTGAAATATTCCTTTAGTTGTTCAACTTTTCAGTACCTTACTGAACCAAAGAGAGGACTCTTACTGCGGCAAAGGTTAGATTCCCAATACCCTTGCAAGAAAAGCTGCTGCTGTAACCACTACACAACCAATGGTCAGACTTAAAGATGTTAAGAAAAAGAACTATCTTGGATTGTTTAATGTAACACATAAAGCGTTTAGAAGTTTTCCATTACTAGGAAAACAAATTTCAAGAGACATTTAAGAATTTGGAAGAGACAGGAAAAGATAAGAGCCTTGTGCACCAAAGAGGCCACCTAGAATAGACTGAAACAGCCAGCAAGTCCCTGAAGAACAGGGAAGTTCAGATACACAGAAGCGCTATGGAAAATGACAAAAACCTGAAAGCAAAAAGACATGGAAGATATTCTACTACATCATCTGATGCAAGTATTTAGAGGTGATCTAACTAGAACTTTTTCTATAAAATTCTGCTCAGTTTTAATTTGTTTTTAAAATCCACCCCGACATCAGCAGCATGTCTATTTTCTATTAATAAATGCAGAAAATCTGACAAAGCAACACTCATCTCTCTGTAGGTCTGCAGAAGTAAAATTCAAGTTAACATGTTTTGAACAGGTAGTTGTTAAATACAATTAATTTTTTGAAATAGGAAAATGTTACCTACCATCTAGCTCCTTCTCAATGAAATCCATTCTGTGTATGACTTCATCTTGCAGAGATTCCACGTGAGCTAAAAGATTAAGCTGCCACTGCAGCTGCGAGTTCACAACTCCTTCTTTGTCTTTTTCCAGCAATTTCATTTCAATAGCTTCCTCTGGAGAGACTTTCTTAGAGACAGACTCTCTTACCTAGCAGAAATACATACATTAATATTTATTACAGTGAAACAGAATTGGTAAGCCAGACTGACTGGGTCCTTACAGTTACCCAAGCTAATTGCTCAACTAATCTTAGGCTAGTGGAAGATGGAAACACACAGAGATGAGATCATACACAAATATTAAGGCAGTCTGAGCAAGAGGATCTAAATACAGACACGCTTTTCTAGGTATTTTGCTAAGACCTATTCTTTGCACTTCACAAGCATCTGATTTTCAAAAGATAACATATATACACGTAGCTAGCTCCCTGCCAACTTCCAGCTGGAAGATACTGCATTTAATCTGTGCATCCTAGGGAACATTAAAGCCATTTTTAACATGGCAGTGATCAACTAAAGAGCAAATTATTTTGCAGTGAGAAGGGATTTTTCCTGAAGGAATCTAATCTCAATTCTACTAAAACTTTCATCAAAGCATCTGGTAAAAAAACATTACCACCACTTATAAAATTTGACTACACTGTCAGCAGTGTTGATTCTACTCCCCTAACTTTTTTCATCATTCTGCTGAAATATGACAGGATTTAGAAAAAGGCTCCTAAAAGACTGAAGAACTGAAATATATGCCTTTCTGGGAAACAAAGCAATCTCAATTGATTTGATAGAGAAGTTGAAAAGAACATAAGTTACAGCTTACATATGCATGAAATAAGAGCTAAACAACCTTTTAACCTAGAAAAGGGAGGTCAGTATTTCCCAGAGGCTTTCTAACATTTGTCAGGCCGTATTTCATATGAGTTGGCACTAACCGATCAAAGCAAAATTTTTGCACTGAGGTGTAGAAAGGTAGGCCTCCGATAGAGCTGAAAACAAGAACCAAGACTTGAAAAGATAAAACTAGAGTGCTCCAGTAGGAAGAAGATACAGGACTATTCAATGGTGATCATTCTTAAAAATCAGTTCAGGCTACTTTTTTTTTTTTCCGCCATGAAATGCTGCCTGAAGAACCTGGAATCAATTTATTTAATGTAACTATTAAAAGAAACATGGGAACAAGATGGAAATAACTAAAAGCTGGAACACCAGCCTATTTGGTAGCATCATACATGCTTGCCCTGTTCTCTCTCTATCCCCTTGCTAGTGTTTATTTTTACATTTAACACACACAAAGTAAGCAGCAATAAACTGCCAGTGGACCATAATGCATGTTTCACAGACTGTGCAGATGATCTAAGGTCCAGAAGACCTCTTCAACCTAGATTTTTTTTTTATTTTTAATTATTTGAAATGGAGGAGTTGATCGCGTCTATCATTTTAATTCATATTGGCAACTTAAATTTAACAGCATAGGAAAAAACTAACCACAAATAAACTAAATACTATTAAAAAGGGTTGAGTTTTGCACTTTGCCAGGCAAACACATCCTCTATGCAGAGATGGTTATTTTAATACAAATACCTTAGAGTAATTGTGTTTGGATTCATTTTCCATCTTGCATATTTCTCGGTCCAGATTCCAGCCAAATCTCTCTGACAGGGCATCATCCCCATTTTCCCTTATTCTATTTACTCCATCATCCATGGCTGAACCTCTCGTTTCCACAACCAATCTCTGCTCTATCGCAGGGTAGTAGGCCCGAGGCTTCTGGTAACAGTGTTCACTCGTAATGTAAGATTCCTCCACAGAAGGAATGGTTGAGGGTTTCTCAACTGTCCCATTCCAAGTTCTATAACTTGCCATCTCCTCTTTGCAACAGTTTTCCTCAATGTGAATGATGTGTTTTGTATGAATTTTTTCATCCACTGTAATGTGCTTCCATGGATGGCACCAAAGCTTTAGGTCAGGATGCTCTTTATTTCTGTCCAAACATAAAAAAGTAAAACACCCACCAAATTTAAACTTCAAAGTGACTGAGCAAACTACCCTATTAGGTAAAGAAATTAAGCAAGAATATTTGAACTACTACATGCTTTAGTCATCGTAATCAGTAAAAAATACCCAAATATTCTGAAATAATATAATTTCACTGACCTCAATTGTGTATCTTCCTACAATGTTCTGTTAGGTTCACTATTTTCATTTCTATAACATGGTATACAAGCCAAGTGTTGGCATTAAGAAAAAAATTGAAGAATAAGTTTCAAATAGATACATACAACTTTTCACCAATGTTGCCCTTGAAGAAGCATTTTGCTTCAATATTTGCAATTTATTAACAGCATAAACTCATTTTCACCGGGATATTTTTAGTAGTATTTTAAACAAGTCAAGTACACTGAAGCTAAACTAAGATTTTAACAATTTTAAACACCAGTAAAACAAAAAGACCCCCTCAAACCACTCAGTATCAAACTTTAGCCTGTAGTTCCCCAAAATAAACTTTAAAATTCAATCCATTGATCTTTTGTAACCCTCTAATAACAACAACTGGGGACTTGGGGGGTGGTGGTGTAGAACTTCTTTAGTATTTCCTTTAGAAGTTTAACTTTCCTTTAAATCCCAAGATGCTGAGCAAACTCTACTGCCTGGTACACCAACATGCCATAGTCCCCCTACCTGCTTCTTATAAAAATTCTTATTTTAATTGTTTTCAAATTGAGTAATACGTTATTTACTCCAGCAGCAGGGACAACTATAGGTATCGGATTCTTACACAGATATAACAAACAAAAAATTTAGAGTGAGCATTGTAACTGATACTGTTCTTCCACAGGTCTGTCAGGCATTAAAACAGCAGTAAAAAGGAGAGCAAAGCAGAATAAACCTGCTTATCTTCAAAGGGTAAGCAGCTTATCTGCTACAGGCTGCAAGAATGCAGCAGAAGCAAATCCTGACCCTAAAGCACCTGCATTCAGCTGCGCAGAAAGGAGGGGGTCTACCCCAAAACCCCACTCTGTGCTTCCTTGCAAACAAAGGCAGATGGAATTACTCCATTAAGCTGATCCAGCTTTTCCAGCTGTTAGCCAAACCACTCAACAAAACATGACCATTTTACTTCCAAAGTAACTGCTTTCTAATCCATTCTACAGTAGCTAAGGTTTCTTCAGTGTCTATCAGAGGAAACTACAGTTAGTACAACTGCCAAGGACTTGCTCAGACCGCTTTATACAAGCGCCTCTACCTCCAAGGACTCCATGTCTATGATACCAAGGACTCCATGTCTATGATACCCTTGGTGAGCAATCCTGAAGGCACATCTAGAAAAGCAAAAGCCAAGTGTTCATTTACCAAAGCTTTCTATTCCAGCTCCACTGATATTCTACGCCTAAAGGCACTATTTTGCTCAGCAAAGAGCAAGGGATAACTTTACAGAAGACAGAAAATTGAAAGATGATGCACCAGCTATATAAGGATGAAAATTCAAACGCTTAACACTTGAGCAACCTTTTAACTATTGCCTTCTGAAGGCTGGCTCTCCCTCCCATTGCACCGTCAACATCACCTCTGATCCTTTGCCACCTCCTTGAAATACTGAGCAACACTCTCCTAATAATTTCAGGCAGCTGTGAAATCATCTCCTCTCCCCTAGATGGTAGATCTGCATCAACAACATAATCATTCTTCTAATTCAGCAACTTTTAAAATCCTTTCTGATTTATGTAATGATAAACAGGGCCTATAGCTTTTAACAAGATGGTCCTAACAGGACCACACTTCATCTTTAATTAAACCTGGTCATCACACCAACTTCAGGATGGGAGAGAAAAGGAACAAAGTCTGCAACAAGCATCACACACTTGCCCAGTGCTCCATACCTTAGTGCTATGCAAATCTCAATTTACTCTACAACTGGAAAGTCACAAACTAAAGTCTTGCTATTTAAGAAAAAGCCTAAGGAGTAGTCTTACAATATTTATGTTCTACCCTCTCCAAAGACGAAAGGTTACTTACAAATCTGACTAAAAGATACCATAATAGAAAAGCAAAACCTTATGTTAAAATTGCTACTCTTGTGCTTTAAGCATTATTCCATTGTTTAAGCATTTCAGGTACTGCCAGTGGCCCTACTGCATCACCACAGATTACATTTAAGGGAAAAAAGTTCTAAAGAACACTGGAAACACTAAAAGCTTTGCTTTCCAAATAGCTGCTGCTGTGCAATTTATCAACTAATGAATTATAAATATGGAATTCAATCAATTTAAAACTGCTGGATTTGAGTTAGAAAAAGATTTTTTCAGTCATCAGAACCCAAGGATGACTTTAAACAGGAAAGGATGCAGAAAACTTGATTTCTACAGTGATTACAGAATATGTTATTTTTTCATATATATCTGTAATAATCTTTGCATAGAAGTGAATTGCTACAGGTTGCTGAAGGTGCAACTGCTCTCCCACTACAACAGAGCAGCACATTATGCCGAACAAAAAGATTTGATTTCTGCTGGAAAAAGCTATGATTTAGAATTACTGGAATGGAGAAGGCAAGTGTTATAAGAATGCTGCCATCGGTTATACACCTATCCTCTTCTTGCTACTTAAATCCATTTAGGTGCTTTAGGAGAAGCTGCTGTTACTAGTTTTCTCCCTCTTTACTTCATACCTTCCCAACCCTTCTATACACAGTCAATTTACACTCCTCAACACACTTAAGTAGTTTTTAAACAGCCAAGTTCTTTTCCAAGATCACGTTAGCAATTCAAACTATGTCGTTATATATCCACAAAGAAGATAAAAAATCAGTCTGAATTTCTGGTTATTTTTCTACTATTTGAAATCTAATTCACGTTGAGAACATGCCAACTGATACTTATATACTGCTTACTGTAATATGCTCATCTTCAGCTGCAGTCCATGCAGTACTTCTATCACTCTCTGTACATCGCCAAGAAGTTGGTGAGTGGCTACTATCTTCTTGGCATTCTGGTGGGAATAATTTTCTTCCAAAAATGCTAAGCCATGCATGTGACCATTACTTAACCACTCCTTCTCATACCAGTACTTTAAGCTGGACCTCTGACCTAAAGCAACAGTAATGAGTGTGTTAAAATGAAGCATTAACTATGGCATGTTAACATTACTGGTAGTAATTCTGATTATCTCAAAGTCTTGCAACAGATTATTTTTCTTATCAACAGTACCAATAAAGATCCTATAATAGCAGACAAAACCCTGAAGATACCAAGAACTTGTGAAGTGGGAAGTGAGATGATAACCTCAGTCAAAAACCTCTGCCCCACTATAAAAGCATTCAGACCCCAAATTCCATCAAAGGACATCCACGACAGGTAATTGCAGCTAATGCACAGAGAAAACTGTATTTTTAGCAGGGTATCACACTGTCTAGTAGCCATGATTATAACTAAAGCTATAGTTTGAATACCGCTCTCTGCAGACAGAAAAACGCAGCAAGAGGCAGTGAACTTCCCTTCTCCAATGGTCTTGTTTTTAAGCATCCTACATGTATTAGTACATTCACTCAAAAGTAAATTTTAAAGGAATCAATGATGAGGTTCTGATGGAGAACTTGCCTACATCAGGGTATTAATAATGCTAATTCTAGCTTAAGAGGTTGGAATATCAACAACAGCTGAAATGAAATTATGTTAAATGTGATAAATGCATCAGTAAGAGTAACTTAAGAAGCCAAGCAAAATGGTATTAGCAGGAAAGAGTAGAACTTGAGATGCTTGCTAAATTGCAAAACCACAAACAAAAAAATCCAAGCCAAAAACCCAACAAAAGCGCACACACACCCTTGTAAAGTGTATTGTTACAACAGATGTTCTCAGAAAACAGCTCAGCACCCTGAGAAACACCACATCACAGAAACACACCTGGGCGGGAGTGTTGATCTGCTCGAGGGTAGGAAGGCTCTGCAGAGGGACCTGGACAGGCTGGATCGATGGGCCGAGGCCAACTGTATGAGGTTCAACAAGGACAAGTGCCGGGTCCTGCACTTCGGCCACAACAACCCCATGCAGCGCTACAGGCTGGGGGAAGAGTGGCTGGAAAGCTGCCCAGCAGAGAAGGACCTGGGGGTGTTGGTCGACAGCCGGCTGAACATGAGCCGGCAGTGTGCCCAGGCGGCCAAGAAGGCAATGGCATCCTGGCCTGTATCGGAAACAGTGTGGCCAGCAGGAGTAGGGAAGTGATCGTGCCCCTGTACTCGGCACTGGTGAGGCCGCACCTCGAATACTGTGTTCAGTTTTGGGCCCCTCACTACAAGAAGGACGTTGAGGGGCTGGAGCGTGTCCAGAGAAGGGCAACGAAGCTGGTGAGGGGTCTGGAGAACAAGTCTTATGAGGAGCAGCTGAGGGAACTGGGGTTGTTTAGCCTGCAGAAAAGGAGGCTGAGGGGAGACCTCATCACTCCCTACAACCACCTGCAAGGAGGTTGTAGCGAGGGGGATGTCGGTCTCTTCTCCCAAGTAACAAGCAACAGGACGAGAGGAAA
>NW_008795704.1:359153-381064 GCF_000699145.1 Aptenodytes forsteri | reverse complement strand
GGAGGGATTTAAAAGACGTGTAGATGAGGCGCTTAGGGACATGGTTTAGTGGGCATGGTGGTGTTGGGTCGATGGTTGGACTCGATGATCTTAGAGGTCTTTTCCAACCTCAATGATTCTATGATTCTATGATTTACTGGCCTATATACAGCCCAGTCAGCAAACGTACAAAGTTAGATAATATTGGAGCACAGACTCAGAATGATATTCACAAAAAAGTCTCCAATATAAGCAAGGTTAACATTGACTAGAAGTTTCAGCAGTTAAGGAGAAGATAAAAAACGTTACTAGGCAGCAGAGTGAGAACAAGGGGTTGCACTACATGCATATTACGTAGCATTGCTGCCCACGCTATTAACTTTGGCACAATGAGGCAAAACAACTTTTTGGAAGCCGTACTGAGAAATATGCAGAACTTGGTCACAGGTATTGATATGCTTTTGGATGGTAGTTATAGAATGGCAGCAAAATGGTTTCTATATCATGCCCTGTATGAACATCCATGGACATAAAGGACACTTTCAAACTTAAATTCAATACTAACACTTTGTCTCAGTAAAGGAGTAAAAGCAAACAAGTGCACTTATAAGCACACTCAGCCACTAGGCTGTAGAGGACAACACTCAATGTTTTGAGGCAAGACCTCCAAAAACTCTCAAACAGAAACCAACGCAGGGAAGAATGAATTTTCAAGGCTCTAACAGCTCAACTTTTCAGGCACATATGCTGTATCAAGCAAGAGATCTTCTAGGTATGGCCAGAACCACTTTGGAGACATTCCTGACATACCTGTATTAACCCCTATGCATTTATTTCTGTGTTAGAGAAGCTACCATCTGTGACAGAAAATGAAGTTCAGTCCACAAGAATAAAATCCTGAATTTTAGAACTCCATGGTCATCTTAACAACACTGAGATTATCCAACTGAAGCTCATCCATGGCTTTTTTTCTTAGCGGTGTACTCGGAGACAAAAAGTGCTCTCTTTCTAGGTGTATAAGCTTAAGAGAAGACACAAGACAATATCCAACAATGTATGCTCTCTATGGCTTGAATGAATCTGTCACATCATAAGCATCTTGATAACGTTTAAGCAAGGGTAAATGTTAACAAATCTCTTAAAAATCCCACTTAACTCAAAAAAACTGTCTAAAATGACAGTTGGTACAGTTTTTAGGTATAATTACACTAAACTTGCATCTATTTCCAACAATATGAATGGTACTGTTACAAGTCCCAGCACTAAACTGGGGAAAGCTCCTAAATAAGAGTTTCCTGAATGGCCATGCCCAGTTTTAAAAGCAACTTCTTTACAGATTCATAAAGCCTATTTAGCTCATTTCAAGCCAACAGCAGATTCACTGAAATTGAGAAGCCACTTTTGCAGTCAAAAAGTTGGATATGTTTTCCTTTTCCAAGGCAGAGGTAAAAATTAATCCCAAATAAAAATAGATGTGAGTTTCAGGATCTTCAAAGCAATAGTTAATAAAAGTGATTAAACTAATGAAGCAAATGAAGTGTTAGTTGTAATCGGTTTTTACCAAAAAGCGTTCTGATAAAGTTTCTTACTAAATACAAATAGTTCAAGTGTGATGGCACAACTTCAGTTTGCATGTGCACTTTAGTTAAGTGTAAAACTAACTCAAATGGACAGAAATCAAAGTATCTTGAAAATAGGGGGTTAAAATCCTAGATGCAAGATACTGTAGAAAAACCCTAAATAAATGTTAAACTATTTTACTACTTAGGTAACTGAATGTAAGCATAGCATGTCTTCCTTGCGAAGAGGACAAACAACATTAGTATACGAACTACACAAATCAATGAGTTAAGCTACCAAAGACTTGGTAGTTTTAAACAGCCAAAAAAAGCTGATATCACAATCCAAATATGTAAATAAACCAAAAACGTCTTGTGATTAGGCAAACAGAGACCCCATTTTCTCATCACTTATGAACATGGACTCAAGCCTGAACTTCACCCGTTTCCACATTCAGCCAGGCTTTATAATTCATAGAGTAGGAAATCAGAAAAGATCCATGTAAGCGTAATTTTACCTGCTGCATAAGATGGACTAAGACATTTTAAAATACATAGCTAGGACTAGAGAATGTATTGCTTAATCAACTCTGTGTTACCCAAGATAATTTATATTTATATACATGGATTGCAAGTGCCTTTCCATAACAAGCACGCGTGGTGAGAACCAGCGAGCCTCTTGCTGACTTATTTTAAAGAATGCGTAAGCCTGGCCTTGTTGGAGGAAAGCTGCAGTCACATCCCGTAAGATGTGCCCGTGGGGAGTCTTTGCTTAAGTTTCCTGAGTGATTCTAAATTCATTTTCCATAGCCAGATAGTACAATCCTTATTACTGGCAAATACGTGACAGATGGTCGTCACAGTTAAAACATTCATTTCCATTCCTGTCCAGCTGTAATTCCACAATATTGACTCAGGTACATTCACATAAATTAAACTTTCTGTATCTATAACTGATCTCAATTACCTAAAATGACAGACACAGTTAGGGGAGCAAAAAAAAGTTTAATCTTTGCAAAATATATATATATATATAAACTAAGAAAGTTACTACATATATAAGAAGGCTCTGTAACCTTAAATTTCTGTACCTGGAGGATCTTGGCAAATATAGCAGGTATATTTCTCAGGTACATTATCTTCCAGTAAACCCATACAGACTCCATGCTGCCAGCATAGACACTCTTCACACTGTTTAAAGTCAAGAAGTGCACATGAAGAGAAGTTAAGCCTACAGGAGCTCAATGAGATTACCTCAATTAAGAGACACAGCATCTACATATTTTAAGACAAAAATGTGTATTAATACCCACCCACTTCTCCAGCTACAAGCAAATACATTAAAGAATCAGACTACAATAAAATTTGAACCCTTCCCACACATTTTTCACATGATTTCTGGAGAATGACAACAATTACAAAGTGGAAGCAGAGATCCTGAAAGGTGCAAAAGTGTTCCCTCTGGAGATTAAAATCTTCCACAAGATGCATGCACACATAATCAGGACAGAAAACAGTATGCAATCAAGCTTTCTTTAGCAAAATATATCAAGTTTTCTGAATTAAAAGGTTTCCCCTTCAAACAGTAAGTCACATTCAATTATAAAATCCAAGTGGTATTTATGTCACATAAGACTAGCCAATATTATGCTTTACTAATACTTTTATCTCTAACATTTTATCTATTTCAAAGGTAGCTCTACTAATGTAAAACTAAAGTGCAGATGCAGTTGTACTAGCTTTAAAAACTTCTGATATCCTTCCAAGTGCGAGCAATCATATTGGCAAAGACCAAATATAATTTGGCCCTACTTTTTCAGCGCAGTTATGCTATTTAAAATGCAATCACTGTACTTAAAGCCATACAGTTTTGGAGCAGGAAAAACTATATCCACATGTTCTGTTTCAGTCACTTTCCCCACCCACACACACTTTAACAAGCAGACAAAACTTCAACTGTAGCCTAAAGACCACTGAAACATGGGACAAAACCCCACATATTAAGTAAATTGATTTGAAACTGTGGTGTCAGTTCAGAATTACTATTTTCACAAGCAATAAGACAACAGATCATAACCTTTATTTCTCAGAGCACAAGCCAAACGCTTAATGCAGAGATCTTGTCAATATTGGCAAAGGTTTTCAAAATGAGCTAAAGCAAACACAAACAGCAACTGCAAGCAATCTTAGATGCTGCTCTTCACTGACTTACAAAGATGCTAACTTGATAAACATCTCATCTGTATTGAAGACCACTTATACCACTTTTATTAATGCTTTTCTTATCTGCTGCCTTTCCTCAAGCTAGGAGAGACAGAAAGGGACCACCAGTTTTTTAATACGTCATCGCATTAAATTAGTGGTCTAGGTGTGGAGGAAATAGAAGCACCGGGAACAGAGAATGTAAAAGGTTAGAGAGAAACAGGTTTCTGAAGATGCAACTAACAATGTTTTTGCCTTACAAAATGGGTAAACAGTCCTAAAGCAATAAGGAGATGTTTTCAAAAAAGGCTGAGACACCATCCTTCTTTCACAAAGATGATTAGCAAGAGCCAGAAAAAGGTGTCCTAAAAGGAAGAAAACAGATTAAGAAAACTGCATGCTAAAAGGAAGGGAGCTCCTGGACCTAGTTACACTTAGATCCTATAAATCATGCCATATGGCACAGAGCTACACTCAGCGATTTTTTCAGGCAAATTTGCCCAGAACTCTAATGAAGCATCCCAACTCTTTTTATTTTACTCAACTGATATTTAAATATCCACCCCATCAGGGCACAGGTCCTTCCTTTTATCTGTATGTTCTGCTTCACAGCTTGGCTGGCCAGGCTACAGGCTATTGCTCTGGACACATGCTTCATAGAAGCTACCCCCTGCCCAGGCAGTAGTAGGGAGATTCAAAGCAAGCCAAGTAAGAGATTTTAAAGAGGAAAAACATGCAGAGTTGTGCAATAATATTTAAATCAAAGTTCAATTGCGAAAGAAATAACTGAACCCAATGTACATGTATTTAAAGCAGTTGTTCACCTACCAGAACAAAAATATCCCAAGTCCATTTACATCCTTCACCTCAAAGGCCACAAAATCCAGCCCCAGAATTCTCTACATCACACACAAATTCACCAATGTTTAGGTATAAATCCAAAAGGAAGGGACAATGACATTTTGTCTGGACTTTTTTGGGCCCGAGCCTTACCCTACAAAGGGAGTCCTGTGCCTTCAGAAGCAACACATGGCAATGCTAAGCTACTACTTTACACAGGCTCCATAAATGAAATCCAGTAACCTCCTTTCAAAGTTACAGAGACTGGAATGAAACACCATTGACCAATGATGTATTGGTTTTTATACTTTTTTCCAGTTTTAACTTCTACTAACTGAGCTAGATACTTACTTTAAATGCAAAACCGTATTTCAGTCTCCCGGTGTAATGAATGGTATTCTTTATGCAAAAATTACTTTAGACAATTAATTTAAGGCAAGTTCAAGATAAAGGAAGAGTTTTTTGCAAAATCTCTAAGCTGAATTTTGGGGGGGGTTTATTATTAGTTTAAAGACCTAAATGGAACAAACTCTCGGTTTAACTGTGTAAGAGTTTCATTAAACCTTAATGGTCCCTGATCTTTCAGGAAAAATAAAGGTGCTGCTTGTTTTTAAAATTAACATTTTTTCCTCATTATTTCTAAATTTGGCACATTCATGGAAATGATCGCAGTTCAAAAAGGAAATTACTTACCAATCTCCCTCTTGTAAAAGGGCACCATACATGTATCCTGGGTGGAATGAACCTCCAGTCACATGCACGGAGAAACTGCCCTGGCTCCTGATTTCGATACCAAGTCAAGGCAGACTGGCACACAGGCACATGCTCAAGCAAGTACCCCAAGCGTCAGCGTACTTCAGTCAGATCTCGTCAGAGTAATAAACGGGCAGAATAAACACCCCAATGGAGACAAGTACAAAGAATGACAATATTCTTTCTAAAAACCCATACACTGAGCAAAATTACCTATCTGCAGGAAGAGAAGGCAAGTCTAAATGCAAGTTCTTTAGGGTAGACACTTGCAAATTTGAGTTTCCAAGTGTCAAATTAAAGTCTGAGTAGGAAATAGGGAAGAAATCTTTCCTTCTTACAAAGTTATGACAACTACGCAGGATTCTCACTCTATAAAGTCAAAGGGAAGCGTCAATCTCTGCACTACACCTCTGAAAAGCTGAAAATAGGCTCCCCTCATCATAATTCCATAGTTGTATAACACAGCATCTTTGCTTTGTATTAATGCTCCGTACTTAAAGAGCTAATTCAGGCATTTCTACATCAACAACAGAAGACCAGACTGTTCAAAACATTTTCCGCAAAACTACAGGCTGACAGAAAGGTGTGGGGAGCACAGCATTTGGTACTTTAAGCAAACCATCTGCCTAACCTACCCCCCCAAAATCTTGTTACCAGCTCCTTGCTCTCCAATTCCTATTGCTTCAATCCCTGTAATGAATGCAACTACTCACCACGCTGCCGATCTGCATGTCTTTTCCAGAGAGAATAACCTGCTCTCCTAGACAATTCTTTTATAACACAGCTGAAGTGTTCAAAACTTTGCAATACACTCAGAAAGACCCCAAATTAGTTCAACTTAGAAAACTGATCTCAGAAGCAGCCCACGAAACCTTACATGACAGCTATCCATAGACTATGTCCTGAGCTAGCTGACAAGTTCGCTGCATTCTGCAATCATAGACTAGTGTTTTGCCTCCATTTGCCAGAAAACTATACTCCAGACGATATCTTTGTGTTTTTCATTGAGCCATCTCATCAGAAGGCAGACAGCCCCCTTTATTCTCAACTGTCAGACTCCTTTTCCTCCTATACACTCAGATGCTATTTATCTAATTTTGACCACTGCCCATCACTGCACCCTTTCCTACCAATGCACAAGGTATCTTTTGCCCTGTGTTGTCAGGATTCAACACTAATACAAAGGTGTCCATCAAAATGAACTCAGCACTAAGAGAAAAAAAGTGTCATACCTTCCAGAGCAAATCTCCATAAAATAGTATGGAAGGCCAAAGAAAACTACCCAGTGAAGTTAGCTGTTAAACTCAACTGTTGAGGACAAAAATCAAATTTAGCTGCGTTAGCTAGCCCTATTAAAAAATTTTAAAGTTAGGCTGTTGTTCAGAGCAAAAAAGGTGTTTCTACACTGTCCTGCTGCAGAAGCCAAAGAATTATTCACACTACAATTTAAACAGTGCACCCTCTCTTCTCCTTAACAGGTTTCTACCTCCATTCAAACAATAAAGTCCACCAAAAAATCAGCAGCAGATGTGAGGTAGGTATAGATCAACTTCTGTCCTTCCTCCTAGTTCCAAGTAGCAAAAAAGAAACGCAGTTCACAGCAACATGCCAGCAACTATCCCAGTAAGGGGTCCCATGAAGTGGGATTCAAACCTCACAAAAATTAGCAACAGAATGCCTGGGAAAGTGAATTCAAAAGCTGCAGATGGGGGTGAGCTTTGTGTGCCAGAAAAGTATTTCTGAAGTCAGTGTCATGCCATATCCTTTCACAAACGAAACAGCCTTCTCAAAAGAATGCAATAATTACCTTAAAAATTGCAATGAACACAGCTACCAAGCTATACTACTGTCACTTTGAACTGAGGTCCCACAACAAGCAAAAAGTTATCTAGACAGGAAGGGTGGGAGCCTCCTAAAAAAAAAAAAAAAAAAAAAAAGAAAAGAAAAAACTCATTTCTTCAGAAGGGCAACTATGAAAAGCTTGTGATCTAGGTTCAAGAGCATGACACACTTAAGCCCCTGCATATGCTTCTTCTAAGACTTAGGGGGAATTACCAAAGGGGACCATGCAGCTCACGTAAGCAGCAGTGGCAAAATGAACTAGAGAAAAAAATGCTGAAGAAGTTTTTCGTTGATATATTTGACTTCACTATTTGAAATTAATAGGAACTGGGTGGAATGACTCAGAGCAGCTATGTGGGGAATGGTTTCCTGATAATTCACAAATGTCTCAAAAAGTGAACAGCCAGGGCAGTTCCAAAGAGGCTTTTATCAACAGTTTTAAGCAGGAGAGAGAGAGACACTGCTCTGGCTGGAAACAGTTTTCTGTAAAGTTGCTTTAAAAAGAGTACATATATGGAGAATGGACAGATGGCCTTACACCGATTAGGAACTCTGAATTTACAAACTACAGAAGCAGCTGCAGAATGGACAAATGCAGCTCTGCTTCAAAACAAAAGACTCAATTCATAATTTTTTTGTTCATCCTATCTAGAGGATTGTATGTTTAAGTCAAACTTCTTGCCAGGGCAGAGAAGTGGAAGGGTACCATGATCTGATGGCAACGTTCTGAACATTCTCAGAATTAGAGGGAAGCAAAAAAGCCAGATAAAAAGCCACTGATTTTAAATATGTATTCTCTAAACCTAGGAAGTGTTCTAATTTTTAGAAAAATGCAAATCCACAAGTGACAAGCCAACCATTAATGGCTTGTATAGAATTGTCCCTCTTCCCCCACTTTCCTTCAATTAAAAAAAAAAACAAACTGAAGATTTTTCACAAACTGTATCAAAAAGCAAAGTTTTCCACCTACCATACCAGTTGCTCACCCTGACAGGTTATCTTAAAAAGTTTTATGATTTCAGAGAAAAACAATAGTTTATTTCACGTACAGAACATACCTGTGCATATTTCTACAATAGCTTCTCCACTGACACCTTCCACTGTATTCACCAAAATGTGCATTCACCCTCCACTTCATACCTGAATCATGAAGTCGTTTTCTTCTTTTACTTCACAAACACACCGAACAATCTCAAAATCACTTTCTTCAACTTCTTCGTCAGGGTTTGTGGTTACATCAACATCCTGACTGCAGTCATCATCACTCCAAAGCAAGCTATCCATAGATGACTCACTCAGGGTGTCATCCTCTGTAGAAAAAGTAGTTAGATAAAATCCCGAGTAATTACAAAGAGGTCAAATAACTCTCAAGATTTCATCCCAAATATGCAGACATACATTTCTAAAAGCAAGAGTTCACCGTGTAATTTGAGGAACATCACAATGTTACTAAATTATGTAGTAACCTTCAATAAACAGTAAGACCTTTTTGTTTTGTAAACAGTAAGTTTATTGAAGGTTACTACATAATGAAGTTTTATATTCTCATTAACAGCGCCTTCAAAATATTCCAACTTAACAATTTCTGCCATTAAACTTGTACTCTCAACATACAGTGCCTCAAACCAAAGACACAAAGTCTCTTTAGACAAGTAAGTATAATAAACAAACCCAGATCTATAAATTCAAATAGGATTCACACTAGTTTCTGCAATTTGTATGGAATTGTGACTTGGTACTTTAAGTGTAGAGCTCCCAAAAAGAGATGAGGGTTCTGTCTTATGAACCATTTGATCTCACAAAATAATGTCTCCATTACAGAAACATTCAGAGTCCAACACAGAATTTAATCCTGCTTCAGAAATGATTAACTTCATTTAGACTCCTGTTGAGGACACATTTATCAATTTAGGGGCAGTGCACTGCCCAAGGTATTCTTTAAGAATGCTCTCATGCTACTTAAAGCATTAATGCATCTCTGTGGATTGAATAAAACTGCCAAGAAAATCTTTATTGAACAACATGCTAAATTGAGATGCTTATCTCAATAACATTAATGCAATGTCTACACCTTCCTTGGGGACAGAATGGGAGGGTCAGAGAGAGAAGATAAGAATTTTAATTATTTGGGAAATACTCTAATGAGCTGGAGGAGAGCGGAAGGTAAAAATTTTAGTCACTCTTAACTAGATTGTGGTCTCTCAGTTATATTGGGTAGAACGATTTTGATCACTTAGCCCCAAAAACAAGACTGTAGAAATAGAACCACCACTCTGTGGTATATAAACTAGATCTTTTGGAGAAATATCTGTTCTCAAATTTAAGGGGCTGAGAACCCAATGCATTAGTTAATTTTCATGTTTAAAAGTTTTATTCCACTTCTGAGATACACCACTTTCCTGAAGTACTCTGGAAGCAACAGGTTAAGCATGCTGCACTTTCATTCTACACAAGAGTTTTACTATGACTTACACCAGATCTTATTTATATAGACACTGCTTTTATTGTTAGTACAAGTTCTGCAGATGCAAAAAGCAGCAAAGCAACTGTGAAAAGGACGAAATAAAACTATTTCCAATACTTTTCACCTCTTTCAATGTCTATGAACTGATCAAAAGAAGTCTGAGCAACTGATGGCCAAGTTACTAAACTGCGAGTACGTTCTATGGTTGATATGCTCCAAAAATGCAACTGATCAGACTTGCAGAACATGTTTTAAGACATTATCACCATCTGCACTTCAGTAGTTTTTAATGTTTCCTCTTTTCCCTATACAATGGAATTAACTTCAGTTAATTTTTACATTTTGCCTAATACCAAACAATAAAACGGTTGTGTCAAAAAAAAGTCAAATGGTCACCAACAGCATACCCATACAATAAGGAATTTAAGGTTCCTGTACATAATCAAGCTGTCATACATTTCCCATTTCCTTCAAATTTGTGAGCTTTAAGAATAACAGAAAGAAAAAAAAGTTTGTCTTTGGTTTTTATTGTACCAGCTTGTGACAGTGAATAGCAAGATAGACCAAGATATTAAAAATTATGAAAGCTGGAAGACACATTTTTAGGAGCTCTGTTTATGAAGTACTATGAAGACACTAATAAATAGTTACTCAAGAGCTTCTCATCATTATGAAGCTCAGAAAGTCATTATAACCATGTATCATACGGTACCTGTACAACTACACATAACCACATCCAGTGGTCTCAAACACAGCACACATACTGTATAGAACTTGCATAGCATCTATTTTTAACTCTGAATGAGCTACTACTTTGAGGAAACCTTAGGAAATATGAAAAATTTAGTTACTGAAGTCTGAACGTTGTAATTATAGAGTTAATAAGGTGCTGCAAAAAGGTGCAAAATGAGTTTGAATTCTGAAATAAGGGCAACGGTCTTAAAGCTTCTGTGAAGATAAAGTCAAAGCAAAAAGCAGCAACATCAAGCTCTGGCAAATGAACTGGGTTCAACTTCTTCAGGCAGGGGAAAGGAAACACACACAGCCCTGCGTAAGAATAACCAAATTTATATCATGAGTACCAGCTTTCGTGCATATTAGTGCAGCTCACACATTTACTGGTGATGAAAGACAGAACCAGCAAACCATAGAGGAGAGTCATCTTACCGTTTGTTTTTGATTTTCCTCTGTGCTGTCCAGAATCGGAGCAGTGTAGCAGTGTGCTTGGGTGGGCAGATGATTTATTTGAAGAAATACATTTTGTGACAACTGATTTTTCAGGAGAAAGCTCCTGGGAAATATCTGTGTTTTCTTCACTGCCAGAGTATTCTGTAAAATTGTAAGCAGCATTATTATTAGAAATCTGTGGTCAAAAAAAGTTGGCAGAGGAAAAAACAGCACCATGCATGCCCACAGCAGGCATATATAATTCACGGAGACAGTCTCTACTTCAATATGCTAGGACTCTAGGACTTCACTATGCTGCTGAAAGATTTGCAAGCTTTCTAGAGGCAAGAAAGTTATTGTCTGAACTAAAAAAATCTTATGCAGCTCAGTCATCCTTCACTGCTGGCGTAAGTGAGAAAGGCTGAAAAGACTGGTTATTTAAACCTAACTATTCCTCGGGGTGAATATGTCTACAAATGCTTTTGCATTACAGACACTTCTAAACAAGCACTGTTAGCTGGAGACTTCTCCCTCACATTCCATTACACACATTCCCTAATTTCACAGACTATGAAGTTGACAGAAAGCATCTCTTCTCTTATTTTCCTAGTGTATGTTTGCAACAGGATGCATGGGTGGAAAAGAAAAGCCCCGATTAGAAACGTGGAGAAAACACCTAGAACAGTTCCTCTGTGAAGTACCCATTCGCCACGTCCTGGACTGCATATAAATCGAGGCTGTCTGCAGTTATAAGCAGTACCCTCCAATCGGTTATCTGGAGGAAACCTTCAAAGTTCCTGGACTGAAGAACCACAAGGGCAACATCAAGAAAAGGCAAGCAACATTTTAAAACCCAAGGGTAGGTGGACAAGCAATTTGTGGGTACTCTTTGTGCAACTACTGCATAAGTCTACAAATTATACTTTGCATATTATCATTATATTTGAGGGCACCATATAATCAGAAACTCACTAAAATTATTTGTTTCAGTACAATTCTGAGTTAGTCTGCCTGTGGTTGGTTCTTCCCCTCTACTCTCTCATGACAGCTTGCCCTATTTCTTCATGGCAGCAAACAAAAAGATAAGGTATTTTCTTTCCCATCTCAAACTCCTCTGTAAGGAGCTCTAGTTTAACAAATTAGGTATGCCAGATTGAAATGTACTGCATTAATGATCCTAGACATCCATCAATGGCAGAGAAAGTTGCCACGCTTGATCTGCAAACATTTCACTAGAGAAATCTTTCAGAATCAATTGCGATTTTCAGAAGTGTAGAATCCCAATAACACTTGGGCCTACATATGAAGTTCAAAGTGTAAAGTGGCCCAGGGAAAGCATTCCCAAGCCTCTGTAGAAGAATTCAACAGAGAAGACATGTTCCTACTATAACCCTATTAATGTACGTAGAACAGCATGTTATGAGACACGACAGAGGGACAGAGCATGAGTATAGACTTTAAATCAGGCTTTTACTTCATCTCTCCAGGAGAGGAGAGATTTATCCTTTAGGGAAAAAAAATTAGGATGTGACAGGCTTAACAAAGCTCATTGTCACAGCCTCTGAAATCCCATACTATGTGAACGTGTAAGAAATAACAAAGTTAACGGCAGAAAAAGAGGACCCATCAACATTCCCAAACTCCATCATTCATACAGGAGCCCCAAAACTAACTCATGTAACTGAGAAGATCTGGTACATGGGGTACTTGTTAACAAATCAAGGGGATCCGCACCCTCTTTAACTGGGTAAAACTTGCATACAAGTACACTTGCTAATGAAAAGCCAGACTTAAAGATTGACATATCCATTGTGGAGTTAGATTTATTCAGTGCCATTACAAGCACTATTATAAGCCGTCATCCAGCATTAATGATGCACCTAAACCAGGAAATAAATTATCTTGCCAATCACAATTTAACATTAACCACTTAATAAAATTAGAACTAACAGATTAATGAAGAAAGCAGTCTTATCTGCAATGCCCACTCTTAAGAATGTGGAACTGGGTAACAGGCAAAACAAAATAATGAAGCTGTTTTCCTCTACAGAAGAAAAGAGAGCTTTACCAGGCTTAGTTCTCTTTTTCTTTTTTTTCTTTTTCTTTGACTTGGACCTTCCATAGTCTTTGGATTTTCTTTCTTTGTTCTTCCCTTGTTCTTTAACAGCTGAAATTAGACAACATTCCAATTTAATTTTTAGGATATATACACACCTATTCTACTTATTAATTTTCTTAAAGACCTCCAAGGTTTGTTTGGACAATCAGGGCCAGTTCACTGCAAAAAACTACAAGAAAACTTATTTGTAAGAATTCCCAGCTCTCATAATTGGAATGGTCTGTTTTAGGTTCTAATTTGATTGTCCCACAACAGAATTACAATAGCATGTGGGAGAAATCCACTGTATACCAATGCCCATTTACTACTTATGTGCTTCACAGATTATTAAAAAAGAAAATACTGGGAGATTTGTTATATCCATTTCCTAAATTATCATGGCTGAACTTTCAGTAGCATTGTGACAGAAGTCTGACAAAAACAAAACCGCAACCCCCCAAACTCTAGTACAGTTCCTCAGTCAAATATTTTGTTTTCATTGAAAAGTGGAGTAACAACGGGTTCAGTTGGCTTTAACTGCTATTATCTCACCATCTGTTCTCCATTTTTATGGGAATAAAAAAAACACCGTAATTTTTGAATGACTGGGTGATATCTTTCAATCAAGTCCATCCTCAAAGCATGCTTCCAGAGCGCTTGCCATGAAGTATAACCCCACTGCAAGGTAATGTGCACAAACCCTTGCTTTCCATATCCTAGCATTTTTTTTACAACTCCTATCTTTCAGACTTAGGTCTCTGCAGCAGAATTTCTAGATACTTATACAATTCCTTAAGTAAATTATCCTGACTCAGCCAAGACCATAGGTACAACCATAAAACCTATTATGGAAGGATGCCTTGCATCTCAAAAGGGCTCTGCTCGCAGAGTGCCTAGCTGATTAAGCCACTCACCATCCCATTTAGAAACCTATTTCAATTTCTGATTATTGATATGAGAATAAACACCTAAAGGCACTCTATACTGTAAGAAACCTTCTCCTATACAAAACATTTTAGAACCCTAGCTGGTCTGTAATGACTCATGAAGCAAACCAGTAATACCAGTGTATTATGTTAACCTCTTTCCCACATGCTAATAGTAAACTCCCCAATTCGCAGTCTAAGGCTACATATTTATGGTACAAACAGCTGACTCCAAGAAACGGGAAATCTCAGTCGTGTTTTACCAGCTGTGATGAGCGTGCAGGAGACATGCTCATTAGCTCCTCCTCATGAGCGTCTTCAGCTCTCTGTCTCCCCATCCTCTTAGTCCTTGAACATCTGCTACTTTGCCACTTATGTTCCTCTTTAGGCATGTCATTAGTGATGGCTGCTAAAATTGTGCATTGCCAGCAGCCACATTAATGGCTGACACTGATGGTAGCCTGCCATACCAATTACATGTCCTTCAAAGGGAATATGACTGGCAGCACAAAAGAGAACCTTCATCCCCGCTCCATTACCATTTGTTGAGGGGGGTAAAAAAAAAAAAAAAGAAAAAGAGATTCATATTTAAGTCTCAGCACAGAGTTTCCAACTTCCTTCTTACTCTCCTTTGTCCTCATCTCCTAGTCCTCCAGTGGTCAGGATCCTCTGGGTACCATTTCCTTCTCCCTGCTCATACACAGGGATGCAAGTAAGTTCTGCCATTTTATTCTTCCATAAGGGCAAAGAGAGAATAACTGAGGTCAACATAGGTAGGAAAATTTTGCATCTTTTCACTTGGGAATTGAAATTTGCATGGTCAGATCACCTGATTTGTTTTAAGATGTCCGAGAGTGCAGAGTATGCTACTTCAGTCACTATCAACATATCCGTGATAAATATGACAAAAAATTGTCACTTTGTTCCATACTTTTTCCCCTTGAGCTTGCCAGTATGTCTTTTAAAAATCTGAAAAAATCCAAGTGTTTGCAAATTTCTGTGTACAGCTATCTTAACTGCACAGCACAGTTAATGCAGGATTTCTTTTTCCTAAGAAAAAAAATCTGCAAAGAATGAGTATTATAAAAGGGACCTTCCAAAAACCCTGTACTGAAGAATCTTTTTGTCTCAAGTTTTTTTTCTTGTAAGCACTCTGAAGTCTAATGGATTCTCACTGAAAAAAGACCAGGTAAGGAGGCTACCTAGGTTAGGAGCATCCTCATAGATTCACATGAGCAAAGAGAAAGGTAAACTGCCTTATATAATCCTAAAAATTCACCACACAACCACCACATTTTCAAAAAGGATTTTTTTGGCAAAAACATAAAAAGACCTAAGCCCTCTCAATTTCCTTGAACAGCAGAGAGACTAATCAGGACCAGGATGAGTACTCAGTCACATCCTCCACCACCACTGTGAAAGCTTATTCTAATCTCTATATGCCATACTCTCAAATAAGAATCGTCCCACTGAGTCAGCCCAATGAAGAGACACTAATGGATTTCATTCAAACCTTCCTACAAGGGAAGGCAGCAAAGGATGCCCAAGAATAAACAGAGGTGGTAAGTATTGACTGACTACTATGACCAACAGAACAATACAGTGACAGGCAAGTAAGGCCATCTTCTCAAAACGATCTCCGGAACAAAGATCACCTGTTACAGACAGAATGGTTTAAGGACAGGTATTTTTGTGTTTTCTTCATCACTGTGACTCAAATTCTCACCACATATCTGAAGGAAAGTGGTGATGTAGTAAATCTGGAAGTATGCTGGAAATTATTTCTGTGTTATTTATGTATATATAAGAATATATTTAAATATATATTATTTTTATGTATGTGTGTATGTATAAGCACACCCCGCCCCCTGCACGGCTGTTACCCACCTGTATTATAGTACATTCCAGTATAAGTGGGGTTTACACTATACCACTGAACAGTCAAAGTTGTGAAGTAAAGTTGTTCAGAGATGTTTAGTAGCAAGGAATGTTGACTACCAGAAGTAGTCAAATGCTATTAAACAAAACTACAAGGGGTTTAAGTTTCTCAAGTTCAGAATTACTTAAAATATTTAATGCTTTGGACAACAAAGAGTTTAACAGAATTAAGACACATGTATCAAACACGTATCAAACAAGCAAAAAATAAGCAAGAATACTTTAGTACTTTTTACATCTTAAAAATACTACACACTGACTGGGAAGATTAAACCCCAATGCGTATAGCAAGAAAACTTATAAAGTTTCTCAAGTTCAGAATTACTTAAAATATTTAATGCTTTGGACAACAAAGAGTTTAACAGAATTAAGACACATGTATCAAACACGTATCAAACAAGCAAAAAATAAGCAAGAATACTTTAGTACTTTTTACATCTTAAAAATACTACACACTGACTGGGAAGATTAAACCCCAATGCGTATAGCAAGAAAACTTATAAAATTCTCTATATTGATTCTTCATCTGAAACTACTGCAAAGAAACAGTGGAAAAAACACCACTTATTTTATACTGTACAATAAAAAATTATTAAACTGTCTAAAAGAAGATACACAGAATACTTTGTCAATACTTTGTCATTATTTTCAGTTCCTTACAATGCTTAAAACTTTTCCAAGACTTTTCCAAGTTTAACTTTTTCATGTTAAACTAAAAAGGCGTACCATTTTCAACTCTTTCTTTTTCTTGAGGCTTCCGCAGCGATCTCGCTATGTGGTTCTTGGTTTGTTCTCTAACAGAATGTCGGTGACTATTTAAGACACTTACAGGAGTTGAAGTTCTTCTCTTTTCTATTTTTTCATCTCTATATGGGGTACTCCTTAGGGCTATGTGTAGAGGAGCATCTACAAAGAGAATAAAGACGAAGTCCAAGCTTTAAATACTTTCAAAATGTAAGTCTACTTCACCAGCAGCAGCTCTGGTAGTCCATGTGGAACATTTCTGATCAGACACACTGCTCAACTCACAATCCTAGCAACTTGACCACGGAAAAGCTTTTAAATAGAAGCTGATTTAAAGGCTAAAACTGGTAATGAGTTTGTTGGTTTGGGGTTGTTTGTTGGGGGTTTTTTTTGTTGTTGTTGCTGCTGTTGTTTTTTCCCCAAAAAGAAACAGCGGATGCAAATGCATTCCCCAAAGCTCTGTTCTTCCAGAAATACTGCGGCTTTGAAGAAAGATGGAAAGAGAGACAGTTCAGTTTGACAGAGATATGGGTCAGGTGAAGAAACTAGTAATAAAAATTAAGAGAAAAGAAAAGGGGCCCTGTTGATTTAATTAGAGGAACCACAGCCTGTTTTCAAAAGTGTGCTTTGTAATGAGGCATATAGAAGTGGCATAGAGAAGCTCTGCACATCTAAGGGTGGGCAGTTTTTAAATACATACCACTGAAACAACAGCGTTTCAGCTGAGAGTGAGATGCAAGAATTCAGGATCACTACCTAAAATTCACAAAAACCATGAGATACAGACATGGCTTCATCTGAGATTCCATTTACTATTTAAGTCAAGTCAAATAGTTCTCATCTTCCTAACTACAGCTAGCAATTCCTACCGAAAGAATCCTGGACATGGAAAAAGAAAAGCGAAGCTAATAAAAAGCTAAGGCTGCATGGCATGTAGGACAGCCAGACTAAACGAGACAAGTACATTGCCATTTTGGAGTATGACATCAAGTATCTCGGTCAAGGAGACCCAGAAGCCAAGCTGACAGCTTGCTGACTTTGATCAACAACGTCCAATTCTGTCACCATAAGCATCTCGAAAGTTCATTGGATATGAAAGGCAACTTCCTTCTTGTCTGAAGACTTACATGCCAGCTGGATTTTCACTTGGACACCTCTAACTAAATAATTGTGAGCAGTACCTGAAAATGACTGAAAACAGAAGGAAAAGAATCCAAGAGAGCATACTTAGGAGAAGAAATGGGATCAAGTACTTTGCCCTGACCAACATTTCAAGTTGAAGCTGTAACAAGGTCATTAAAACATGTCATTGTGGAGCTTTCAGAATCAAGTAGATCTCTTCAGGCAAAAGAAACTCCAAGATCCAGAAATCTGAAGGCCATCAGATGACTTTTACCCTGGTCCTCTCACTCTGAAGTTACATTAGAACTTGAGGGGAAAAAAAGAAGAAGAGCCATTCATAACTATTTCTGTAACCAAATGGTTACCTTCTACTCACCTGCCATAGTGCTTTAGAGCAGCCACAACAGAAGACAGAAATTAGACCAAACCCCAAATTTCCACACAAGACGGTCTCATAAAGGTGCCTTTTGTCCAGTCAGGCAACTCACTGTTGCCTTTCCCTGGGTGCTTATTTACCTCAAGAGCTGCAAGACTGTAGAAAGTAGCATGTTTTGTTCACAAAGAACTATCAAAACTGGAAGATACTCCTTGATAAGATACCACACCGCAGTATGAGAAAGTATCAAAACCAGAAAATACTCCTTGATAAGATACTGCAGTATGTGTATGGCCTTCCATTTCCAACAGGACTAGCTTCTCCTCTTGCAGGAATAAGTATAAAGAGGGTGGGGTTTGGTTGTTTTTTTGTTTTGTTTTGTTGGTTTTTTTTTTTAAATACAGGTCTATTTTTATAGGACTTCTTGCTAACAGAATTTGCTCATCTGAGGACTTCCACGATTAGTGGGTTGACCAAGACACCATCAGTTCAGACAAAACATTTTTCCATGGTACACAGTAGCTGAAAAATAAGATTAAGGTACTTCATAACCTGTTTGGGAACATCAGTGTCCTAACAAACTTTCCGAAATGCAAACTGTTTGTAGCGGTACAAGGTGAGAAGTCATGTAAACAAGCCTTTCTTGAGCTTTCCCGATTATCTACCATTCTGCATTAAGTTCCAAAAATATTTACAGAACATCATCTCAGGGAACCCCAAAATTACAATAGAAAAAGCTATACAAACCAGACAACCTTCATTTAGGCCTCCTAACTTTCCCCTCTCCCAACAGCTCAACTCAACTTCATGAATTAGCATTTGAAGAACCCCATGGCCACCTTGATCCCACCAGTCTTTCAAACAGCAGAAGGCATCTGGGCTTCCTGCGGGCTGAGATCTGTGCACACAGACTCTTGGTGGAACAAAACCGTATTCTGTGTCCATTAGGTTTTTTAGCTTTGCGAGACTGAAGTTTAAGGAGATTTTTGCCAAGAATATGTCGTATCTCTTATGACACAGAAAGGTTAATACATTTCTGTAAGATTTTTCAACCACCAGTAACGCCATCCTGGGAGAGTTCAAGGGTACTCTATCTTACACCAGACACATTTTTCTTCAATAACTGACAAAAAAACAGTTATCAACAAATACGTTAAGTTTTGAAACACCTTTTGTTTTATTCATAGAAAAGTTTAGAGGGTCTTTGAGATCTTTGAGCACTCCAAAATATATTTTAGGAGTTAAGACTAAATTTGAGAAGAAGAGGTTAAAAAACTGGAAAGTTATCCTAAACTTTTGGGAAAGTAAACATTAAAACTTGTGCCATGAAGACCCAAACTTGTAAGCATTCCACCTTTAGTGTCCTATTTCCTCTCAATACATTTTCAAGTATAATTCAGACAGACCAATTTATAAAATTACCCCCAAAGGGACAAAGAGCAATTACTCACCGTAACAACCACAACTAAGAACTTGTATTTAGGTATATGCCTTTAAAACTTGCGCATTCCCCAAGCTCAGACTTCCTGCGTTAGCACCACCTGCAGAGTGTGCCATGTGCTTTCATCCTCCTGACTCCCTGAGCCAACCTTCACTCTTCAGAAGGCTTCCTACTCCTCTGCCTCCTCCCAATCACAGGAACTCCTGATTTGCAGTTTCAAGAAAGGCAAACACAGAGCGCACAGTACACCGTATTTACATGGACAACACCTTCAACTTTTTTTAGTGCTCTAACTAACTTCTCTTGCAAGTCACTTGTCCCTGGAAGCACTCTACTGAGACTACCACGCAACAAGAAGGCTGTACTACGAGTCCGTAGTGAACAGCAGGACTATACTCATAGAGACTCCTATTAGGAAGTGCATAGGAGACACCAATGCATTTCCTAAAGCTGTCTATGCAGGTCCCATGAAGACACCTGCACTTGTCTTAAGAGATATCCTGAGGTGGGACACAGGTGGCATCTGAGCTACAACTTCCACACGTTCCTGATGATGCCCAACTCAAACAAAAATCAAAATAGATATTAGTACCCTTTAATACCTCTATGATCCAGAATATCATTAATCATCATTAGAATTATACAATTCTCTACAAACAGACCACAAAAGCCCTCCTGACATCCAGGGCAGTGAACAGTTTCACTGTTCTTGAACAGTGATGTTGGAATTAAACACCAGCAGATTAATTTCTAGCTCAGATGATGCTAAATACCACTAACAGGAACAGGAAATACGATCATAAAAAACTGGATACGAAGAGGCTTGCTGATTAACTGCCCACAGCCTTCTTCCACAGAGTTCTTTCAGGCCTCTCTTCTCTAAGTCTGGGAGAAGTATCCTCTTCCATACAAAGAGCTGATCCAGAAGCAGTGAAGGATCTTAGAAACTAACGGATACAGACCTGAGATATGAAACCACCTCAACCATGCAGAAACCACAAGGACAAAGCCTTAAGAGAACTTATACCGAAGCATGTCAAGACTCAGTGACAGACAAGGCAATAGCTTTCTGTCCAATGGAACACAAAAGATGTCAGACCTCAGCTAAGAAGATAATTCAGCCTTCACAAGAAGCAAAGAGACTGAATTCCCAAGTGTTATGAATTAAACAATATTCACCATCCACAGCTGTGAGATCATTTGCTGAGAATATCCACTGATATTTTCAAGAACTCTAAGACCACATATCATCTTGGCTTATGGCTTAAGTATTTCACACAGCCTTCCTCCACAAACTAAATGCAGTACCTCCAGATAAGCCACAAAGCCGATCGGCAATTCTGCAGAACGTAGGAGGTGTTAATGCAGATCTGCACCTACTCCAGTGAGAAACCCTGTGTTTGTAGGTCACCCATGCACATTCCACTACCTAGCAAAGAGGCATCTATCAGCCAACATTAAGAGGAAACAGGAAACCCCCCAAAGGATCACCCTGAAAACCCCTAAGCCACGTGCCAGAGGTTCACATGTTAACAGCTATCAATTGACAACTGGATGCCTTATACGTTTAAGCTGTCAAAGCAAGTTTGCCAACCTGTTCCCTATGCATGCACGGTTAGTATCTCATCAGTAACACGAGTAAAGAGGAGACCTCTTTTTTCTTTACGTGTGTTCCTGGCATTAAGACACCTGTGCATTAACATGACATATTGAACTAATTTTGAGGAGGCAGAATTTTCTAACAATGAGGTCACGTACAAAAATTTAAACCTACGTCTAAAATGCATGTTTTTTCCTGAAGTACCTTTTATGGACTCCTCAGTAGGGACAGATTTTCTACAGTCTCTGAACTACAAATCGCAGGTCCATTGCTTTCTTTTCTTCTTCACGGCAAGGAGAACAGCAGAGCCAAGACTAACAGCAACTTGTCAGACTCAGGCTGCCATTATATACCCACATACCATTTTAGTGGGCATGGTGGTGTTTGGTTGACGGTTGGACTCGATGATCTTGGAAGTCTTTTCCAACCTTAATGATTTACACAGCACCGGGCCTGCTGGCGACAGATGGAGTTCAGCTGTCTCACAGGGGGAAAAGGATCATTGCTCGTGAATTGGCAGGGCTCATTGAGAGGGCTTTAAACTAGGTTCGAAGGGGGAAGGGGATAAAACCAGGCTCACTAGAGATGAGCCTAGGGGTGGCGTGCCGATGCCGGGGGCGAAATCGATAGCCCAGCTCAAGTGCATCTACACCAATGCACGCAGCATGGGTGGCAAACAGGAGGAGCTGGAAGCCATTGTGCAGCGGGAGAGATATGACTTAATCGCCATCACAGAAACATGGTGGGGTGACTCTCATGACTGGAGTGCTGCAATGGATGGCTATAGACTCTTCAGAAGGGACAGGCGAGGAAGGAGAGGCGGTGGGGTGGCCCTGTATGTTAGGGAGTGTTTTGATTGT
>NW_008795704.1:313883-356099 GCF_000699145.1 Aptenodytes forsteri | reverse complement strand
GTTGAGTCACCATCCCTGGAAGTATTTAAAAGACGTGTAGATGAGGCGATTAGGGACATGGTTTAATGGGCACGGTGGTGTTGGGTTGATGGTTGGACTCGATCTTAGAGGTCTTTTCCAACCTTAATGATTCTATGATACCAAAATTGCAGCCTAATACTGCACGGCATTTTTAAAGTCTCAAAACCAGGTTTAACTTCCATTAGAGCAAGACTCCTCAGGGGAACTGAACTATGTCCTAGGAGCATAAGGGTATCAACCGATGAAGTCCCTGCCAGTACAACAGTTGTGCTGAGGGCGGTATCAAGTCTGTCAGCACTACTAAGTGGTTATTAAGAGCATTAAGAGTACACCAGCCACCTTAGTGAAGGTTTTGATGGCATTTCCTTGCACACGCGTATCAAATCCCCTACTCGTTCACATCTAATGAGGTTAGAATTTTCTGACAAATCTTCAGTACTCATCAAGTATAGAGACTCTCCAAGGTCTGAGGTGAGGTGCATCAGCTGTGCAAGTATTGAAGTCTGGCACACGTTGACTTTCACATTTCAGAAAAATTGTTAAACACAAGGGCATGAACTAAATTTTCTTGAACCTCCAAATGAAAAGATTTTACTAAAAAATGGAAGCCACCGATTCAGAAAGACTCATACTCAAGAAAGAGACACACTTCAGATGTTCAAATTATGAGCTGCAAGTACAAAGAATTAACTTAAGCTATTCCATGCCTCATGCCCTTGGAGTGGTCTAGGTCAGGAAACAAACTTTATTAAAAATAACCTTTTGCAGGCACTTCACATAAAATAACATGGACAGACAGGCATATCTGAAGGAGGAAACTGGCACCTTCAGAGGAAGTTGTTTACAGTAAGTGTTTGCAGGGCACAAGTCACAGTAGGGGATGACATACTTCAACAGCAAACTAAGTGATTATGCAGAGAAAGAGAAGGGACAACAAAAAAAAGCCTATCTCAAGGTTAATGCATATGAATGTGGAATGTGGTTCTACTCCTTTTTTTATTACAGCAATCAACAAGTAACTAGCTGCCAAAAATTTTAACAGATACTACACCACATTCAATTTCCAAGTGATAAATTTGATAAACATCTCAATTTGAACTGTCAAAAACTTAAGCAACTCTTTCCTGCAAGACAGACTTTGAGAAGTCATCTGCAGCCTATGCTCAAAAAGCTTGTTTTAAGCTTATGTATCCACATACATTTCTGCAGGTCTTGATTCTCCTCTTTAACAATGGCTGCAGGTGGCTCTATAATGCACCTGCAGAGCTGAGGGCAGAAATGCCTGCATCTCCTACATTCCAGGGGGACACAAAAACCAACTGCCTTATTCTCTGTGAGGACAATTCTTTCAGTAAAGACCAAACAGCAGCAATACTCATGGAGATAAGTATTATAACATGGGGCTGGGGGAAGAGCTGTTTCATCATAATGATCTCGTAGCATTTCCTGATAAATTAAACAGAAGACGTATTGCCTGAATGCATCCAGTAGCCATTTAAGTCTGTGTCATTCTGTTCAGAGCAGTAAGACATATCTAAAATACAAGCTAGGCAATGGTAGTTCCTTCCCCTCTGTTCAATGAAGAGCCACTACAGAATTGAGAGAGATATCTGTCAAATTTGCCACTGCAAAGGTAAGATCCTTCTTAAGGAAAGGGAGAGACAGGACAGATCAGTTCCACATTAACCTTTTCAGCTCACTCAAGTTTTGAAGCCAATGCCAAGTGGCACAATTTACATTTCAGAGGCTGAAATTTCAGAGTCTCCACTTCAGTGCAAAGTAATTATACTTAAATTGTTCCTTCCTGTGTCCCAACAACGTGGTCATTGAAGACCACTTACATCCATCTTTTATGTGTCAAAATTCTAACTTTTAAGCACTACAAGGAAAAGGCTTTCCTACTGTTCTGAATATTGCATAATTTCCTAGAACTTCAGGAGCAGTAAGTATTTTCACTTTAAATCTAGCCAACAGTACACCCCACCATTTATTTATTTTTAATTTAATGTGTAGCAGAAACAGTAAGGAGTCCCGGAACTCCAAAATAAAACTTACTTTGGATAAGGACTTAAGTGTGATAAAGCTTCTAAAGCAAGAGTATCTCCAAGCCTATGGACTAACAAGACTCATGATTTCTAAAGTCTTATCTGTTAGAAATGGCCACCTTTTCTTAAGCACTAAAACCTATCTAATATAGTGAAGTATTAAGGAAAAGAAAGGACATTTGTACCAAAAGGTTAAATAATTTAAATATATTCACTTTGAACAGAAGAATTTTTGCTCACAAAAGGATTGTAGAGATGAAAAGTAAACCCACCATGTACCATACTTAATTATGTATTCAAAAGCCTTCACTCTCACCAAGCAGTACATCCTGAAAAGCATTTTAAAAAGGTGACATAAAAGTGTTCAGTAGACATGGAGAAACTCTTACTTAGCAGGCTGTCTTCCTATACATGCCATTAAGAACAGAAGAGATGCTTGCGAAAAGACAGGAGAACAGAACACAAAATGCAACAGTATAAGCTCATAAACCCCATTAACTCTACTTTGGAATGTGTGGTACCCCCACAACAAAAAGTAGAAGAATTACGAACACACTGAGTTAAAAACCAAGTGGCACTCAATATCAGACATATAACTGATAAATAATGACACCACTTTTCTTCATCAAGAAAAAAACTTTACTGTAGCTCCACAGTAGCAGGCTTTGACAGTGAAGGTGACTTGAAAACTTTACTGTCCGCCTTCCACCTTGATGAGCTGTTCAACAGCTGTCAGCACAACGCAGGGGCTATTTGCAGGGATATGCTATGAAGCACATCATTGAAACAATCCAGGTTAAAAGTATCCATCCACAAATGGGGAATGAAAGGAGTGGGGGCTTAAAATAAGCAAATACAGTTACAACTCAACACCATAAAGAATAACCTGCCAGCGCAGCCAGCCAAGATGATGACATCAAACCAACAGTGTGCACTTGGGGGAAAGGATAAATGAAAGGGTCAAGATGTTGAGTCACTAGTCAGTTCATTCAAGCCAATCACAGGAAAACAACTTCTCAAACCAAAATAATTATGCAGTTACAAAAAGCAGAATAGAAGTCTGTTTATGGAAAAAGCACATGACACACAAGAAGCCTATTTTGATCACTGTGCAGTTGTTAGCAGCTACTCTTCGTAAAGCGCTCGTCTCAGTTTTGTTTCTCAAGGCAGCACTTCAGTTTCATTTAAGCTGCACGCAAAGCATAATACACACAAGCGGGCACATCCTAGTGCATTTAAAGAAAAAAAATCTTCCTCTACTTAACCATATGTTATGCCTTTGCATTATTTAAAGTTGCAGAAGTATTTGGAGTATAGAAGTTTACATGTAGTAGCAGTATGTTAAGTTACACTTATCTTGTTAGGAACAGGCAGTAGCACCTCAAATGAAAAAAATGTTTGCTGGCCACATTAGGAAAAGCAGACATGAAGCAAAGTAAGGCTAGATATATTCTGCTTAGTGAGCTGTAGCTCAGTGAACAACTTGTAAGACTTCGAAATTCTTAATTAAACAGAATATTAATGAAAGATCAAATGCAAAGACAAAAAACGCCAGGGAATTCAGCAAAGACAGCTGGATTTTATAAAACAGACTCAATCAGAATACAAGAGAGATGACAATTTTTATGGACCTGCAGTACAAGGAGAAGTCAGTCCACAAGCACAAAGTTTGGACAGGTTATCAACAACAACACTGCAGTTCACAGCTAGACCTAGACTGTCACTCTGATGTTATGCAAGACGCTAGGAAGAAAGCACTTCAGAGAATAAGACAGTGAAGCAGAAGTTAATGTGATTCTGAAGACTGCAAAGCAGTTGTAACTTAAGAATTGATCCCCCCAACCATTAGGTTTTTATCCCTTTCCACTACCCATCAGTTATGTGAGGATATTTTTCAAGTACAGCTGTAGCCATTGCATTTGTTAAATACTAGGACTTTTTTTCCCCCCACAGGTCCAGCAATGAGAACTGTAAATACTACAGAAACTGGTACTGGATTTCTGGCTAAGTATACTCTTGAAGTCAGACCATGAAATGTAAAGACCAAGTAAGAAACAGGAGGGAACTGGAGTTACCCAGACTGTTTCTTTAATACAGAAAAGGACAAAAGTCTTCGAACAATACTATTTAGATATTCGTCAAGCCGGGGGGGGGGGGGGGGGGGGGGGGGGGGGGGAAGAGATCAGAGACTCAGGGAATTGTATTTTTGAAAAAAGAACAGAGGTTTAATACTCAAGTGAATTGTTACAAAGGAATAAAAGAAGCTGCGTAGTCAGTTCATTACAGAACATGATCTATATTTCTAGATGAGGGAATTTCTTCAGTTTTATCTTCTCTAAAACATGCTTACACATATTCTGCTTCTTCTCCACAAAGAAACATGCTAAGATGGAGCCCTAAAGCAACTCCTTAAGCCCAAAAGAAAATCGATTTCTGCTCTTTCCTGCCTGCTGCTGTTTTAAAAAAAAAAAAAATCAGCAACATACTTACACAATGAACCAGCTGTGGTCCGTCCTCTTTTTGACCTTTCTTGATTAGCTTTTTCAGAAGCCAAAGAAGCTCTGGTTTGAATATTTCTTTTTACAGGGTTCTGCTGTGATTCTGCAGCCTTCTCCACTCCATGCAAGTATTTCATGTGATAATGCAATAACTTGGCTTTGCGGAAGGATTTTGAACAGTCCAAGAACTTGCATCTAAACTTGTGATCTTGATCAACAGTTGCAGCTTTTTTTGATGCAAGAAAATCTGCTCTCCTACAAGGTTTTGTTACTGTAAGAACAAAACAGATAAATTCCCCCATGCATTTGCTATATTTATCAAACAGTTTCCTAAACTTAAAACAACAAAAAAAGTTAAGAAATGGGCATGCATTCAAACATGTCAGCTGTGAAATGCTAAAAATAAAATTTTAATGCTGTATCTGCCTTTAAGATCAATAGCTTTTAAGGGAAAACTCTGCCCTACTGTGTGCTTAAAAATTGACACCAGGGTTCCTATGAATGAGTTACTGTCAGAAAAACGACATTTTGCTTCTATGAGTTCCTTGCCCAACAGCTAATATCACTGTATATAGTGCTACTATAGATACGAGACTGAATTACACAGAGATTGTGTATTTTAGTCAGAACACTGAAGATTATGTTCTATCAAGTATTTATTTAATTGTTTATAACTGTTTACACCTTTGGTGAAAGCACTTTCCAAGGAAAACAGTTCTGCTTCTTTGCTTATAACTATTTTGCTACCTGCTTTCTGGATGCCTTGTCCTACCACCAAAAGTCTGGTTACTTTCAAGAACAATGGAAGCAGTATGTCAGAACTATATTTTTCAAGTAAAATTGAAGTTTATTTCAATTTTCAAGTAGCAATGAGAAAAATGAAACTACACAAAAGGAAAATTGCTTTTATCTGTTAAAAAATGTCCCCTATGAGCTACAATTAATTAGTTTCTCAAAAAAAGCAAGGGAAGTCTTCAGACTCAAATGTAAGAACGTTTTAAGGCATCTGTTTTACAGAGCACTGCTGTGCAACCCAGGGCTATACCTAAACTTGACCTGGTAAATGCCTATTTCTTCTTCCAGCATTTCAGAAACTTTTAATTCATGTTTTTGCTAAGAAATACACAAAAGAAACTTTTTGAACTAAGAGTAAATCAGATTACTGTCACCAGTATCTATCTGTACCCAATACAACAGAGGACAGGTAGAAATTTGGGAACACACAGATATAGAGATCCATCACTAATACGCACACAGCATCAAAAAATCCCTCACCAACTAGAGGACAATGGAAAGGAGCTGTCGTTTTTACAATACAATTTTTCCATTTGTTTTGCCAGTACTAAAATATAATTTCCATATTTACAAGTATTTTCAAACTTGGAGGATTAAGAAAGAAGTGTTTAAAGCTAAGACCCAGACCTAGCAACAATGATGCAAAACTGAAGGTATGCAGCACATGAATGAAAACTAAGGCATTATATTAGAAGTAGTTGAAAACAAGGAACACAAAAGGACCCAGAAATATTACAAACAAGAATAAGTACAGAAAGAGTAAGACTTTCCACAAGTACACATATGCAGGAACGCATAGAATGGGAGTGTCAAAGGTAGCGTCAACACAATCTTGGTGTAAGAACACAGGACAGCTTGTTCAGAAATTTTTAGCATGTAGCAACAAAAATGCTGAGTGTTACTGAGCTGCATACTTAAAGGTTATGTCATAGTGAAGAAAAGCATCCTAGATAGCTGTATCTGAAGCATACTCAGTTTTTAAGTATGATGTTATGACAAAGAAACAAAACCTGAAGTCATTCATAGAGAAAAAACAAGTAATGATACTATGGAGGCTGATGTACAGGGAAGGTTTAAGTAGTCATATGCACATCAGACTGATTAAAAGAAAGAATATTCAGTTAATTTTGAGAAGAAAATAGTAAAAATGAAGACATTGCTTTTGACTGTTTCACAAAGATAATGACAAGGAAAAAAAGACAGACCTTAATGTGGCTATGCCAAAACAACATCCTGACAGGGATGCTGCTTCAAGCAATTATGGTAATAAGACTAACAAAGCCAGACAATTGGATCACACTTGCAGAATGACAAAGTTTGCCAATACCAAAATCGAAATATACCCACCATATATGCACCATCAAAAGCTGCATTCATAAAGAATTAAAAATATTTCAGGAACGGTCAATGAAATGGCCTGTGGGTTTAGTGAAAGCAAGTGCAGAAAAGTTCTCTTGTCTATAAAGCTAAAAAACAGCATTCAGGACAATGAAAGAGAACTTGTTTCTATTTAATAAGTTCTCCCATCTTCATGTTAATTAACTGCAGCAGAAGAGGGTAATGGGGTCCAAAGATTTAGCCAAAAAAATATTACAAATATGATAAGGGAAACTATTATACCATCACACAACTGTCATGATGAGGCCCTGTATCCAAGTTCAGAGCACTTCCCCTCCACTGAGATGGACAAATTCTTGAGAAGATACAGGGAATGGCTTCTAACTGATCAGCTACAAGTTAGAAGAGGAACACAGGATCACATTAGCTGAAGTTTAGAAACATAAGTAATAAAGACACGGGGTAAGGGCAATGAAAGAAGACAAAAAACTTACTGCAACATGCAAAAGGAATCGATTCAGAGTAAAACCCACAGACAATCCCACACAGTTTGAAACAAAGTTTAAATTATTACCATCACCACCACATTTGGGGGCATTTTCCTTCCTTACAAGTAACACAATAGAACTCCCTGCTGCCAGGGCGCAGCAGGAAGCTGATGCCCAACTCTGCCACCCAGGAGAGCCTCTGAAGAGCCTGTGCTCCCAGCCAAACGCTCTGAAGCTGACTCATTACACCAGCATCTAAAAGGGGGAACTTCCATCCTTACACACATATATACAATTTTTGCTCACAACACATGGTACTAAAACTGGTTTCTATGGAGAGAAAGTTTTGCTGTATTAGCTTCAGATTTTCAGGCACTTGCCTTTTCAGAGGAGCTTGGTGGGTGTTTTCTCTTGAGTACAGAAGAAAGTTAATGATAGACCTACCACCTGCTATTTCTTCCATGTTTATAATCAAAATTAAAACTCCTCACCTGGCATTCAATTAGCCATTACAATATTAAGCACAGAGACTCAAGGTCAAACAACAGTGTCTCCTTTAACTTTCACTACAGAGAAAAAACATCCCTTCAGCATTCAAGTCAGCAACCCCTCTCACTTCTTACTGTGCTGTATTATCCAAGGTTCAAGCTAAGACCACGTTTAGCAGTAAGTTTACAGTAAAATGTCACCATGTGAAGTTTCTGAGTCCACAAGAGGCTCCCCCCCAATTCTTTGTTTGAATTGACTCCTGCTGAAACAGGAATGTTTGGTAGCAGCACAGTATCTTGACTGAAGGTCTGCCATCCTGAGGCATCTTCTGCAACGCATTGGTAAGCTATGCCAGAAAGCCAACAGTGCACGTAACACTTAACATTTTCCCCCAAATAAAGTTGGCCTTGCTGCAGTTTCTAGCCATTAGATCTTCACAAACAATTGCCTGTTAAACTGATGAGACTTCTAGTCTCTATTTCCTGGTCTCCACAGAAATATTAAGTGAAGACCAAATTATTCCTTTACCTGCTGTTAAACTAAACACATCGAGTCTTTCTAGAACATATGCTCTCCGGTGCTTCCACCTTTATTATTTTCAAGATTATTTTGTTTGTTACCATTACCCTTCTCGAACTGCAGACATAAATTTTATGTATCCCAGGGGTAACTGCACAGGTGATTCTGGATAGCGATGACAAGACCTCATTTCTCCCATTTCCATCTATTCACACAAATGTAAAGTTGACCTGTAGGGGTCTAGTGTTACCGGTTCCGCACAGTCAGTCTCAAAATTTGAAGAACCATTTTGGAGCCAGTGCTTGCTTGGGAATACATCTATTCTCATAACACTCTACATTTTAAATACAGCCTTCTACTTAGCCCAGCTGACACTTCTTACACTGTGCTTTGGATCACTTCCCACCATTGGGCTAGCTTCCTCATTAATTACCTATTTCTTTGGTCTTATTTCTTCTGAAATCTTGTGTTGTTTTTCTTGAGCTCACCAAAAGTGTTCCTGTTCATCATTTTAGCACCCAAACTATGTTTCTTCCTTTATTTTCAAAAACCTCGGTCTTTCAAGATCTCAGATGTGAAACAAAGAACACCTTGCCCAATTGCTCTTCTCAAATTACTTTAGGTAAGGACAGCATCCAAGCATTTCCAGTGTGTCCAGAATCCACTCAACTAGATAAAGTAGATGCTTGGTGTAATAAATAGACAACAGCATCAGTAATCACAGATCATTACATGTTCACAGAGTTGTGATTTTTGAGCCTGAAACATTACTTGACACTGCAAGAACTACTCAAGACAGTATTTCATCTGATCCTCCACTCACCATTTTCTCCCTGTGCTGGCACTAAATTTGTAACAATAAAAACAGGGAGGTCTATACTGCACAAAAAGCTTATAGGTGTGCAGTGCACTACTGTGCAAACCTCAACATACCTTTAGAGGGGGCTAGCAGCTGGGTGGACATAAAGGCTTTATCTGCACTTTGAGGTGTAACTGAAACACTGTGTCCAGATCATGGTGTCTAGCTGTAAGGAACTTTCTTAAGCAGGCAAGGCAGGATGGACTTCTTTATGTACTATGTTGTTAGGCTTAAAATGACAACTTTTACACTACCTTGAAGGAATCAAAGCCTACCTAGGTAAGCTGCAGGATACACAGCTGCGCTCTCAAACTGTGAGAAATGCAAAGACATTATGCTTCTCCTTAACTGAAACCCAAAGCTAAAAGTGACAAAATTAGAAAAACATGTGGTTAAGTATAAGGCAAATGGAATCCCTGATGTATGCCTATGCAAATAAAAAAGTAATCTTAAGAGTTCTGGGAAATACAACTACAAACATGATAGCAGATCTGTGCAAAGCAAAGGCAGCTCACCTCTAAAGTTAATTTAGTTTGTAAGAGTAAAGTCACACGAACAGCTGTAGAGTGCTTCTAAGCCTGTTTTCACATATATGAAAGAGCTTTAAACTGGCTGCAAGAAATTGCCAACAGACTGTCACCTGTTTTTTTGAAAGACAACTTGATTTACCTAAATCCTAATCACCAATTCTGGTCCCTAAACATTAGAGGAGCCAAAAAAACCAGCAGAATAGGATTTTCATCCTCTAGTACGTGTAATTAATCAGAATTTTGCTGAAAATTTTAAGAAAGGAACTTAAGTTTTGACCAGCAATGCTATATTGCCCTTTCAGAACACATTACAGACATACACATTTCAAAACATAACAAGCATATAAACAGTCCAAATTGTATTTGCTGTTACAAATGTCTGCAACTACTATAAATCTGAATAATCTACCAACCAGTGACTGGGAAAACACTCTTTAAAAAGAGCTTTTGTCCTTAAAAAATCCTGATATTCAAATGCTATAAAAATCATGTTCTTCCTATACATCATGCAGGTTACAACCAGTACTACCAGGGTGCATCACTCACCCATGCCAAAACAACACTAAACACAACACACTGAAGAAAGTCAAGGTTATTAATTTTATTATGTTTTGTAGCATTTTCCTACAGGAAGAGAATGAATTCCCATCAAATGACTGGACTTAAAGCCTACAGACAAATAAAGACAGTTATTACTTGGTTACAATGTTGCACTTATTCCAAGTACGAGCAGTTATCTTTGACCTTAACTTCCATGCTTTATTTTGTGGGAATCTCGTACAAAGAAATACCCCTTTTTTCCACCCGCACCACCTACTCTGACAATATACTTCTCTCCCCTTTCCAAACCCCAAATCTCTTTAATACATTTGGCAGTCTGAGAATACAACTGCTTGACATACAGTTATTAGTATTTGGAGACATGTCCAAATGTTCCCTTGATAATTACCCACGAAATAAGTTAACTCAGCTTTCAGCCTCCAACACCAGTTATTTTTAGGACAGCATGCTCAGACTCTTTCACAAGCCGCCCCCAAGAGCAGGAAGCCACTGGCGATTTTCTGAGATGTTTTTAGATCCCACACCAACGGGCCTCTGTCATGCTGCTGTGCACACATGCTACTACCAGGTGAAAGCTCAAGCCTTACTGTTCCCCCTTCAGGCAGCTTATCGGCACTGGAGTGTACATACAGACACGATCTCACGAGTAAGACAGAAGCACATACAGGAAAACATAAACCCACTTTTAACTACAGAAGATTTATCCATAATAGGATCTATGGATTTTAAAACTCTTATATCAACGAACCACTCGTTAATAACATTTTTCATGTTGGTTAAGTATGAAAACATGTAATTTTTGTACTTGGATTTCAGGTGACAGTATTAATTCAAAAAGACCCTGTACAGTTCTTATTTCCCATCCTTAAGAGTCTTCTCCAATAAAAACACCTGCTTGCCAGGTGGATGCCTGGCATTTCTAATGTTAAATGAGATGGCTTTAATTAAATGAAACAAACTCCACGTTCGGAAGTGTGGATTTTCAGACACCACCACAGTGCTGAACTTCAAGTCAGAATTCAATATGAGTGCATATTCCTGAATTAACTTTAATCCAGATCACTCAAGTACTGACAGAAGTGCCAGTGTCAAGAGTGCACAAGCTATACCAGAGGCTTTGGGTAGGTAAGTGAACCAAGTCATGTTCCCACAGCTTTACGCCTTGTATCCAATTAAGCAAGCTCCGGAGAAGTCCACATCCCGCACATCACATCAGTGTGACTGACAACACACACGTAGGTATTATACATTCAGCTGGAATTCTCCCCAGTTTAAGCCCAAATTACAAATGCTCAGCAATATATACATTAGGAAGTCGGAGGGAAGTGCTAATAACAGCAAAAGATATCCAAAGGGATCACAGTTTTTTGAACTCCCAATGGTTCAGTTGCACACCAGCAACGAATACACAGAGAAGTAACATTTTTACACAACCAAGTCTGTATTGTCTAGTTGTTCTTTCATAGTCACTAGAAGTGATTTGTTTGCTGTAACCCCTAACACATACTGCTGAGTACATACTAGCTCTCACTACATTATAGCCCGGAACTCAGATCCCCAAACTTCCCTTTTTTAAAAGAAAGAAGCCTTCTCTGAAGATGACCATACAGCTATGACAACACCCCAGTTCACGTACCCCAGTAAAAATTTTTAACACACCTTTGATTTCATAGTTACTTGAAACTAAGACATTGTGAAACACCCTGAAAAGCTTTGCATCCTAAATGAGTACTTAAGTTGGAAAACAGATGCCCTTGCAGGAGGCATTTTTTAAAACAGTATTTGACCATTAACCCCAAAGCTTTGTGATTACACTTTTACAGTACCAAGTAAAATCTTATTTTTTAGAATATTCTGTGACTATTTCTGGAATATTTTACAAAGGCAATGGCAGCAGATGCCTTCTTAATACTGCATTAACTGTTTGGAAGAACATCTGTAACCATTAACACAGTTTTTCCATACTGTTAACATGGTATGCTCTTTCAAAAAGCCAAGATTTACCATTCTCCGAATTCTCAGACCTTATCAAACAAAGTTGTGGTTTATCAATCTGCAGTTCAATGAGTACCTCCAAAAGATTATACAAAAGATAAGCGTCATCTTAAAAATGCTGCACTTCAAACTGAAAATTTGCAGGAATTTACAAAATAAAAGGCTAAATGGTTGCCAGTTAAAAAACACACTTTAAGAAATGCAGTAAGTTTGTCATGCAAGATCACTGAAATTAAAAAGCATTTTATCATATTGTTTTCCTACATAAAGCATGTCCAAAAGGTGACTGTATCCACTGTAGTGGAAAGCTTTGCCATACCTTCTCTTCTATTAAATAGTTTGTCAGAGGCTGAAAAGTGAGCCTTTTCAGACATACTAAAAATTCTTTCCATTTTCAAAACTGCTACGATCTGCTATATCTCTTAGAAGAGCTGTCTAAGGTGCAAGTCCTGCACGCTTCACCTCAGAGCAATTCAGTTCACTGTACCTGTTTGGAGCCATGCCTGTACCTGCACACCTTCTCACGTGCCTAAGACTGGAGTCACAACAGCCACCACTCTTTCTGCTTGCCTGAAGCACAAGATTCCAACAGGATCAAGAAGCATCACTGCTTTTTAGCATTTCTTTCCACTCTCAGTGACACACGTGTCTGCAGTCTTTCTGTTAAGAACTCCAGGAACATCTTCCAGAGATCCAATGAAGGAGGAAAAAAAAAATTAACGCTCCTTTGCTGCTACAGCAGACAGCCCCTCCTGCCATCTGCAAAAGCTACTCCAGGGTGAAAATTTGCAAACAGGACATGGCTGTTCATCTTAAAATCACATTCAAGGATGCCTGTTCGGTTTCAAGGGCACCCTGGAGGAGAGTAACTTTAAATTCCAAAGGAAAGAGCTACAAAGCACAGCACTAGCTGCTAACATTGCTGGCGCTGCAAACTTCTAATAGACACAGTACCAGTTTAGCTAATCCGGACGGCAGACTATTAGAGCAGTACCTGACAAGCGCCTGTGAGGAGCTTCACCAATTGTAAGCACATGAACTTAAGGAAACCAGTGATGTTACACTGCAATTACTCAGAGGAAGTATTTAAAGTTTAAAGTGTACATTAAATTAGTTCTACCTGCTACAAAAGAGGGAGGAACAAATTCATAGCCACTGGAAGGAGCAACACTTTTTACATCCTTACTTTGCTTTGAATACTTGCAGGCATGCGTCAATAGCTCATGTACTCAGAGCTACTACAGAGAGTAATGGCATTTCCTTGTATCAGAGAGATTAACGTTCTGTTCAGGTACAACAACCAAACAGTCGTTTTGCCTTCATGAGTCAAAACAAGCTACAACCCATCAGTTAAAAAAAAAGTTAAACCCAAAAGTACTTTACAGACCGAAAAGGACATAGCAGCCTGACTAGCAAAAAGAATCCACAGCCACTCTGTATCTTCTGAACTCACTGCCAGAATGTAGGGAAAGAAAGGCATGGCCCCAACACACATCAGCTTGAAAAGACTCTGGATATACCATAGTTAGAATACAGGTGGATATATCATCAGCCTGGTTAGGAAGGAGAGCAAGATCAAGAGAGCTCTAATTTTTAAATAGTAAAAGACCATTTACACATCAAATCTGAGGTAAGGAAAAGAGGTAAATTCCTTCCCGCACTGAAGGTGCACATCAGTGGCAAAGGGAGAGGACATTTCATTTGTACAGTTACACAAGAGTGGGTGAAAGAGGACATGTGCAAGCAGGAGGGTAAATTTGGAATAACCAACAAACAGGATGAAAGCTAGCACATACAGATTACTCTAGCAATACTGAGCAACTGTAAATCCCTTTAGGTGCTCTGTTCCACTTAAAATTAAGCTTCTTTGATAGAGCATAAACTAGGGAATTTGTAGTTCAAGTTTCCCCAGTTAGCTGCAGATCCGAGTATTAAAGTTACGAGAAATAATCGCAGGACAGCACTATGTTTTGGCACAGTCTACTATCTGTATAGGAAATTTTAATTTGAAAAAGCAAGGTAAGTACACTCCCCAGCTAAGAGAAAATAGAATATATACATTATTAAGACAGACACCGAAATGTTTGAAGTATTTCATAAATTTGCACTAAAACCTCTAAATAGTCTAGGGCTTAAGTATAACAGAAGCCAAAAGATAAGGATATAGAAATGCATGATCAGGATTCCAAACATCAATGCTACCACACCCCTGCAGCACAGAAATGACAAATAGAACCTGATCTTTTAAGATGTTAGTCCAACTTAATCCAGAATTACAAACATTAAATTATAACCTGAAAACAAGCATTTGTTAATTTCATCATTCACCTGCAAAAGATATTACACCCAGTCATTTAAAAATTACGATTGCTGTCAATCTCCAAAGCATAAGATCAAAACTGAGTCCATAAGGAATAAAAATATGCATTTTCCCCCATGGTTAACATTGCAAGAACGCACAATTTTTGTCAGTGACACTCATACAAGCACGAAACACCAGGCATCAGTTGCCTTAAGAAAGGCATCAATATTAAATATGAAATCAAAATTTGAACCTGTAGCAGCAGAAGGTTCTTGAGTTCTGACAGTAACAGGGGAAGACTCAGTGTCTTCAACTTTTTCTTCCTGTAAACTGGCATCTGTACTGAGTGCTGTGCTATGTGATGTGTTTCCAGGAGATCCTTGTTCACTGAAACTTTGGTCAGATTCAACAGGAATTTCTAACTGGACTAGAATGGAGGAAAAAGTTTTCATTGAGTAAAATGCACACAAAAGCATATTCCAGAACACTGATGTGTGTGTTCATCACATTGCAGTGGAGACAAACATCCATTCATGTTCAGACTGCTTGCTGTTGTATTAAGACAAAGTTAAGTTTTTACAAAACAGCTACTTGTAGCAACCCACTAAATTTAGAGCTGCTTAGAAACACACAGGCTGCTAACTCTTTACAGGCTAAAATGGGACAGGCCTCCTCAAACCATTATCAGACCCTCCCCTGAAAGGGAAAGGCAGTGAAGCACAGGGCAGAAAAAGGGAGCATTATCTCCACCCAGTCTAAGAATAAAAGCATCCCGCTTAGTGTTTTTAGTGTTCAACAGGAGGATTAAACTGTAAATTTAGCATTTGGGTTACTTCTTCAATCTAAAAGTGTTAAAACTTTGTAATTACCTCATTTTCACAAGCATAACCTGCATCCCTTAAAAAAAAAAAAAGGAAAACAAAAAACCCCACAACATTTCCTTTAAGTTATTTTACAACCTATGGAGCTCTCTTTTTGCAAGGCCAGTTATCCCTCTACTGGAAAAGCTCCCACCATGCAAGGGAAATGCTAGGGTTACTGACAGGGAGGGAGTCAAAAGCAAAATGCAATCAGGGCAGCAGAGAGAGATATAAACTTTCCTTGAGTCTTCTCTGCACTGCTGATGAAATCAGGTTTTAATTGCAGATAGAGAGCCTGCAGGTTATGCAAGTGAAAAATATAGTGCTTGCAACAACAACTAGATGACTGCCATGCCACCACGAATCCAGAGTATACCAGGAAGCTGTTTACCCTTCTCAGATTCCTTTTGGTTAGATACTGCATCTTTCAAAGGCTGAATTTCTGTTGACACTGTAACATGATCTGTATTTAAAATCTCATGGCTAATACTAGATGAGAGTCTTGAAGATCGTCTCCTGATCTGGTCTCTTTCAGGGTTATCTGAAGAGCTCTTCAATTTTTCCTGAGCTGGAATAGACAAATTTAATGGTACCATGCAGTTACAGGATTACTAAATAGCTCACAAGCAAACTTTAAAGACCTCCCCTCTCAGTGACAATTGAAAGTGTGCTTAAGGACTGAGGTTAATAGCAAAAGCTAAACAGCCCTGGTAATTAGACCTCTCTGCAAAAGCTATAATCATATTAACAGTTATAAATAAGCGTAAAAATAGAGCAAAAGCCTATCTTATAGAGGTCTCAACTTTTTCTTTTAGTAACAGATTTGAAGTAAGACTACAGATCAGTATCTTACCGGTAAAATATTGCTTTAAACAGCAACCATCCCACAGACCTAAGTAATACCAGAAGTTAGACGAGACAATTCAGACACACAAACAACTTTGACCCTAAGCTGGGTAATGTATGCGCACTGAAGTTTTAAGACCTTGTGGTCTTAAGGGAAAGACAGCCTTCTTCAGATCTTCATCTCCTTGTTCATGATACTACTACAGAGAATATAATTTTCTTTCCTCATCAACACACTCAAGTTCTTCAACATCACTACAGTATACCAAGATAAAGTAGAAGCTTTAGACTGCAGTGACATGAATATTTATCTAGTATTAAAGTTTCTTTGCTAAGCAATGTGGTAGATCCTCCATCTAGTAACTAAAGAGTTTCTACAACTAGAAAAAGGCTTTTATAACCTTCTATGTATTGGAGGCAATATAATCACTGCTTCCCCCCTATGCCTATGAACTTCCGCATCAAGACTCACAGCTTGTGGCTCCTTTATCCAAACCCAGCTTCCAAGATTTAGGAGGGAATTTCAGCATGATTATGCTACATATGAATGGCCAATTTAAGAAAAACAGGTGCTGCATTTCAGCCATTTCATGTATCACAGTTCAAGGTTAATACTTTTTTTTTTCCCCCCTCCACTTAAGCTTCAAGAACTTGTATGTACAAATATTATGAGAGTTGAATACCAAAAAATACTTACACAAGTTTTTTTCAATCCTGGGACGCTTTGATGGAACTTCACCTCCTTTAGGTATTTTCCGACGTCTCAACTCCAAAGTTATGGGCTGCAGCGTCTGAGAACTTGGCTCTACATATTTGGAGAACAAAAATTGACTGGAAACGATGCTGCAAAACTCTTTAAAACATAAATTCCCAAGCCTCACAACTTAAAATACTGGACTAGCATAAATACAGTTTCACCTGGCTTTCTGAAGTCTATATACTAGCATTTAATCCTACTGCAGACGTTTTATATTTTATGAAGATTACTTGCCTAAATCCAATCTCTGACCACACCACCGAAGCTCCAAACCTGACTAACAAGTATGTTGCTCTCAGCTGTCCTAACCAAGCCTGAACAAACATGAGTTTAAACTTTTTTTTAAAGTTTCTAGAGACTTAGGCTGTGAAAGAGCAAAATACTTTTCATTCCTTTAGGTAAGTTTAGAAGCGTTCTGACATATGGCCTAAACATTTAAGTTTAGCTACATACCTGTTGGAGGTGTTATCGGTGGTCTTCCACGTTTTCGTTTAGTTTCTTTTGCGTTTTCCTGTGGACTCTTTACATTGTCATTCTCAGGCTTCTTCTCAATTTGTGTATCTACTGAATATTCCATATCATTCTCTGATATATTCTCTTTATCTTCTTTTCCATTCTTAGATATATTCTTTTCTGAGACCTTGCCTTTTTCTGAGATGACTATCAATTTTCCTTCTTTATCAGGTTGCTTAACTCTTTTCTCAGTCCTTAATGTCTTTTCATCCTTGTCTTTCTTTGCATTACCTGTTGCTTTCCTCTGTTCTTTAAATTTCTCCCGCTTTTCAGGAGATGATGGAATTTCATTACCTCTTTCCTTAGGCTTAGCATTACCCACAATATTCTAGAATAAAGAGAATGACATATGAGAACTACCTTATTGCAATCTGGAAGTCGTGTCCCCCCCCCTTTGTATTTAGCAGACTTGCATCCTTGTCCAATTTTTCAAAGGATAAAAGCATATAACTCTATTGCAACCCACAGATTAAAACGTAGGGGCACTTGAACTATTCAAGGACCCATGCAGCTTCAACAGGACAGCGCAACAGATTCACTCTCTTCACAACTCAATGGTATAAGAGATTTGCTGCTTCTTCGTCCTCATGTGCAGGTTAGGTCCATACTAGCTTGCACAGTACTACTTAAAGCCTGCTTGGGACACTGAAGAAAGACTGGGAGTCAAGAGCACAGAAAAGGGCAAACAGCTCAATCATTTGGATGCAAAAACTGTCTTCCTTTCACGGAAGTGTCTCATTCAAAATAGACCAGTATTTAGCTTGTAATTATCAATGCTACTGAAACATGCTAAGTAAAGAGTAATGTAAAGCAATTGCAAACACCAACTTCATCAGGAACCACACAATGTTAAAATTTACACATCTAAATTTAAAAACAAAACTTTAAATTTCGTCTTTCTAAAATTTGTGTTCGGCATGAGAGGACATGAAAATCCTTAATAGTCCCTGGCCAGCAAGCTACTGATACAATATTCAACTGTAATCTCATTTCCCCATAGTTCTTATATAGTCACACCAAACCAAGAAGAACATCCCTGTATCAACAGGTCACTGCTACTCAATGTCCTTTCCATTTTGTGATCAGGTTTCATATTAACACCACCGGGGGGGGATGCTGATTTTTGGTTTTTTCCCCTTCCAATGATCCTGCCACAGGCTGCCCCAGGACTTCTCTCCTCTGATAAACAGAAACCTTCCAACTTTGTGCCTGGATTAATAATTTATATTTGGTCGTGTGTCAACACTGCCTTTAGTTGAACTAACTTCCCTCTTCCTGTTGCCTAATACCTCAAAGCATTAAAGAGCAACAACACTCCCTTCCAGACATCGTTCTGCAAGGCACAACAAGCTTAAACTTTGAACAAGGATCAGAGGACAAGAAAGGCTAAGTACCTCTTGATACCTCTTTGGGGAAAGAAAGCCGAACAGCTGATTTGAATTAGACAAAATTCTGAGAATACACTTAAGACTATCTCCTTGTACTACACTACATCTTGCCTCTTCCCACCCCAATCTTCCTACCTATATGTGGCTTATATGAACTGATACTTTTTAAGATTGCCATTTTCAGACCACAGTCCTAAGAAGTAATCTTGATGCAATAAAATGGTGAATATGCAATTTGCTCCACCCTCTATGATATCATTTCAACCCCATACTTGGCACAGAGGTGATTAAAAAAAATGACTTTTTAAAAATGCAAGATCAAATTTTCATGAAAACAGCTAGGAAAAGGGGAAGAAAGTCTTTCACCTTCTTGGTGTCTGAGCACCACTTTTACCAGGCATCATAAAAATCTGTCTTCTGTAAATTCCTTAAATGCCACAGCTATGGGAGAAGCTTCAGCGGAAACTCAAACATTAGTAAAAAAAACTCAAAAAACAACCCTCAGACATTAGGTTTCATCAGTTGTGCTGCTCATAGAACCATCCGATTTGAATCAAGTATGTGGTACTGGAACACACGTAACCATCTTAATTAAGTTATTCTTAAGAAACGGAGCCATAAAAACAGTATGTCTGAATTACCTCTTGATGTTACTGAACTCTTAAAAGCTGTGTCCGCTTGCATAAGTACATTCACACTGTGCAGGTCATTAGCATTTTACCATCATTGTTCAATATAGCACGTTACACCCTCTACATAGGGACAGAGTAACACTGTCATTAAAGAAAAGACGACCAGCTTACATTGCTCCCTTCAGAACTCTGGTGGTTTCGGGGCTTTTTTTTTTTTTACGGAACAGCTAAGATATGAGCCATGTGTGTCTTCACGGCTACAGTCTCTCCTACCGATGAACAGGAACAAGACACTTTCCTTCCACTGCCAGCATGCTGCTACATTAGTGCTGTATCTGAATCTACACACACCTTAAGTAACTTACATTCACAACTGAATCTTGAGCTCTCCAGTGGCTCAGGTATTTTTTTAAACTTTACTTCTGATTGTGTAAACAGAGCTCACTAGGAAATTCTCCCCTTATGCTTTTTTTATGCTAAAGGACAGAACACGATGTTCTAGCGTAACTTATCTCTTGAGTTAAGAGAAATCTTCCCAGCCAGTGGTTAAAGGGAGAAGAAAACTTAAATTCCTTTCAAAACTCCCTAAAGGAGAGAGGAGAGAAAATATTTTGCCTTTCTTATGCAGAATATTTCTTAAGATTGTTCAACTTCATGTATTTAAGGTTAAATATGGTATAAATATTTCTTATGGTAATGAAAATTCTTCAGGTAGTTCCCTTTTGAGTATTAGTCAACCCCCAACCAGGCACAATTATTACCATTTGAAAACTATTAAGAGCACTTTGTGGCAAATCTGAAATAGTTTTCTCTCCCAGCCTGGCAGATACACAAATCTGGAGACCTCCAAGGAATGGCATGCCTCTTCACAACAGTGGCAGATTTAAATTGTACCCATTAACATTCATTATCGGAATCTGTATTTAAGACTTGTGTTGGGGGGAGGTTTCTTTGTTCAAACTTAAGTTCCAGAAAACTAAAAGCAGAAGGTGTGACTAAAAACACAGGCTACAGCTACCACACAGGAACATGTGGCAAGATCTCAAACTTAAAACCATTCCTGTAATGAAAATTATTCTGAAGCAGGTACTTAAGAAGCTGTAACCAAGTTACACAGGACTAGAACTTGTCAGCCTTTCCTACAAAGTGCCTGCACATGAAAACTGAAGTACAACGCAGCACTTCTTTCTTCTCACCATGAGCAGGACAGGATTTTTTTTTTGTTGGTTTGTTGGGGGTTTTTTTGTTTGTTTTTTTGTTTTTTTAGAATGGCTCACTACTACTTTCCATCATGAGCTGAAGGTTGCATCCACAGCACTGAGCAGGCGAAGGGTTGGCAGAATAGCCAAACCATAGAAGCAGAACGTGGTTTAGTAAAAAAAAGCTTATCTTCTCAAAGTTGTGAGGTGAAAGATGACTAGACAGCTTTCTTAAGTCTCAAGACAATCAAGTAGTTACTTTGGGAAAGAAGTTTCTGTCCACTCCATAGTTCCCATCCCTTAAATTTAAACTAATCTCAAACAGATGAAACAACCAAAGTGTGTTTCAATAACCTACCACTAGCTTTAGTATGTACATTCTGAATTTTTCAATGATTTTTTAGAAAACTGTTCTATCTATATGCCTATTGACTTCTTTAGCTCAAGAGGTGCATTCATGAGAACATGAACCTGAGAGCTTTGCAAATCATTCCATGAAGATTTGCATAACCTTTTCATTTTAACAGATTTTATTTCAGATGTATTGCATGTTAGCAGTAGAGAATTTTCATTCATTTCATATTTTATAATTCATCAAATCTAGCCACCTGAACTGTTAATTTTAGAATACAGTAGTAGCATGAACACAAGACTTACCTGATCTTTGGAAAAAGCTTTGACATGAATGTTTTTGACAGTCTGAACTACACCATCATAAAACTTCACAGTGTATGTACCTAAAAGTTGAAAATAAAGCATAAGAGTTTAAAGATCAGAAGTTATTTAACAGAGCATCCGCTAACAGCTCCAATACTCTCCAATACTCCAATCCAATAACAGCTGCGTATTTAGCTCTAGATAAAAGCTGCCTTATCTGTGGTTCTTAAAAACTTCAACAGCAGAGGTCTTATCACAGGCCAGGTAAGGGAGAAACAGTGAAGCTACCAAAAATAATTATGGTAAGCATAAAGGTGCATGTCTAAGCATAGAGTTGCTCCTCAGATATACTTTCCTCGCAAAACCCCACAATATTTTTGGTGGAATACACCAATAAATAATTACACAGACTTTTTCTCCTTGATCTTACAACATATAGTCAATCTAAAGAAAGCACAGCACAAGAACAAGTCCTTCATGGTTACTTACTGATATCCAAAAAGGAGAAGTATGGCTGTGCTTCCCCCGCCCCCCCCAATTTGTTAAGGGTTTTTGCAGCTCTGACACTAGTTTTACTGCAGTTACATGCATCTCTTGACAATACACTTCAGAAGAAACAAGTTTTCCCAAACATATACTTAAAGCAATTACTGCCTGGATATCCCAGCAGAAAGCTCTTTTTTCTCATGGAAAGAATAAGAGGTTTGGTTAAAAAAGCTGATGGCAGACCAAAACATATAATTGAAAATAAAACTTTTCACAGTTGTTTTCTGTCTGTTGTACTCTCTCTCCACCTAAGCAAAAAGGTTAGAATATAATTAAAAATTCATTACTAACAAGCATGACAATCAAAAGTGATTCTTACCATCTTTGTTAACAGAAGTAACTTTGGCTGGATAGAAGCGACAGTCAGACCAGCATGCCAATACCTGATCATTTATATGAAATCCCTACAAGACAGTAGTTAAAAGTGTTTTCATCTGAGAATTACTGAAACATACCACTTCATTGAAACATGATTCAAAATGATTAGTTTTCCAATATTTAAAATAAATCATAAGACTTATACAGCAGGCAACACAGCAACAGTGAAGCATTTTAATGGTCATAATTCATACAACTGCACATAAAACTGTTACGTACTCAAATGTCCTCTATTTTCTACTTACTGCACAACCTTCTTCCTCATGTAATCCTTCTTTTCTTAACTGTATCTTCTCTAAGGGACGCAAATAAGGACTGTCCCAACAAAACCATTCATCATATCTATGGTTCCAGCGTTTGAAATGGATAAGTACTTTTCCTTCTTCATAATCAATTTCTTCAATGTGAGCTGGATACCTGGTCAAAAGGTAGATTAAAATATTTCAATTAAGAACAAGGTAGGCTGTCTCAGACACTTAACTACAGTACAAAACATTACACAAATGGGGCCTTCTGCATGATCACAAGCAAAATATCTGAAGATCTGCTTGATCAGGTGTGATGGGGAGCTGAGTTACTATACCTAACAACCTTTGGTTTCTACAATCTTAATATTATTTGATGTATCACTTGTATAAGCAATAAAGATGCTACAAAATGACTAAGAGCTCAGCACAGGACGAATCCCAAAACCGAACAGCAAAGGCAAGCATTGGCTGCAGGACAACTAAGGAGTTCTTAGTCCAGGGTGGGAAAAATGTAACTAGAGGTCAAAAAGTCAGAAAAACCTTCCCTACACCTAGAAATTTCACATACACACAAAAACGATAGCTTCAGCTCTCTCTTACCAAGAATAACACCTGAAGGTCAATACACTTGCTTCTCTCAGAGATATCCATCAACACGCATCACGAATCATCTTCCCAGTGTAACAGCAAAAGTCTAGCAGGCACACTAAACCTAATTTAAGTTTTAGATTCTCAAAGTTAAATTTCATCTGCAAAGTCCTGGGACTTTTAAATAAAACTCTCAGTATATGAGAAGTACAGGTATCTGAGACTAGTCAAATCCAGTTGTTTCTAATCAGGAAGACCTTACAAACTATGCATTTCTTTAATTGCATTGGTAATTTGTAACTTCAGTAAGTATTTCAGAATCATAGCATATTTCACTATCCCAACTGAAGGTAACATCCCAAGTATTGATGTTTTCCCCTCCACAATAAGAGCGCCAGGAGAAAATCTTCACTTGTCGGTGTTATTTGTAACTTGTTTCACTTATTTGTGGAAGAAAGGCAAGGCCCCACTGAATTCTTGAACGAAGGGCTGAAGAAAAAAACCCAAATCCACAAGTATTCTTTACCTGATAAATCACACTTAAAAAGATAGAACAAGGGGTAGAAAGAAATAGCATCTGAAAAGGATCAAGCCTGATGCTAAAAATAAAACCCAGACATGTCAGAATTAAGACTTAAATGCAACAGACTACCATTCGACAAGCCTACACAGATGAAAAAAAGCTACCTACAACTGAAATTCTTCAGCAGATCTGAGACACGTCCAGTCATGACTTTTTCAGAGAGCTACAAATAGGCCATGCTAGAGACTCGCACCACAACCACAGACTAAGGCCCTGCCTAACACTCGATGCCACATGCCTCAAGCTGTGCCATTACTTCATCCCAATATATTATCAAAACACATGCAGCAAAGGCTGTGGAAGAGAGGAAGACAAATGGGAGATACTTATGGCAGGGACATCTCTAAGGTTACCATCTTCCTAGGAAGGAAGTAACTTCCTTCGTGTGACAGTCAACATTTCATATTTTGGTAACCCCAAACGCTGCCCTGCACAGGTTCATGAGGGGGCAATATTCAGAGTCTTTCCACATATAACAACATAGTTCTATTAAACATAGTTTATTCTTAAATATCTCAGCAACTGCTTATCACTAAGTACAGGTAATGACAAAAATCACTATCCAGCTCCCTGCAAAGTGCAGCAAAAACGGGCATAGGAATTCCCAGGTTCTCTCAAGAAGAGACTAGCCAGAAGGATGCTTTTGCCATCAAGACTGCAATGGGCCTAGGGCTTGTCCAGATTCTCAAAGATCAGGAGGGAAGCTGATAAAAATGATGGACTACAGGCTCAACATTAAGCTAACAATCCAGTCCATGCAGATAACCATCTCGGGTGAACACGCTCAATCCACTAACTTTCTCTCACTGGGGAGAGACAAGCCCAACTGACAAGAGCCAACTAACTCTGTGATGCAAGACTGTTCCCTGCTTCACACCCAGTAAAAGGAGAAACCTTCTCCACCACAAGAACCGTCACCCCAGAACCATGCACCAGTATCATCTGCACCTATCCCACCTCACCTTCTAAAGATTCCCTGATAGGGGAGAGATGCTGATTTATCATCAGAAACAGCAAAAACATACCTGACAATAAGACCAAATTTCAGCCTGGTTGAGAGCCAGCACGGGTGAACTGGAGCTCTCAGCCAGCTCCTGGATAACATGCTGCAAAGTCTGAACAAATCTTCTTTTTCTGAAGCAACCAACATCAGCAAACATATGTTCAGTGCTCTTGACTAGAACAGTAAACCTATCAGAAGCTGTGCCAGATCTGTCCGTGGACTTTGACAGCCCTCTTCCTGATACCACCTTCCTTTCAGATGCAAAACACAGTGCTGGCAACTTCGAAAGGTTCATAAGTTCTCAACAGCTCTGAGCACCACACATTGACAGTGCAAGCTTCCTTCCTTCAACTTCTGTCCCCTAGCCTTCAAAGCATTGAGCAAGCATGCCAAGAAGAGAAGTAATACAGCATATCCATACACATGCACCAAAAAGCCTGTGAACATGCCAAGGGGTAGAGGTAACTTATTCAGACTTGTTTATCAAGAAAACATACTATGGGAAGATACACAAAGTGAAAGGCCAATAGCAGAAGCCTGGCTAAGGCCTGAAAGAAGAGTACAACTGCCACGTGTCCAGGGATGGTCCAACACATCCTCCCCCAAACCACAAAGGAAGCATTTAGCTGACTCTGTGGGTCTTCAAGACAGCTGACTGATCCTGGGTAAGAAATCCCCAGCTGGTACCAATTTGAATATTTATCTAACACACTGCAAAAAAACAGGCTGAAATCAGATGTAACTTCTTGCAATATATTGGGAGGCCAAAACAAGTAGTTCTCCAGCTCAATTCAAAAGGAATTATGAGCTTGTACCTTTCAAGGCCTTTATGTACTGGCTAAACAGTAAGGGAAAACCTCCAAGATGCTCAAACTACTGGCATTAGTTTTGATAAAAACCCAAGTGGCAATCAAAAGCTCAAACAGCCTAACTCTCAACAGACAGGGGTTAGGCATGATGGGCAACTTCAGACTACTGCTGTCAGAGCACAGCAAACAATATGAAAATGGGTTTGTTGTAGACACAAGTGTAAAACCATCCTCTTCTGTGAGGAGGTAAATATCTGGAAATTCAGAATCAGGGTGCTGACTGAAGGAGTTCCTATCTCAGTCCTGGACTAGTTTGTCTCCCTTCTCCTTTCCTATATACCAAAATGGAATTGCTGTAAAAACCCCCTCCGAGAGCTAGGAAGGGACAAGCTTACTGCAGTCAAAGCAATGCCAAGAGGAAAGGAAGCATCTAGGAGAACCAGTACTATAAAGGACAACAGCTATGGGGTTTCATCTTCTCAGTACTGAGACAAAGTCCTGACAGCATGAGCAATTAAACTCATGGGACTGTGTCCTGGTTGAGATTATCTCAACCCACGAGCTTTCTTACTTTTGCTCTTCCTATTCTCTCCCCCATCCCACCAGGGAGGAAGGGTGAGCAAGCGGCTATGTGGTGCTTAGTTGCCAGCTGGGGTTAAACCATGACAGACTGACAATCTCTACCTTAACAGGGTAGCACAATACTCTTAACAATACTAATCTTGTTCTCAATACTCAAGAGCTTCAACCAGAATTAAAAGTCTCTTCATATCCATTTTACTTGCACAACAGACAGAAGAACTTGAAAGAGGTGTCATTACAATAAGGTAACACAAGAGGTGTCATTTGCCTACTGCAGGCATCCAGTGCAGAGTCATCCTCTTTTCAGTAAGAGAGGATGTCTGCAGCTAGCCAGCACTGAAGAGTTTAAATGATCAACGCAAAAAGTTTCAAGAACTCAATTCAGCCGGGACAGCGTGTGCACGTACATCGTTACAGCTAGCCTCTCTGGGATCTCTCCACATAGGACTGCCCTACTGGAGCATTCCCACTACTCCATCCTCTGAACTCCAGCACTGTGTAGCAAGAGACCTTTCAGCATGCATGGAGGCACCACCTGACGGCCAGAGCTCTCCCTTAGTGCCCTGAGGTCAACAGACGCTATCACAAGCCTTTCATGACAGCTTTGATGCATCAACCAAGCCCTAAGAACTAAGCCAAGTACCAAAAGTACTCACTGCACTCCCTGGAGTTCAAGTCTAGGAGGTGACAGACAACTGCACCAGGAACTGAAGTGCACTTCGAATACATTATGATTCCAGATACAACAAAGCAACCTTTGATAAGAGCTCTAAAGATGCAAAATTCACTTTGCACTTTGGCAAGGAGCAGACTCTGCATTGACTACTCTGCTGGCATACACGAATTTTTTTTTTTTCCTCTTCAATAGAGTTGGCATCACATCCAAACACCCTGAAAGTCCTGAACTAGCATTTCAGGGCACAAGCCACTGCCATGAAAGGCAGGTAAATGGAGCTCTGAAATGAAATACTTTCCAAGGCACTACTGCCATTTGAGAAGCAATACTGGCCCGTGAATTGACTGGTGTGTTTGGTACTGAGCACAGAAATCAAAGCCAGCCCTCTGATCAGACAAGAGACTTCTGCCTATGTTTAAGTGCATAGCAACAAAAGTACACACAAGAAAAGCTTGGACCTCTGAAAGTCTAGCACTGGGAAAAGCAAGTATCAGCAAATGGAGAGTTTTGTATCCACATAAAAGGAGTGCACTGCAACCACACCATAGCTGGTGCTGTTCACACAGCAGCAGGTGAAAGCAGCAGGGGAAAAAAAGAAGTCTGCTGTCCTCTACAAATCCACACCTGGGGAGATGTGTCAGACTGATATTGCCAAGGGAAAATAAGTCCCAAGATCTTACAAATTTTGGTTCACAAACCCTGAAAACAGAAATACATGCAGATCACCAGTCAAAGAAACATGGACTTTCTGACCCAGGTTTCAAAAGCTTAGCAAGCAAAAGAAAACTTTCAGAACTGTAGAGTTAATAACTAAGTTGTGAGATCAAGGAGTTGCAAAACACTGGGCATAAGACAGGTCATTTAAAATCAAGCGTTTTTAAAAACCAAACAACATGGCTTGGTTTTGGACATGCAGCATATGTCCAAAATTCAGATTTGGAAAGTATAGCAGGTGTTGAATTTCCCCCCCAAAGTTTTCCCATGTAAGAGCTGTGTACTCCCATACTTTGAGACACTGTTGTTGTCCAAACATGTCAGAAGGACAACAGTCAGACACATTAGCCTTACTCAAACACGGTCTATACTAAACTGCATCTTTAATAAGCCTACGTTACAGACAGGCTAAGAAACCTCATTTTTGTAGGCGTGACTATTTTCTTGCTGTATAAACAAAGCTCAAGAATACAAAAGATGCATGCAGATTCAGATCAAAGTCCTACCTATGCAACTCTTGGTTACGCAGGAAAACCAGCATAACATGCAAGTATGATTTAATGTTTGTACTTCATGTTCTTTCCATAAAGAGATATGTTTACTCATTTTCACAATTCCAATCCCCTTGTACCTGGAAAGCAGAGAAATACTCTGCATGCAACCAAGATGTTTTGAGACACAGGGGACTTGTTCAAGGCAGCACTCCATCCTTCCGGGATGTCCAGATGGTTTTCAATACTGTGACTTCTGCACACTTAACCTGCCAGCAGGTTCCAGCGCCTAAAGTACAATCATGCCTAACCCACATAGACTCTTAAATAAAAGTAAACTATAGCTGACTTCAGGAGAGAGATGATATCTTAAGGAACTAACAAAACCCAATTAATTCCTGTATTTAAGAAGTCTTTGTCTCCAGCAATTTTCATTGTATGAAAACACTGAACATTATTAAATGCTAATTTTTGAGCTGACTTCCTAAAACGAACAGAGTTAGAAGGCTTAAGGTTAGCCCAAGTAACTTTTCGGCCCTTTTTCCCCTTCCTACTGCAGTGGTTAGTCAAGAAAAGTACTCTTCCTCACAACTGAAGTCTGCAAGACAGTCTCCAGAGCAAACTTCTTAGTGTGGAATGTGTTTCCCCACCCAGTTCTTTAATTCTAAAGCTGACCACTCTCACATGAGCACAGGCCGCAAGAATTTCAATCAGACATTAAAGCCTATGAATTCACAACAGCAGTGGGAAAGAAAGTAGTGAGGAACTACCTTGGGTATTCTGTACTGCAAAAGATTTCTCTCTTCATAATGTCTGCTCTGCAATCTGTGTATAGCACAGAATTTAAAATGTGAATTCAGGAGTACCAGAGTCTGAAGTCCCACTAGATTTATGTGTAGTCCTATTTCCCAGACACAGATAGCACCAGTACACTCCTTTTTAAGGGCCAGAACAACATATCAGCATCTATCGCCCATTTCAACCACTGGTATATAAACTTTTATAAATTAACTACTTTCCTACAAACCAATGACCAGGACTCTAAATATTGTACCAATACAAAATGTTTAAGATATTAAAGACTTAGAGTTAATATAATATGAATGGTTTTAAAAAAATACCAGTTTTTTAATCTGTCACGGGCTTCCAACTGGGCTCCCACCTCAAAGTTGATCCCTCTTCTATTCGGAGGATGTTTTGTCATTTTGTAATATCAACACTGCTGATTTTATTCCCCTGAAAAATGCAATTAAATATCAATCACTAATCAAGACATACACAAAATAAGCTTATGCACCATAATCCCCAAAAGCTAGATGTCAAGGGACCTCTACTTTTTGTTTGCAGAAAGTAATGGGGGCAATTATCTCTTAAACAAGGGTTCCCAAGTGACAGTGTGCAGAATCATTCCAAAAATGTGTTCAAAATGGTAGCTACTGGACCATGAAAGATTGAAGCTCAACCTTTGTCCATCAGTCCAAGTTCCAGGTCAATTAAGAACTCTGCAACGCAATATTTATTCAGAACTGAGACAGAAGTTTCATGATATTCTCTCCCCCCTCCCAGTTTTGATGAAAACAAGGAATCCAGTAAACAGGAAGTGGGCAAAAACAAACACAGTAACAATCTTTCAACAGCTACCATGTTAGTGAAACAATTCAAGAACACTATGTCACCTCATCACTACAAATGCAATAGAGTTCAGAGACATTAGAAATAGGTAGTTTAACAAATTTTAGAAGACTGTCTATACTGCTTGCATATTTGCATTGCTTTCTTCCCACTTCACCATTTTAACTAGAAAATAAAAGTAGTCTTCATTAAGACATGCTTCCAACAGATAATATAAAGACTTAAGAAATCTTGCCAAAGTAGTTTCTCTCAAGGTACATTTAGTGGAAAGCCTGATCAGGAGCTATTTTTCCCAAATTTTTGTCAGTCGTTTCCCACAATTATAAGATACTACAGGAATGGATCATAATTTGTCTTCAAGCTCACAAGATCCAAAAGTACGAGTAAGTTTTATTCGATACCATCCTCCTTACAGTAAGGCTGTATCTTGAAGATTCAATTAAAGATGTACGAAATGGATGCAAGTTAAATTAAAAAACCTTCTAGTCTCACACCACAAGAATAAGACGACATGCACTGGCAACAGAAATAAGCAGCAGCATTTTGGTTCACACAATGCATAAACAGCAATGGTATCAACTGAGCTGCATCTACAAAAGGATTAACATTATTTTATGAAGAACTACTCTAAGTTCAAGTGTGGTTCAGAAACCAAAGATCTTTAGGAAAGTCATAAAGCTTCTATTGCAGGGAAAAGCTACTCCATTGACACATTTTTTAAACCAGGCCATTTGCCAAGGGCTGGCCATGGAGGCACCCCCCACCACTTCGAGTATCATAATCACATTGCAAAGAAACTTCTCTACCAGAAGATGATCTGCTGTCTTCCTCTAAAGCACTGCTTTTAGACTTATCTTCACTACAGTTAAAGCAGCCTACAATGGTATGGGGAAAAAAAATATGCTATTGCCTGTAAGCTCAATTCACAACACAGTGATTCACAACAGAAGAAAAAAAAAATTTAGCCACCTAGGAACTGAGAAACATGGCAAGTTACCTTTCTAGAGTATCTGATAAAAAACTGTGAGCTCGCCCAGCAAGGACCTGAATCAGTCCAGGAATGACTATCTTCTAATAAGGCTAGAGGCGGGAAAAAAAATATGCTATTGCCTGTAAGCTCAATTCACAACACAGTGATTCACAACAGAAGAAAAAAAAAATTTAGCCACCTAGGAACTGAGAAACATGGCAAGTTACCTTTCTAGAGTATCTGATAAAAAACTGTGAGCTCGCCCAGCAAGGACCTGAATCAGTCCAGGAATGACTATCTTCTAATAAGGCTAGAGGCGGGGGGGGCGAGGATTTACCTATCACCTCCATAACTTTTAATTGGGAAAGAAGAGGGGGAAGGAAATTAAGGAAAAGTTAGGATGGTTGGGGTTTTACGTTCTGATGAAAAATAAACAGTAAGAAGAATAAAAAAAAAAAACTGGAAATCCAAGAAGCCAAGTGCAAAGCTACTTTTTCTTTTTTAAACAGTTTATCCACCCACACCTCAAACATCCACTATTTTCTCCACAGATTTACATCATTACTCGCACTAGCAATAGAATTCCATGCCTCCAAATGTGGGACAGGCATTTTGCTTAACACTTGTAGAAGAAATTACAGCTGCAAGATGACTCTTGTCCTAGTAAACTTATTTTTCCTTTTCACTAAGTAGGGACACACAAAGACCACGTACTCCTAAAAGTACTGGAAGTACATTATTGAAGCTCTCTGCAGTGATCTCCTTCAGTAATAGCTGCAATCCTGAAGAATGGGAGTAATTTCAGCTCACCTACATGAGACTGGAAGAGGAACATACACACCTCCTGACTTCAGTAACAGGATCTCATACAATAGGGCTTCTATAAATAAACATCAGTTTTGGTGAGGAAGGCCTTACTATAGTTTCAGTCAAGTATCAAAAAACCTACGAGTATCACAACTAAAGGGAAATCTGAAAAAACAGAAGCCATTTAGCCATATTTACAGAGGCTGCAGATTCTGTGAAAAATCTGAACTCTGTCCACTTTACAGCTAGAGTCAGCTGAACACCAGCATTTGTCAGAGCACACCGTACTGCACCTCACTAACTAAGCCAAGCTTGTTACAAGGCAGCTGATCAGAAAGTGGAAAGAGAGGAAAAACTGTATGGGCAAAAATCTCATATCACTGCCCCCTCCCCCAAAGTCTTCCTTCCTCTCCCCTCCCAAGTTATGAAACTTGGGCTGCTTTGGGTTCTCTCTCACATCCTGCAACTGGATTTAACTTGATCCAGCAGTCCCTATACTCAGCATGCCTTGCAAAGCAGGCTTTTTCATTTGCAGCTCATTTCAGGAACAGCTTCCTCAAGCAGATACATACTTGGTAGAACATTACACAAGATAAGTTACTCAGTAGAGGATCTCAACAATTTTACCCTGAAACATACAGCCTTAGAGCAAGACCGAAACCATACGATACAACCATCACTGGGAGCCGTCACATAGCTCTTCACAAACAAAGGCCAACAGGCAACGCTAAAGCCCGTCCATGTTTCACCAGCATGACCTTGACCATACAGAGAACTTTGTTTCTCAGAAAGAAAACACTAAACACAGGGGCCTGCCTCTGCTTCGAGATTTTATGTTTCAGCCTCTGCTGAAAGTCCTCTTCTGCAAGGACTACTTAAAAACCCTGAACTACATCAAAACAGATTGTTAACAAACAACCCCAGACTAATCAGAGTCATAGATACAACTTGGAAATAACACTTCACCAGAACATCTCTTCTAAAATTTTCTTCAGCAGAAAATGAATTTGTACTAACTTAGTAACTGAACCAAGACGCGAGCAGGCTTTTCACTTTGGTAACCCTGGGAATCCATTTTTCTCAAGTGCTCAAGACCACGATTAAAACAAGGGGTAGTTACTAGGCCTACCCCCAAAGCTGTAAGGCTTTTCTCCAAAACCCCCTATTCCACTATGAGGATTAGACCTGTTTCAGGAACAAATACTCCAGGATTTAGACAAGCCACTACTTCCAACAGAAAATATTTGTAAATCCACACATTTCTGTTGTTTAAAAGGGAGAGCCTTTTCTTTCCCATAAAAGTCACCATGAGGTAATTTAGCTTTTAAAGACTATTCAAATACTTACAGGTACCAATCAGGAAGGCACATTTATATCAGGGCAATGCAGAGGAGAATACACTTACATTAATATTGATCCCTTCAGGGATCATGATTTTTGTCTTTTAAAACAAGTTTTCTGCTCTGCTAACAGTGCATGTCCTGTATACCCACACCTGTAGTCGTTCTTATTCTCTTCAATTTTAAGCTCTGTCAGTGCTGAGCCCCAAACGTGGCACATCACTAAGTTCCAAGTGATGTGCAAGAAGAGGGTTCCTCTAGAAACTGGAGAAATCTTTCGTATTACCATATAGAGCAAAACCAAGCAGTTACAGCAGACCTTCACTAATAACAGCTTCTATTGTTTTCTCTCTGGAAACTGCAGAATCACTGCAGCCTTTTTCAAAATCTTACCTACCTTTGCAAATATTATTTTCCAAATCACTGGTAAGTATGATTAAACCATTCCCTACGTACTATCCCACCAAAACCCCTGCCTTTAAATCAGTCCCACTTCCAAACTTAGTACTGTCTCAATTCAGTACTTCATAAGCAGCGCAGAAGAAAGGCAAATCACTCCCACAATTCAACCTCTTATCTCCTTCATTCTTTAGTGTATCTATGCCAAACCCAGGAATTTCCACCACCTCCTCCATCAGAGCACGCTAGAGAAAAAAAAGAGGAACTCCATGAAAAAACATAGTTCTCTGGCTTGATAAAGGAACATGGTAAACTTTGACAGTTTGCATAAATATAAATTTTCAATGCAAAGTAGTATTATGTTTTATTCTGGATGGTAAGCTTGCTGTCCAATTCCTATGAGACATTCTACATCACTGGTGATTCAGTAGGACTACATGGTAGGTAGAACAGGTAGCGGGTTAGTAAAAAACACTGGCAAAACCAGGGAGTAAAAGCAACTAGCAAGAGATTGTCCTGTGTTCACTAGAGATGCAGCACAGATGTAACTGAACTGGGATACTAAAGGCTGCCCCAAGATGTGAAATGCAGTTCCTACACAAGCAGCAAAACACAAGCTTGTTTTGTTTCCTTTGTGTATAGCAGTATAAGCAGTTTCTATGCCAAAACAGGTTTACAGTCAAGTCCACAAAGCCTAAGCTGACACTGCCATTCACTCCAGCACCAGTGTTCCAAAACTGCTAGCATCTATGTGCCCATTTTGAAACTGCCAAGGACTAAGTCCAACCACATTTTGCACATAAGGTTTTTATTGCTCTGCAATAGTTAGTTTTGACCTTTTACTTATACCATCCGCATACACGATACCAAGCCTCGCATCTTCATCAGTGGTAAAATGATGAAAGCCTCACCCAGTTCACCCCCTACAATATGCATGCCCCCATCAGGAATGGTCAATCCAGAGAAGTCCATGGTCCCCACCACAATCAGAAGACTTTGCAAGTGGATGACCACAGCCATGCTGTGCTGAAACCACACACCTGCAGATGAGAAAAGGTAATGGCTACGTCAGACTGCAAAACAGTATTTACAGACACCATTTATATTATACAAGCCTAATGGCATCTTATGAAGACTAAGTACAAGTCTCACAAACATTTAAACACCACTTTTAAAAATTGTTTTGGCACTGACTACAACAGACTTTTATTGCCTGCAGACAAAAAAAGCCTGCCTACCAGGTTTTGCCTACAGTAGCGTGGCTACCATGAAGTATGCCTCACTGTATTTTACCCTACATATAAAAACAGAAGTAAAACCCCACACCTGTTAAAGTATTAACCCAGAAACAGTTTCTGTACTAGCTATTCATCTAAGGATCCCTATGCTCCTGCCTCATGTTTTGTTTATGCATACCATTTCATAGCAAGATGAGTAAGTTTTAGGACACACACAAGTTTCAGAAGATGTCATTAGCACTGGTATTTCAAAACAATGCCTCAGATCTTCAGTCAAATTTTTTTTTTAATGCAACAGGAGCAGAAACAGGAAAGATTCAAACTGGACATGAAGACCATCAAGACATTTCAATAAATTCCAAGGAATACTGCATCACCTCCCTTTTTCTATCCAAAAGACACATTTCAAACAAAACATTGAACTACATGCAGTTCTTGTTTGCATCGTGCAGGATCCTCAACTAGATCTTAACCAGCACTCACTTCTTACTTTAAAAGTTTCCCAGATTCAATCAACAACTACACAGTCAAACTCTTTGACTGATCAACACAACATTGAAATTGGATCCTGAACTGATACCTACAATTTCCATAACAAGAACACTGTACAGCTAATTCCTCAACACTGAAACATTCCCTCAAAGCATAAGACTTTATTTCAGACTCCTATTTTTCCTCAAGTTTATACAAGTAGACTAACAAAACTGACAGCAGTAAAAATTTACATTTGCTCTCCTCTTCAGGCAGAAACCAAGACTTACTCAAAGTACTCGGTGACAAAAGGGAAAAGGTGTCAGCAAACATAAGTTACCCTCCCCCCATCAAGATCCTCACGCTCTCCCTAAGATTACAGGACATCGAGAATGTCATTTTCCACTCTTTCAACAACGTCCTATGTAACTGTGCTGTCAATTCAAATGGTGGCAAGACTGGGACAGACCAACATAGAAGCAGAAATTATGAACATGGGCAGTTCAACAGAACAGAAGAAATATTTTTCTATAATAAAACCTTTTTGAATTACCAAGTGCAATTAAAGAAATAAATACTCATTACTGAAAAGAATTCTTTTCAATCATTTGATCATCTCTCATTTAGCTGTTCTGGTTTCCCCTCTTTTCCTGTAACCTACTAAAGGTAGGAGACAAACACTCTTAAACACTGAACAAGCAAGAAGATTTGGGAAAAGGGTTTAAGTCACATGAAATAAAGCAGGTTTTTCCCAAATAAAATAATATTCAAGAAAATCTACTTTAATGAACCTGCCATTTTTTCCTCCAACTGAAAATGTGCAGTTTTAAGAATATAAGGATTTAGAGAAATATTATCCACAGTGCCTCTGCAAGAATTAAGAAAAACCTGAATTTTAAAGCAAAATGTCAAAAGCTTAAAGAATAGCTACAATTAACAAAACCAAGGATCCATGCTTATACTCACCAAGAAGAAACTCGTTGCTTATATGGCTGCAAACATTCCAAACACTGTTGTACAACTATAGGGAAGGAAAAACATGTCATGTGAATTCTGAGACTAAGAGTAGCTTAGAGTTCAAAAAAAATATTTTCTCTACAGCCAATGATATCCCAATCATGCAATAAAACCTCTAAAATATCAATTTAATCTGAAAATATTTCAATACACAGAATCAGCAGGCTGCTATGATCCAAATTAGAGAGAAACTTAGAGATCCACACACAGACACTCTCTCTGCATATCCACATGAAATTTCTCCATCATTCATTTATCCTTTGCCAAACAGAAGCCACCAGTAACTTTATCATTACTCCTACTTTGGTGCACCAGATATTTTGGAATAGTCCCATTAACTAAGCAAGCGGACAGTAACTACCAAACCTTGTATATGCAAAATTCAAGGTACTGTCTGCAGACATTTAAAGAATAGATCGCTTACATGTTAAATCCACCCTATGGGCCAAGTTGCACTTAAAAGAAATTACAGCCTACAGTTTTATCTTGTACATTGAGAATGTGTGATTCTAGGTGAAATGACAGGCTAAAGATCCAGCACAGATGATCATAATGAGTTCACCATCTCTTCCAATGGATTGCTAATAGGAAAACAAGAGTTCCTACTGTTGGGTGTCCCCTCCCTCCCTTATTCCCCCCCCCCACACACTTTCCCTTTCTCTGTTACTCCAAGTTGCAGAAATTCTTAATGGCTCTCCCCACTTTTCTATCTAACTGCTATTTGGCAGATAAGACTTCTAAACAAATGTATCTGAAACATTCAAAGATACTTAAATGCAACCAATTGCCCCAAATCTAATACCCTCTTTTCCTCTCAGTTTAATGAGAACTACTACTGAGAAACCCCCATGAATATCACTGCCTCAATTATACTCCTATCGCCCAAACAGTCTTTAACTCTGGGGACAGTAGCTAAAAAAAGAGAAAGCTTCAATTCTGAAATACCAAGTATGAGAAGCAGCCCACAAACAAAACCAAAACTGCCAAATCCAAGTCAAAGGGTCAAAATGCCCGAGTGTTCTAGATTTGGAAGTACATCAAAATTCTTTTGCAGAACAATTGCAGCAGACTGGGATTCGCACAACTGAAGTCATCACTTCTGATGTAACATACAATTCCTACTCATACTGGTGGATTTCTGCTGCAATACCACAGTGGTTAACAAACTTTAACAAGTCATCTTTCAGTACAGGTTATTTTAAAAAAACAACCAAAACCCTAGGTCAGATACAAGCCTTCAACAAGCTCAAATTACAGACATTCTTATTTAACAAGCATGGCTTTTCAAGATATATCATGGTAAGATCGATGCTTTCTGAATTTTTAAAAATATCTTTTAAACTATTCAGAGATACAGAAAAAACCCTTCTTGCATTTAGAAATAATTAACCGCCACACAAAAAAAGCAGCCTAACAAATCAGGGGAAAAAAATTGAGACACTTCTTTCATTGAAAAAGCTTCTAGCAATTTAAGACTCTAAACATCTCCATGGTTTTAGATCTTCTTAGTTAAGAAAGAATAAATTTAGTGTGAAGGATATTTTTAAGGTGCAAATTAGTATATCAGACAGCAAGAATTCTCTCAAGGAAATTAAGAGTTCAAATGTTTAACAGCTAAAAGACCTGCAGATGGCTCAAGCAAGCTGCATTGTTCCTTATAGAAGCACAGTCTCCAAATCATGAGAGTTCATCACATCAATCCATGCATGTCTAGCCACCCCCCCCCCCCCCCCGCCACAAAAAAAGCAGCCTAACAAATCAGGGGAAAAAAATTGAGACACTTCTTTCATTGAAAAAGCTTCTAGCAATTTAAGACTCTAAACATCTCCATGGTTTTAGATCTTCTTAGTTAAGAAAGAATAAATTTAGTGTGAAGGATATTTTTAAGGTGCAAATTAGTATATCAGACAGCAAGAATTCTCTCAAGGAAATTAAGAGTTCAAATGTTTAACAGCTAAAAGACCTGCAGATGGCTCAAGCAAGCTGCATTGTTCCTTATAGAAGCACAGTCTCCAAATCATGAGAGTTCATCACATCAATCCATGCATGTCTAGCCACATGAACAAACAGAAGCCAAGATGACCAAATGCAGTCCTCTCCTGTCAACGAAGACAACCTCAGTTGAATAAACTACGTTCATCACATGGCAGAGGGATCTGCGTTTTGGTCATACAAGAAATAAACTAAGTTTCTCCAGAACAGTTTCTTCATCCACAAATCCAATTCATGTCAATGCATGCAAGGCTTCTCCAGACTGCAGGAGGAGTGGCAGAAGCAAGCTACAGCCATTTGCATTGTTCCGAGAAGCCTAATTTAGCCCGCAGATCAGGCGCTCCAATGCAGTTTCTCCTGTTTTTCTACCTGAACTGAAGCTGTATAAAACCACTTCATGATGCTGAATGCACCGAGTGTAACTGTCCTCAAAAAGACACTTTTGCCCTGCCTAATGGGTACCTACAGGCTCACACTGCCTTTGTCAAATAAAAATGAGATCAGGAAAAGGAAAAGTGTGGACCGATTCTCATTGCCATTCTATGCTCCCTCAGAAGCAAAAACAACAAAAAACCCACAGAACTCCTTGGACAAACTTACTTACAGTGGGACTATATGTAAGTATTTGGTTTAGGGTGGTGTTACAGCAGCCTAAGGTTGAGTCTATTGAACAGCCCTGGACAAGGTGCTGTCAGAGAGTGGCCTTGCACAACAGATGAGGAAAGGAACCACGCATGGGCTCAAAAACTCATATGACAATTTCACAATTTTGCAAAGACAACAGGTTTCTTCTTTAAAGAACATACCTTTAAGAAATGGGCAGGGTCCAAGAACATGACTTCCATTTGCCTACATTTTGTCTGCTTGGTTACAACACCTAGATTACTGAGTCTAATACCACTATGCACTCGATGCCAATGTTTTAAAATCAGTACAAACATTTAAGTATTAGGTGGCTCTGAAGTACTACCACCTACATCCTTTCTGAAAGCAATACCTTGGTATTCTAGAGAAGTCCACATCCGAGATAGAAATTTAATACTTAAGGCTACGTGTTCATCAGTAAGCTGACCAATTAATTCCTCAGTTTTGACCAGATGTCTTGCCCTGGCTTTGAGGTTGCTCTGGGTGTTCCAGCAGCACACTATACACTTACAGCAGATTGTTGCACCTAAGATTTTTCTTATCAGTGAGCATCAACATGTATTTTAGCTATCAGAGGAAAAGATTATGACTGAAAATGGAAGGAGCCAGGACAAAAGCACAAAAATGATCTGGTAACAGTACCTGCAGCAGTAACTGAACTTGGACTTTTGACTCTTGGAAGAAGTCTACCTGTAAAAACACCCATAAAAAAAAATTTGAGAAACATTTTTCACAGATAATTTATAGCACCTGCAATATTGGCCACTGAAAAACCCATAGGGCACTGTTTCCAACCAGTCAGTATATAGTCTTCTGACACTTAAGACAGGGCATTGTCAGTTTCATTATTCAACTGCTTTCTGACTAGACAGGACCAAATCCACCCTACTTGTTGATAAAGAAAAGGGTATTTTCACAACAGTCAAATAAAAGGAAATCTTGCAAGTTACACTGCTTTGATGAAAAATTATGTCTTTACTTAAGATAATGCATTAAGCAGACAAATCATCTGTGTATGTGCCACACTGTAAGAAGGATGTTGACTCCCCTGTTTTATTACAAAAAGGAAAGAAAGGGGTGCACTTCAAGGCTGCTCGTAGACTTGTCCCCCAGCTCAGAGATGAAAGGACAGCAGGGAAAAAACAAATAAATAAATCAGTGCATCTTTTTGCAAGACCAATGACAGCAATACTGAGAAGACACGAGCTGCAATCCAGGCAAAGGACTGATATAAATACAGGGGATCACATAACAAAAAAGCCATTAGCAACTTGCATTATAGTGAAGAAGCAATTAAAGTCTGGTATACTTGCAACCTCTGCTACGCTAACAGAAGCCTTTAAGCCTTCAGCTTTAAGACTAACTAAAAACCCTAACTCAAACCCTATCAATGGCACTGTCTTTGTGCCACTGATACACAGGTCTAGGCTAAGGATGCTCAGTTCTACATCTGGAGCACTAGAGGTGTTCGAGATAGTTTTCTGACTCAAGCACTCTGTGGAACAGAAGGATATTCTCCATTTCCTTGGGAAAGAAGTGCTGAGTGTAAGTAGCAGAAAAAGAAGTCTGTTTTGAAACTAGTATTTTAACATCAGCAACAACATCAGGAAAGCTCTTTGGTGCTAACTTCATACTGAAAAAAGTAAATCCACCCCACACTAAGCAGTAGTGCTTCCCCTCTTTCTTTTAATACAGGCTACTTATCTAAAGACACAGATGGAGACAGTTATATCTTTTTAACCAATTTCATAAACCTACCTGAAATGGAGTTCTTAAAAAAAAAAAAAAATAAGGCAGACTGCAGCTGGCTATACTGAAACAAGGCTGGCCGAAAGTTCTCAAGCCCAGTAAAAACCACACAAAGGCATGTCAACAAACTAACAAGCCTCAAAAAGAAGTTAATTATAGTCGAACGTGCATTATTTTCTGCCACATACATCTGCAGTCAGTCAACATGGACACATTATACACCCGTACACACACATACACGCATGATCACTTAAGTCTGGTGCTTGCATCCACAAAAAAACTGAAAAGCCACCAGCTCCAAAAGGTTTTTTTTTTAAATATACAGGCCATGTAGCTATTGGCATTTTGACAGCAAGGACAAACCAAGGGCTCCAAGTTACTATTTCTTACCTGAAAAAAGTCTTTTCCTACAGGAAGCACAAGAAGTCAAAATAAACCTGTAGGCAAGCAAGGAACAGAAGAATGAAGATAAGGAATAAATTGAAGCAAAAAAGAAAGGAGTAGACTTGTTCAACTGTTGAATGAACTATTACAAGCACTTCACAAGACTTCGCAATATGATGTACCATGAAGTCCAAAGTATATGCAACTTTTCTTTTTCCTTTAATTAAAAAAAAAAAACACAACAAAAAACAAAACACTGCACCCACACAATTAGGCAACCATCAAGAATGCAGTTTAAATACTGATGACAACCACTTGTAGGGCTGAACAATAAGTCCTCCCCCCGCCCCGCATACATTCTTTAGCTCAGCTCACAACACTGTTGCACAAGTGCTCACATCTGCGCAGGACAGTGCCATATGGGCAGAAATGAGGAGACAAGTGGCAGGACAGCTTTCCAACAGCAACAGTGTCAGCTCCTGTCAAGGTCTGACAAATTACAGCCACAGACAATACCTAGCTTCTAGAGATGCAGTTATAAATAAAATATGCAGTTACAGAGAATTTATCATCCCCTATAATTGAATTAGGGATTGCACCCTCTTTTCCTGACCAAGGGAATTTAGGTCAATATCATTGCCTAGGTTATCAGGAACTACAAGAGCAAAAGAAAAGCGCTTCAGAGAACTTATCCAATTAAAGGTAAGAATTAATTACATGCTTCTTACATTTCAGTCAAGGCAGCACTGTTATGAGCAATTACTACTCTAGCCTCATTCCCAACTTGACCTTAATTAATTACTCTGGATTACAGGCAAGCAAATTTTACCTTCAGACTGCTCAAGTAAAATTTTATTTCCATTCAGGAAACATCAACAAAGTTATCAGCAAGAACGTGAACTGAACTCTTCCACAAGCTGACTTAGGTCAAATAACGAGCATTCATCTAAGCCACCTTCAATTCCAGAACTATTAAAAAAGTCACACAAAAATTAAAGACAGAATTATACTATGAGTGATCTTCGTTGCAAGTCTTCTCACTTGGCTTTTTTTGGAAACTGATCCTGTGAAAGAATCCTCGTTCATTATAGAAAATTAAATGAACCCAGGTCAAAAGTACTTCTGTTATAGAGATGCTCAGTTACAAGCTTCTGTACAAATAACTACAAAAGGTTACTTCAAGTCATTAGCATTGTATTTAACATTTGGTTTTATTCTCCTACCGCATACAATTCCAAATTCTGTACACATTAAGGTGGCAATAAGCCATATCTGAACCTAGGCCTGTCAGGAAAAAGAACATGGTGCCTCCCAATTCCATCTATTAAATAAGTATGACATGAAGCAGCTTTTTGGTTAGTGCAAGGATCCACCGTTACTTCCGTTCCTTAAAGACATTCTGAAGGGACAAAACGCAGCGGGATGGAGACGTGCTCCAGACTTCACGGGACACAAAAAGGCCAGAAGCCTCCAGCTGACGGTAGCGCCTATGGAAACCAACCCCGGCCGCGGTGAACACCTTGCGGGGCCGGTACCTGCCCCACGCGAGGTTCCTCCCCGCTTCCTCCCCCGGGGCCGGGCGAGGAGCAGCCGCCGGCGCCCCGCGGAGCACCCCCGGGACGAGCCCCGCCGGCACCGGCCCCGCGCCGCTTCCTCCCGCGC
>NW_008795704.1:281718-312838 GCF_000699145.1 Aptenodytes forsteri | reverse complement strand
CAGCTTCTCGCGCGGGGCCCCAACGGCGCCGCTCTCGGGGAAAACGCCCCTCGGGTGCTCGGAGCTGCGTGCCGGAGGCTGCGGAGTCCTGCTGCCCGCAGCCGGGCGGCGTGCCTGGAAAAGGCCCGCGGTGCGGTGTCAGAGGGAGCGCTCTGCGGGCAGGAGCGTGGGGCGTTTCGGGCGGCGGGGTCCGTACAGGGGTGAAATACGCGCAAAAAAAAGCAGTCTGACACTTTTGGCCCTCCGTGAACCTGGATGACCAGGCTGCAGGCGCTCCTCCCGCACACCGGCCCTCTGACCGTCTCAGCAGCCGTCTGCTGGACTGGGTCCCCTTCGTTGATGTCCTGGGGAGCCCAGACCTGGACACAGCGCTCCAGGTGAGGCCTTACCAGTGCCAAACGGAGGGGGATCGCTAACGCCCCTCAGCCGGCTGGCTGCCCTTCGGTACAGCCGGAGCACTGGATGTTCTTCTGCAGACAGAGAATTGCACAGGGGCAAATCAATTTTTTTTTTTTTTTTTTTTTTTAGTTTTATGCTGGGTTAAAGCCAAAACCAGACTGACACAGAAGACCAAAAATCTTTGCAGGCTGGAGTTCTTAATGTCAGATATTACAGTGTTTGTCACTGTGGGTGGATAAACTCTTCTGGTTCAGGTGGTTTTCCTGGGATAATCCATCATTTTCTGCTCAGAGGCCACAGCCGAGTGGATGCTTGTTGCCGCCAGGTTTCAGGATTGAAAGAGTAACTGCTGTGGCCAAGGTGTCTGCAGAAGCAGGGCTGGGGCGGCGGGTGCTGCCAGGCTCCGGAGGAGGGCACGGCACGGCCCCGAGTCCAAGTGCTTTTCTCTCCTGTCTTCCTCCTCCCGAATCACCACAGGAACTGCTGTCACTGCACAAATCTGGCTGCTCCCATGACATCAGCCTCAGCCCAGCGCCATGAGCCGCACAGGACCTGGGGGGCACAGAGGACGGTGTAGAGCAGAGTGGTCCCCATCGCTGTACAGCAACTTGTGTGCTAATGCTTCTCTGGCAGAGCCTGTGAGCTGTGTGCTGGGAGTTTGTGGAAGCAGAGTGGCTTGCTAAAAATACCACAACAGGAAAAAAAAGTGGCAGAAAATGTAGTTATCAGTTCGGATTTACTTTTTAACCTGGAAATCTCACATGGGGTTTTAACATTGCAGGTTTCTAGAAGCAAGAGAAAAAAACGCAGAAAGAATTAAAATAGAAAGCAGCTAAAAAAATAACTCCAAAGTTTTGAGGGAAATAGATTTTTTTTTTTTTTTTACCAAAACATCAGCATAGTGTTTGTGTATTGGGTTTTTTGAGAGCACTATATTTCATTCAGAAGTTTTCCTCATTTAAAAACAACACAGAATCTTAGCACACCTGCCATGAGAAGGCACATGTCAGAAACCACTTCCTTCTCCACAGAAATCGGTCTTTCTAGATCCCACTGGATTCGAGATGTGGGAAATAATCCTTTGTTCTGCTGCTCCCACCGAGAGCACATGGCTTTTGGCAGCCCAGGGATGTGTCTATGCCAATTTGTGATCTGTTTCTCCTTGTGCACTGTCCAGGACTCCAGCTTCAGTATCCAACGTCAGCGGCCATGGTTAACATTATTGGAAACCCTCGGACATTAGACGTACCTACCTGTTCTGGCTGACTGACCACGAGCGGCAGCCCTTCCCAGGGAACGGCGGTCCTCCTGCGCTGGCAGCCACCATGAACACCGGTGCTGCCTCTGCCTGTTCTCGGCCGTGTCTCAGACAGATCCTGGCCCCCTCCAAGAGTTTCTGCTCGGCTCAGCTGGATCAGCTGGGATCCAGTGTTTCCCCACACATCAAGGAAGCCAATAAATACACCTGTGGACAAATTAAGCTTTGCAGCCCGGGAAGGGTCTGTCTGCCTTCTCTGGAAAGCAATTCTGGTCTCACCTGCACAGCCTTTATTTATGCTCAGCATGAACGGTGTCATGAACCCCAGCTGGCTCGCTGTCAGGGAGCAGCAGGAGTGGGATGCTGTGCTGGGACAGGTGAGCCGGAGCCGAGCTGGCAGCAGGACAGGCAGGGCACTGCCCTACCCAGCACAGTGCAGGCCAGCGGTAAATGGGAGCAGAGCAGGTCCAGTGACAGCAACCAGATGAGCATGCAAGTCCCACAGCGATGAGGCAGGTCTGCGGTCAAGGGAGGATGTCAGTCCATGGGTTGGGGTCAGGGTCCAGATCAGCACAGGAATGGCTGACCTGGCTCATGCAGAGACCAAGGGCAAGGGTCTGCGATTAGGCGACATTCCTGAAGAAGAGGGAGGAAGCTCCCAGTAGGTGTCCTCCAGCTCTTTCCCTTCAAGGGCAGCTCTACAGCTATGCTATCAAAGAGCTGGCTTGAGCGCAGGCAGCCACACTGCTGGCACTTCCCTTGCCTGCTGGAGAGTTGAGCTTGTTGGCCGGCCTCCCTGTAACTCAACAGAGAAAATCAGGCACATGGCAAGGGCAACGCACCTGGCCAGCCTTCTGCCTCCACTTTGGCACCGGAGGAACTGTGCTTAGAAAAACACCTCTTGCATTGACTGTAAAAGGGGGCCAAACCAGCTCCAGCGAGCGGTCTGTGAGGCCACCTCTGCACTTGGCTGAAGTAATCCCCTGCAGGAGACTCTCCCTTCCTCCCTGACCGGCCACCCGAGGTGTGGCAGTTGCGCAGGGGTGGCTCTGTGCCCGCAGGGGTTTATCTTCGCCTGCACAAGGGCCTCTGCCAGCCAGAGGCAGGGAGCCTTCCGCTGCCTCTGCGCAGCCCACGCGGGGTCACTGCAGTCTGCATGACTGCAGAAGCTGACTGCTCTGCTGCCAAGAGAGGCGGTGTGCTGTGCAGATCATCAGCCCTGGTGGGGATTAGAAGAGGGCCAGCACGGGTCAGGGGAGTTTACAGACTCATCTGGACATAGTCCCTGCCCTCCACACCGAAGTGCATGCAGCAGTCCAGCGATGAGTTTTCTGTGTCCAGCTCGCCCCACCATGCCTCACCCTGCTTGTACCTGCTCTTGTCAGAGTGTTGCTGAAGGTCCCCACAGGTCTGGCTGACCTCCAGGCTGGGTTCCAAGGTGCACAAAAGGGTTGGAGATGAGGGACTCACCAAGCCAGTGTGCCTTGGTCACAACAGGCACTCCACATTTGGGCAGTTTATACCTCAGGACAGTTTCTCGCCCCTTCTTTGTTGGCCAGAGCATCCAGAGAGGCTGGGAACCAGTTGCAGATCTCCATGGAAGGATGTCCACCCTCAGCCTGTGCCCTTGGTCAGAGCAGGAGCAGCCCCATCCATGGAGTGGTGTGGGAGAGACATGCAAACAAGCGGACACTTCTGCACCAATGCACCTAGATGCGTGTGCGCGCACACACCACCCCCCCCTGCCCTGCTGATTCAACTGGGCGTAGGGGTGAGGCTGTAGCCCCCTTCATCTCCTGGTCCTCTTTGGGGCTGTCTGCCTGCAGGCGATAGAGACCCTGCTCTATAGGCCCTTCTGTGGTCCCTGGGGCTATAGGGTCCAGCTGTCCTCCTCTCTTCTCAATGTTTATCCTGCCCTGAGCGTGGGGAGGTAGCATGCACCCCTCCAGCCCAGTATTTGGGTACCATTTGCAGTTGCAGCACCTTCATCTTTCCCAGCAGGCACCAAGGCCAGGTCATTTCAGGGGAAGTTGTACCTCGTGGCTGAAACAATCCAATAGCTCACTGCCCTCAAAAGAGAGGGTCCCACTCCTCCTCCATCCCGCTGTGCTCTGCATCCCCCCCTGTGACCCACCCAGTCTCCCCTGTTGCTTGTGAACTGAATGAAGCACCAGATCTGGCACAGACAGGATTGGAGGAAATGGGGCTGGGAGTGGAGATGAGCTGACATAAACCACTAGTTCTCCTTTGGGAGAAGCAGTAGCTTGTAAGACCAGCCTTGGTCTTGGGCTTCTGAATACCTTCGTGGATTTGGGCTCTGAATCTGCCAGCACCAACCCTGATGGCTGAGGTCGCACAGTCCTCAAGTCCTCAGTCCTCGGATACAAGCTCCCTTTATGGTACCAGTAAACACTAAGCACTTCAGGCGAAGAGGGATGGCTTTGATGGTGAGATGGAAGCAGTTCCAGGAGGCTGGGACAGGAGGAGCCCCTGGGAGATGCAGGTTCAAACCTTCGCGGGCTGGGCAGAGTCTTTAGCTGGTGCCCCCTGCTTTGAAAGGGAAAGTCCAGCTGATGAGTGACTCCATGCGTCCCAAAAGTTTTCCTGCCATGGCCACCTGGAAGCACTCAACTCTGGCGGGATCTATATGTGGTCCACCTCACTCTGAATGCCTGGGCTTTTCCCTGTCCCCCCTTCATGCCTGAGATGGTTCCCCAGCCGCCTGCACCCACACCCTGCTCCCTCCACCATTAACTGTAGTTGACAAATGCTATAGGACAACATGATCTCTAAAAGCAGCAACACTCAGCAGCTAAATCAGCTTTCTCCATCTTATCATTGATGGTTGTCCCACAGTCTATGGGTGTGCCAGAGCCTGAGCCCTGCTCTGCAGAGCCCCAGCTCAGTGCCATCTCCACTAGCCGGTTCTGCCAAATCTGGCAGCGCTTTGCTGCACCCACATCAAACCCGCACTGGGGCAGCGTCAGGACAGGGACCCTCCCGTCTCTGCCTCCCGCCGGTGCTGCAGGGCTCCTGACGCAGGCTTGCCTGTTTCTCTGGTCTCTGTCTTCCCACAGGGCTGATTTAGTGCAAAGCTTGACGTGAGGATTAGGCTAAAAATCTACATGAGGATTAGGCTAAAAACTGGCCTCCCCCTGCCCTGGATTTTTGGGGAGGTGCACAATCTCTGGGCACCCCTGGTTTGAGGGAGAAATGGAGTATCTGTGGTGGGCCAGGAGGAGGGAGACGCCTCACATTTGCAAGGGGAGGAGAGACTGCAGGAAGCTTCTCTACCAGGAGGGGTGGCGGGTGAGCAGGATGGGTGGCCTCGTGGTTACCACGTCCCGTAAAACACCAGACAGTTGCCAAAGCTGAGCCCCACCTTCCTCCATCTCAAGCTGAACCTACAGAGAGGTCCAAAATCCACCTGTGATCCCCCAACAGCCGCCCAACCTCTTCAGGAGCTGGGCTGGAGCATGGACAGCAGACCTGAGGGCACAGTGTCTATCAGCTACAATCAGTAGCTGGGAGAACTGCTTTAATCATTTTAGTTTGCAGATTCCCAGGACATGATTGCAGAGACAGCAAAAGGCTCACGCCAGGCTCTGTGAAAAGGAGACTTAAACCTGCCAGAAATTCAACAGCACCAGCAAGAGCACCCAGCACCGCAAGGCTGCTGGCCCTGTCGGGACACATTACCCTTCCACGGCTGGTGGCAAGTCTCAGACAAGCTGCAGGTGCCTCCTCTCTACAAGGAGCCAAAGACAAGTGAGCTGTGTCCCAAGCCGCCCTCTGGCACAGGGTCTTACTGCACTGCTGTTGGAAGCTGAGAACAAACCACAAGCTCGTTATGAGCCCAGCTGCTACTCTGGCCATTGATTTTTTAAGCAATCCAGGTTAACAAGGCCAAGGTGACTGCAGGAGCAAGCCCAAGTCTCTAAGCCCGAGCTGAAGCACTTGGTTTGTGGGCTTTTTTGATTTGGCCGAAATCAGCTCATTTCACAGCAAAGCCTTGGGGAACGCCTAGACATCAGGCTGCAGACATCCACCTAGGAAAGGGCTGCGTGAAGTTACGATGCTATCGGTCTTCCTTCTGCCCTCATTTGTCATTGCCCCTCTCCTGAAGGCTACAGGCCACCAGCCTGTCCCTCCTGCCAGCAACGCTGGTGTGAAGGCCCAGTGATTTGGCCAGCACACATGATCTTAAACTGCCGGAGTGACCGAGCAGCCCTTACCAGCTCTGCCTGAAGTGCACCATCTTTTCCCAGTGCTGCCAGGACAGTGACCACCCCTAGAGCATCAGCAGCACCAGCCAGACCCAGGTCAGCAACTCGTCACTGCATGGCTAAAGCAGCACAGCCAGCACTTGCACTGCAGCCCCACTGCAGTGTGCAACCAGCGCAAGTCAGGAGCACCAACACAGACTGCTCCCAGCTGCTCCTTGGAGCGGGGATGGAGGAAAGATCAGAGAATCCTCCAGTCTGAACATAAGAATGTCCCAGGTGGGTCAGCTCAACAGCCTATCTAACCACATCTCCAACAGCAGAGACTATGCAGGGGAAGCACGCGTGTGTGGCCACCTCCTGCAGTCCACTTGCTGCTGGATGAGGGATATTAGCAGTACATCCTTCTCTTATCCTCTGACTGCCCATTTGTGGAGCTATTGCCCATAAATTTCTCTAATCCCTTTTTGACACTGAAAGGCTCCAGAAGATCCTGTGTATTGTCCTTTATCTGTTTTAACCCATTCTCTTCCAAGTTTCATCTAGTGTCCCTTAATAGCTGCCTGAGAGTTAAGAACAGAACCAGCCCACAGCTTGGTTTCCAAGTGTTTACGTCATGCTGATTCCCAAATGTTATTCATGAACACCGCCATCCAGGCTGAAATCTGCAGCTCCAGGCAGGCATGATCATTCTTCAGAAATTCACAAAAAAGACAAGAGACAACCATGGAGATTGTATTTATTATTGTAACAGAGGAGAGGCTGCTTTACTGATTCGTATTTACAAATCTGTTGGCAAAGAAAATAATATCCAGTGTCATTTAATAGCCTATTTTACAGCCCTGGCAAGAAGCATTCATTTGTAATAGCAGCAAATGCCTATGGTTTGATTGCCTGCTACAGCTAAGTGCAAGGAATAACATGGATCACCTACGTGGTGGCTGGCTGCAGGCGAAGCCCGACACAGGCACATGCATCTGCAGCCCAAAGAGGGGGGCAGGCACCACATGGCTGCTCCAGCCCACGGAGGGGCGGGATGTGGCGCCCCGAGCCTATTCAACGATTCAAATCTCAGTACAATATGGCAGAGCCAGTAACCCCCTCCTGTCTCTACATTTCTGGGAAAGTAGCCCCACATCTGAAGTAAAAGTTGTTCAGTACTTCAGAAGGCCAAACCGAGCTGAACGGCTTCGAAGCACTGGGATGGGATGGGATGGGATAGGATGGGATGGGATGGGATGGGATGGGATGGGATGGGTGTGTGAAGCAGATCCTGGCACATTTTGGGGGGCATGTTTGACAGAGCTAATCCTGACATGGGAGCAAGATTTCCTGGCCCACTGGGCCACAGAGCATCCGGTACAAGGAGAGGAACCACGAGCCTTGTTCAGCTGGGCACAAATGGAGCTCCCACTGTGGAGTTCATCCAAGCAAACGTGTGCCCTGGAAACCCCGTTCATGCACATCAAGAGATCCAAGCAGCCAGCAGGCTCGGGGCACCCTCTGCACATGGCACCTTATGCCCAAACTTTTGGTACAGATTCAGACATCAGCTTTAAACCTCACTGCTGGCAGAGCTCGGCTCCCCACTGCAATCAGGAGAGGATGATCCCAGGTCCCTACTTGAAAGGGAGAGATATGCAGAAATGCAAATGCAACCTTGGATGCTACTGGCAGACTTAGCATTGCATGAGTAATCCCAACACACAGCTTTTTGCAGCAGACCTGCCTCCAGCAGGCAAAACGCTTCAAAGGAAGAGAATAGTAACACCAGGATGCCACAGAGTTAGAAATTGCTGCTTGCTAAGGAACATGCAACAGTATCTGGAGGCTGCGGGGAAATCCATGTGCTGCCTCTGGAAGACGCTGTCCTTGCTGTGCCGCAGGGGTTTAATAGCAGCAGTGAGAACGCTGAGCTGCCTGCCTGACACCAACCCTTTGCAGACTCCAACACACCTCAGCTGCTCAGATCTGCCTCTTCCCTTCCCTTCCCTTCCCTTCCCTTCCCTTCCCTTCCCTTCCCTTCCCTTCCCTTCCCTTCCCCTTCCCCTTCCCCTTCCCCTTCCCAACCCCTCTGCAACTCCCATGGGAATTTGGTGGGAAAAGCATGGGTGCCACAGTTGACTCCAGGCAGTATCAGCATTTCACAAGCACATGGCAATGCTGCTGCTCTGCCTGGCAGGGCACATCCAAGCACAGGAGCACTTCTTACTGTTGGGGGCCTTCCCCACTTTCTTTAGACCTGGGCTGAACCAGGAGGGTGGCAAAACTGGTATTCAGTCCCCAGCAGAGCAGTTTGGGAAGGATCTAGTACCAGGAAGGGAGGGTGCCAGAGCCGTGGAGGCTGCTCTGAGTATGGTCTCAGATGCTCTTTGGGAAAGCTGGTGTCAGCTCACGGTGCTCATAGCAGAAAGGAGCTGCAAGGCCGCTGGGGTTACCCCTCCAGAGTATATGGCCCTTGTTAGGAGGATGCCAAAGAGGTTGTTTATCTGTTTGTTGCCAGGTGCATGGCCTTCCTCTTGTCCCCAGCCCCCATGGCGTGGGTGGGTGCTGGTTTAGCTCAGCACAGGGCTGGTCCCACATGCTGACCACATGCTGCTGTGCAGCTCTGAAGCTGCCTAAAGGAGAAGGTGAGGTGGATGCTCTGCAGATCCGGCCTGCCAGGGCTCCCAGCTGTGGGATGTCTGCCTATCCAGCCACCAGCAGCAGAGGCTCAAACACCTCCTCCCCCTGGGCTGCAATGTGCTTCCACTGACCAGGGCAGTCCAAGGAACACCTCTGCCTCAGCAAACCCCCTGCACCTTCACATGCCTCTACCAACAGCATCGTGAGGTGTCAGAACAACCCTCACACCTCCAACCAAGACTGCAGAGGTGAACCAGGCTGGCTCCATAGCAGTGGAATTATCCCCAATGAGGCAGCATCTCCCCCAGGACCAGCTCATGCCACAACACAGGAGTGATGTCCTCCTACCTGAAGCCAACTCTGCCTCCAGAAGGGAGATGGAGAGTCTCACTGCCCCAGGTAGCAGTTTCTCACAGATGTCACAGCCCTTTCAATGAGCAACCAGTCCTGTGGCTTGAAGGAGGAGGGCTGCCCCCCTCTGACACACACCGGAAGGCCAAGAACCACTGAATCTGGCCTGGCACGTCCAAGGACTTCCTGGTGCTGAACAGCCTGAGCCTTCCAGGAGTGTCTAGTCCTTGTCCTCGAGGTCAAATGCTGGGAGATGCTCATGGTGTGACAACAGCAAGGACAATGGAAGAAACCTAAGTGGAGACAGAAGACTTTGGGCACCCAGCGACTCCCCAGAGCAATGTCTTGGACCCCAGGGCCAGTGGCTCAAACCAGCCCTTTGATGAAGCTCGTGTCCAAGTGCACTATCAGCATGCGAAGAAAGGACATTTCTTTGCGTGTGTTCTCAAAGATAATGCGAGGGTCATCAGATTGGCAGCGCAGGCAGTTGGGGGCCATCACCATGGCCAGGTTATTCACATCCATCTTCGTTCTGCCCACATTTGACGGCTGAGCAAAGATCTGCAGGTAATAAGACGACATTCAGCTGGAGCAGTGGAAAAGGGCAAGAGACTCCAAACACATGGCCTAAGAAGAGGTGCAAGGACAGCAGAGATGTGGCCTCCCTGAAGGACAATGCCCCAACAGCCACACATTCATAGGGGAACACCACTATGCTCTGACATAGCTGACAGCATGGGAGCCTCAGCAGACAGGGAACATCTTGCAGATCTCAACCTTTGGGACTGGCCCCGTGCTCCACAAGATCAGGAACACTGTTTATTGCTCCCATAAGGGACAAGGCCAGCAGACCTCCCTCCATCAATCCCACCTTAAATACAGGTGAGAGATCCTAAAACCCTGCCGATGGCCCACCACAGCTGTCCCACTAACTGTGCCCCATGTGCTCCAGGCTCCTGGCTGGCGGTGGGGGTGCAGGACTGCGGGGGCTGCCTACCTGCAGGAAGTGTATGAGGTAACACAGCACCAGTCTGTTGAGCTCTGGCAAAAGCTGCACCACGGCCACAGCAGCATCGGGGTTCTCGTAGTTGCTGATACACTCTTTGTAGAACTGCTGGGGGATCACGGGCTCCTCCAGCTCTCGATACCACAGCTTGAGAAGAGAGGCTGGGCAGAAAGCAGGGTGCATGAGAACAGCTCTAGTTACCTCCCCACCACCTTTCAGAGGCAAACTTGGCAGCGAGACTGAATGCCTCAGGAAACAAGAGGGCAGAGAAGGGATTCTGCACTTGTGCTGTTTCACCTTGTTTCAGTCTTGGCTCTGAAATTCTCAGGCAGCCAAACTGGCCAGTTAGAGGGAAATGCTGGCTCTTATCTACCTGCTCCTCCAGGAAGTGGCTCTGGGGCCACCTAAAGGAGAGGACAATGCGACTTGGAGCTAGAGTGCTGCTCCTGAATGACTCCCAGCTGCTCTGCACGCTGCCCAGCTTGCACAGCCTCACTCCGTCGGAGCCAGCTGGAGACCGAGGTTCCCCCACCACCCCCAGGGTTTTACTATGGGCAGTGTTTGGAAAGGCAGCGGAAAGGCACAGAATGAAAACCCGGCTGGTGAAGACAGCCTGCGTACATGTCCCCAGGCAGCAGCACACCTCCTGGGCTGCTCCTGTACCTCCCCCTCCACACTCTACCACAGCTGAGGCTGCAGCACACATGCCTGCTGCGTTCCCGTACCTGGGATGTTGGGGTCACTGAGACCGCTTGGGATTCTCCACTGATCCACCTGCAACTTCAATGCATTGACTTCATCAATGTCACCAGGTATCCTGCAAACAGAGACACAGCAAAGGTGCTTTAGAGAGCAAGCAGGGCAACATGCCTGGTGTGGCAGCTGGCCAGCAAACCGTGGCTCCGAAGCTGCTTCCAGGGCCCTGGGGAGAAGGGAGCACGCACCAGCGGCAGCTACAGAAGCAGTTCCTCAGAGAGAACGGGTTGCCTGTTTTTAGACACAGCTTTAAAGTGGGGGTAGAAGAAACACTCATCTCCTTCCCACTAGCTCAGACATCAACTATTGCTCTGTCCTCAGGAGTGATTATTTTCTGTAACTGGGCCTCTCTGCAGCATGTTCAGTCCAAAGATAAGAAGCATCTCTGGCTAAATATACAAAGATGTTAGAAACCCTTACAAGGCAAAGTTGAGTCTTTTGCTAGCTACCTTAAATCAAGTTTAGCTACTGAGAAACTAACACAAATCTTAAATAAAACAAACAAAAAAATCCCAACCAAAACCAAACCAGAATACCCAATGTTCACCATACAGATTCTTTGTCTCTCTTGACTCCTCATGTCTTGTGCATCATCAAGACTGATGTACTGCATCTGATGAACTGCTCTGCCAGGAACCCAAGAGCTCTTCCCTCCCCCGCACTGGCCAACCACTACTGTTGAAGTTGACGAAAGCTCAATGCCTTGCCTGGGTACAGTGCTGTCCTAAGTAGTTCGAGTCACATCTACCCTAGTTCGAGTCACATCTATGCTGTCCCCTCCGTGCTAATGCATGCAAATGCACTAGCATTTAGCATACTTTAAGAGGTGATTCCTGAACCTGGGAAAGGTCAGCAATCTGCAGTGGAGTGCTATTCTCAGGGAAGAGGAAGCATGTGGGGGTCAATCGTGATTTCTCAGCTTTGAGGACTGACATGTGAGTGGCTCAAAAGTAACGCAGCACCCCAAAAGCTCACCTGAAAATCCCCTCCGTCTGTTCTCCTCCCAGAGCCAGGACCTGCTGCGATAGCTGCGTCTGCACCCAGGGCAGCTTGTTACCCGGGTACATGTCCTGCTGCCGCAGCATGATTTCCTCCAGAGAGCTGCCGAAGAGCGATGGCGTCATGATGGCATTCCTGGCATGCGTTATCTCTTCCACTGTCGGTTTACGGAGGCCCTGAGGACAGAGAAGAGCTCAGTGCAGCTGTGGCACAGCCAGCCCACAGAGAAACAGTGACCTGGGGATGGTGGCAGTGGGTGGCCAGGATGGAGAGGGCTGCCCATGCAAGTGGACACCTCGCTGGCCTCCTGGCAGCACAGTACTCGCTCTGCAGCCTCCACCTCCTAAAATCAAGGGGGGGTTCAACTCATCAGGCCCAAGAGGAGCAGAGAAGCTGCTGCCTGTTGGCAGGAGACCGCTTTGGAGAGTTTGGGCTGTTTTTGCCGTGTTTTGCACATCAGGGGGACTGCTCCAGCTGTAGCTCTACCTGCTGGCGCAGCGGGAGGAAGGATGGAGCCCAGCCCATCCCTGGCTGTGGCGAGGTCAGCGGAGGGCATGCATACACCGGCCCGGCACCGGGAGAGCGCTTGGCCACGGGACAGCTGAAAAACAGCCCTCTGGAGAAGGGAATTCCAGGTATGTCCAACTGCAGGGAAAGTGTCGCTCTCAGAGGTGCTAAAGCTCTCTGAAAAGCGGGCACCAGGACCTGTTGCTTCTGAAAGACACTGACACTTGAAAGGGGCTTTGAATCTCCCCTGGCAGAGATTCGGAGAAATGCAGAGCACTGTTGTAGGGGCAGCAGGCTGCCCACCATGGTGGCCATTCAGCAGTGACCCCTCAGCCGAGTGGGAGGCGCGACGGGGGGAAAGCTCCCGCCTACCCCTCGGAGGGTGGCAGCCGCCAGGGCTGCAGTTGTGTGCAGTGCGTGTCCGGACGTTTCCTGTCCTGCCCCTGTGGGGATGCCGGGAGCCTTCACCCCTCCCGAGGTATTTCAGCTATTTGCTCGCTGTACATGAAGTCCAGATGGCAGGGAGGCCCCAGAGGGATTTGCAGAAATAAAAGATGACCGGATCTGGCTCAGAGACCTAGGACAGACAGGCTGGGGCCGCCTGCTTTCACAGCCCTGCGCAGAACTGTGCGGAGGAAAGGAAGGAGGGGGATTTCCAGATAACTTAGAACACAGAGGCTCCCCTCCGCGCCAGCCATCTCCGCTGTGTGATTTTTTGAACTGGGAATGAACAACTCTGCAGTAAACCAGCTGCAAGACCCGGCCCATGCAAGCTCTCTGTTGCAAAGGGAGACTAATCCCTCACCTGAAGAAACCAGATGGGCATCCCCTGCACAGACAGCTTGTCTTACCCTGGAGACAGGTAAACATCAGGTTTGTCCTCCACGTCCCTAAGGCCAGTGAGTGCCCAGCCGCACAGTTGCCAGCATGGCAGGCACCGCTGTCTGCCAGGAGGATGGCAGGACGTGGGCAGCAGCCTTCTCCCACACATTCATGGGGAGACGAGCTCTGAGCAAGCCTCCCCGGCTCGCTCTATCTCCATTTCCCATCTCTGAATCAGCGGTGACCTGCAAGAGTCACGGGACCGACTGCTCTGGAACCTGGGAAGCAGAGTGCCACGCAGGCAGCCTATGGGCCCTGGAGCCAGGGCAGCTGCTCACCTTTTTGCCTCCGGTGACAGCTACTTTCTGGAGTTTCCGGTAGCAGTATTTGGCGTAGGTGCTGATGGGCAGACCTGGCGGGAAGGAGAAACAAGCGGTCAGCCTGCAGCGCTGTGCACCCACCACACTGGAGCCCTTCAGAGAGCACCAGCACAGCAGTTCACACTGGCATAAACAGCCCACCTCCCTTTCACGCAGCCTGTTGTGCGGGCGAGGCAGAGAGACTGCCAAAACCTCACACCGAGTACCCCGATGCCTCCCAGCCCTGCACCCCCATGGCAGGCGGCATCAGTGCAAGTCAGTGCTTGGGCTTGGAGGGATTCATCTTCTGAGTCAAGGCTCGTAGCTCTGCACCTCCCACCCTGCTCCTGCAGATCTCCACCTCTCACACAGGTAGCCTGACCCTGTCCTGACTCAACACAAGGCGCTTGTTCAGCACTCACAGCCTGGGCACGCATGCGAGCGTGAGCCCTCGCTCCCAGCAGCGCGGCTGGAGTTACGTGGCTCACAGACACAGGGCTGGGTATTTACATATTGTCAGATCTCAGCCAAAGAGCACGCAGAGCCAGCCTCCTGCCAGGAAAGATTTCAAAGTGTTTTAAACAAATTGTTCATGATTCAAGAACTGCAGTCCTGCGCTAGTGAGAGAGGCAGCAGCAGAGAAAGGCGTGCAGGGCCAGAGAGCCAGCACCAGCACCAAGAGTGAGCTCAGGACGCAAGGAGAGGCGCGGGAAGGTGGCAGGGTCTCTCTCATCTTCCCAAAGCCCTGCAGAAGGCTTCCTCACTCTTCCGCCTGCAGCCTCCTCCAACCCAACCTTGTACCGTGAGGCTGGGGCGTGCTCTGCGATACGAGGAAAATCGGACACACTGGAGCTTGGGAGCTTCACCACAAAAGCTGCAGCCCTCCGCAAGAATGGCTGCTCTGGTTGCGCTTGGTTCAGTATTTGAGGGCGAGTGGAGCCAGGACTCACAGAGCTAATCCCCGTGTGACACCAAGAGAAATGTTTGCACTGACAGAGCACTGATTACTGGAAGAGTTTTTCCAAAACCGTTGGCCTTTTGTTCTTTTTCAAGTCAAACCCAAATTGCTTGCTGAAAGCAGTGAATAGGTCTGCCCTATTTGATTCCCTGCCAGGCTCAAAGCTTGCAGCAGAGTTCAAAATACTTGTGGCTTTTAAAATCTACATTCTGGTCCGATGCTGCATATTTCAGATCAGCCTTTCACACACCCTATGGCTTAGGTAAGCTGGTCAGGAGCCTGGAGTTCCTCAAATCCTCTCGATGCAGAGGGAGGACAAGCTCTTCCCAAGCAGAACAACAATTCACCAAGGTGAGAGATGCGCTTTCACCCATTCTCCTCTCAGCCAGCAGACAAACCACAGTCCTTGGCTCCCCATGACAAAACAAGCACCCCCTGCCTCAATCAATCTGCTTGACTGTCACAGTTGGAGCGGAGCCTCTCCGTAACGCTGGAGCAATGCCAAAGGAGGTACAACAGCATCCCCCTCTCCCACAGGCAAAGGGAAGGAAAGTCAGTTTTAAGAATTTCTCTCTCTTGGGAATATCTAAAGCAAAATATTCCCCGTATGCAAAAATCCTGCTAATCCTAGGCATGATTTATACTGGAAATGTCTAAGGATTAAAGAAAACAAAACCAATGAGCTGCTTTGTGATGCTTCACTATTTCAGGTTATGGCTTCTGTTGTTAAAATGTGCAGATACACCCCGATGCAAAGTGTCATCTGCTTCACGAAGGAGGGAATGGGAAAAAGACTGGACTGCATCTCTGCATCACAACAATTATGCGGGAGGCAGCACATTCAAAACTAATAATAGGAAATGTTTTTTCACACTGTAATTAGACCATGAAACCCATAATCACCCTAAGAGTTTAACAAGGTTTGCAAAGGATCTGGTTGCCTTGAAGAGCCTGCACAGCTGACGCATGGGCAGCAGCCAGACACGTTTGCTTGAAGCCTGGTTCGTACTTTCCCAGAAAGCTCCCCAATCCTGGGAAAAGTGTAGAACCTACATCCTGCACTTTCTGCAGCGAGGTGTCCTGTTCCCAACGACGACGAAGCTACAGTCTCCGACCCAGAGGGGCCACACGTAGAGCCGACTGAATTTCAAGCAAACAAACTGAAAACTAAACTTGCCCCGTGCACGAGGGGCTGTACCCATTACTGCCCATGGACCTGAACCGCCAAAAAAGTAGAGGGAGCACTGAGGAATGGGGTGACTGGTGCTCTGCCACAGCGGGCACAGAATGAGTGGCTCCCGCAGGGGCTCACACCTTAAATGCACAGTGTGCAGCCTCCCTGCTATGTAGCAGAAGTCATCCGCCCCAACACGAGCGCTCCTGGCTGCCGGGGCACGTGCAGAGCGAGATGGGCGAAGGAGATGTGGAGAGGCCAGGAGGCAAGCGGTGAGCTGGAGAGGGAAACACGAGGGAGAGGAGCAGAATTTAGCTTTAGCCTCCACTTTTCCAAACCAGCAACCTGACTCGACCATCTGGCTGCTTTTAAAATGCTCGGCTAGAGACCGGTTCCTGTCATTTCGCTCATCATGCACTGTCAGTTCTCCTAACAAGCAGGCCAGGTACTCCCTCCGCTCCCCAGCTCACACCCCTCGGCGCAGGGATGGTCAGCTTTGCCTGCATGGGCTGGAAAAGGGTAATACTGAAGGCAATTCCACTTCCCTGAGCACATAATGAATCTGTGAAATCCACGTTGATCTGTTATTTCCTGTGGTACCACAGTAGTCCCAGGAGCTTGGGAACAGAAGACTACTAACAACCCACACAGTGAAAAAACAGTTTGCAAAGGAAAATATTTTTCCATGTGCTGGCCGAGAAATACACACGAGGAGCTTCTCAAAGAACCTCTCCTTTTATAACAAGTTAGCAGGGCACACACAGGAACATACCTTCTGGAACAGACTTGAATGCTCTCCTGCCAAAAAATGCCTTAAAAAATGCAGCAAACAATGTGGATTCAGAACCCGGCCATGGGACACGTATTTTAGCACAGGAGAAGCTGTTGTCTTGGTATTTCTCCGATTTGCCACAGCCTCTCAGGGACCTCAGCCTGGCACAGTCAGAGCAGGCTCTCTGACTGGGGCCCCGTCTCGCTGTGCTCTTTAGCACAGGGGTAGGTGCCTCCTGAACGGCTCAGCTGGGCTGTGCACCAGTGCCGCTCTCCTGGCTCTGATCTGCCCAGGCACCCCCGTTTTATGGCAGTGTTTTAGCCCCTCTTCCTCACACCACAAGTGCATCCTTCTGCATCCCAGCAATGCTGCTCCATCACCATTCCCTATGTGGGAAATGCCGTGCTTCGTCAGCCCAAAGGACCATACAAGTCAGCAGCTTGCATCTGCCACCAGGAGGATAAGAAACAGATACAGGATGTCTGAAAAATGAAAATCTTTGAAAATCTCCTGGCTAACAGCAGGTGGGAGATACCCTGAGGCAGTGTTGCACCTGGACCATTAACCATCAACTGACAGACCTCCCTTCTTTGAATTTGTCTCATTTCTTCCTAAACCTGTTTATGCTCCTAACCTGCACAACACACTGCTTTGCCGACTCTTAATGATTTAATTTTGTGCTTCAGGACAGAGCGCTTTTAAGCCTGCTGCCCAACAACAAAACCAGGCGGTTTCCAATTCTTCTGCTACGACAAATGACGAGAAATTTTCTTCCTCTTGCTTTCCCCAGGCGACCTGCAGTTTCTTTCAGCCCACTGACCTTCTCCCCTCTACTCTCCTCCAGGTCCAGCTCCTGTGGGACTTCCCCTGCTGCACTCATCAGCCCTGGAGGGATCATGGGCAGGACATGCGGAGCAGGCACAGCATGACTACGGCCAAGTGCTGGTTTGCTCTCTGTCCCTTTTCTACAAGCTCTCGATCCTCTGTTTGGTTTCTGACCACTTCCCAGCACCGCGTATACATCGCTGGAAATTCATATACGGGCTGCAAAATATCTTTCCCTCCTTGAAACAGCTACGTAGGAGCCTGCTGCTGCACATGCAGTTAGGGACATCTCCCCCATGTACAATACTTTGCTTTTGTTGACACTATTTTCTCTGTTGCTTGATCGCTCAGTTACTGACTTGCGAGATCCCTCTGCACCTTTAGTTTTTACAATCCTGAATAATTTTGTACCAACACTGAGCTGCCAGCTCATTATTCGCCTCCTTGTATAGACCCAAAGCCCAGCAGGGTTTCTGCAGGATCAGCAGACAATTCTCCTTCTGAAAACACATAATTTATTTCTACTTGTTATTCTTCTGCCTTTCAATGGCTTATTGATCCATGAAAAGATCTTGCACCACCTTCCTATTTCATTTACTCACAGAGAATTATGCTAGAAGACGAAGATTGGAGAGGTAAGCATGGGAAACTTCAAAATTATTTTATTGGGTGCATGTCAGATGATAAATGTTTACTCACCCAAGTGTTTACTTACAAGCCTCTGCACTGAAGGAAGTGTGTATGTGGGGGGGGAAATCACTGCTTTACCTCCGTTTTTCACTGGAAGACTTACATACATGCCTACATATCTACTATTCAGTTCTGTCTGAAGACAGTACATTTAATTTCCGTATGGATTTCTCAGCTAAATTGCTGCTACAGCATCCATAAGCATCTAAGTATTTCAGAGCTACTAATGAACTTCTCACAACAGCCTTGCAACTTCAGGGAGCTGTGTCCTACCCACCCCTCACAAGTCCGGCAAGCAGGGCCACTGGAGCAGACGTGGGTGTCCCGAGGAAAAGCATGACCTTTCCAGCCAGCAGCAGATAGCACCTGGCGTGTTCCTGCAGGATCCCCCCTTACTTCAGGTGCAGCTCTGAGGTCAGACCCCAGAAAAAGTCCTCAGCATTATCGGTCACTTGCAAAAAAGCTGGTTCAAGTGACCTGCCGGCCCTCCTGCCTCCTTTGCTTGTGCCCCTCACCATCTTTGCAGAAGCCGGCAGGAGCCTGCAGACTAGCTCATTTATTCTAAAGCTCCAATTCACTGCCAGAGCAGGTCTTCTGTGTGCCAGAAAGCAGACAGGGTCCAGCAAAGGGAACAGCGTGTGACCTATCACCAGAGCCCAGCTGAGGCCACACAGGCACTTCTGACTTTCAAGTGCTTCATTCTGGAAACTTTATAAAGCTATCCTGGCATGCCTTTTTCATAACATTTCATATATATATATGTGTGTGTGTGTGTGTGTGTGTGTGTGTGTGTGTGTGTGTGTGTGTGTGTGTGTGTGTGTGTGTGTGTGTGTGTGTGTGTGTGTGTGTGTGTGTGTGTGTGTGTGTGTGTGTGTGTGTGTGTGTGTGTGTGTGTGTGTGTGTGTGTGTGTGTGTGTGTGTGTGTGTGTGTGTGTGTGTGTGTGTGTGTGTGTGTGTGTGTGTGTGTGTGTGTGTGTGTGTGTGTGTGTGTGTGTGTGTGTGTGTGTGTGTGTGTGTGTGTGTGTGTGTGTGTGTGTGTGTGTGTGTGTGTGTGTGTGTGTGTGTGTGTGTGTGTGTGTGTGTGTGTGTGTGTGTGTGTGTGTGTGTGTGTGTGTGTGTGTGTGTGTGTGTGTGTGTGTGTGTGTGTGTGTGTGTGTGTGTGTGTGTGTGTGTGTGTGTGTGTGTGTGTGTGTGTGTGTGTGTGTGTGTGTGTGTGTGTGTGTGTGTGTGTGTGTGTGTGTGTGTGTGTGTGTGTGTGTGTGTGTGTGTGTGTGTGTGTGTGTGTGTGTGTGTGTGTGTGTGTGTGTGTGTGTGTGTGTGTGTGTGTGTGTGTGTGTGTGTGTGTGTGTGTGTGTGTGTGTGTGTGTGTGTGTGTGTGTGTGTGTGTGTGTGTGTGTGTGTGTGTGTGTGTGTGTGTGTGTGTGTGTGTGTGTGTGTGTGTGTGTGTGTGTGTGTGTGTGTGTGTGTGTGTGTGTGTGTGTGTGTGTGTGTGTGTGTGTGTGTGTGTGTGTGTGTGTGTTTTATTTTAAATTTATTTTTATTTTTAGGTAAAACCTACCTCTATCTTCCTAAGCACAACTCCAGCACACGCAACACAGGCAAGCAATTGCACAGAAGAGCCTGCTCAGCCAACAGACAGAGCATGGCCTGTGCAGAGCAATCTCTGGGGAGTTGTCCCATAATGGTATCAAAGTCCCTCTAAGCACAAGCAAAATGACTTTTTGAAGGCTCAGAATGGGCTGAACTCTCCTGGGCCTGAACAGGAAAGGAAAAAGACATATCCCTACCAGAAATATAATCCCTCTGTGTAATTTCAGGTCTCTGCTCTGAATCCCACCGGAGACAGAGAAGCGATAGACACTCTTACTGCAGCGGCTGTGACCAAGGGGCCTCCTCAGCCACTTCCCAGGCTTGCAGCTGCCTCGGGGGAGCAGTGACACAGGGAGGCCACTGCAGGAGCGCAGCTGCAGTGTCCGCATTTCACACGCCTGCCCGCTGGCTTCAGGTAGGGCTCAGCAATGCAGGAAGCTGGACTCCAGCTCTCCCAGATTAAAAACACCCAGGCCACATGATATAAAGCGCTGCCTGATATGAATTCACAGGGTTGGCTCAAGTTTCCTGAAAGCAATATTAAAAAAAAATTGAATGGACTTTGTCTAGCAAGACTTTAGCCAGATAAAGTATCATCTTGCAGCCAGCAGTTAAAACCTGAGGCTGGAGGAATACATAAGCTCTTGTTCGTTCAGCAGGGATGCTACTGCAAGCCCTGGACTGCAGAGTCCAGGAAGCGTGGACAAGGGGAAGCCAATACTGGAGAGAAAAAGGCAGTGCTCTTTGCCAGATATCAGTGTCCTCCCTGAAGGTCCTCAGGTTGGGTGGTGGTTTACAAAATCCATTACTACAATTGAGACAGGCTCTTTTCAACACGCTGTCTCATACGGCTTTTAGCACTGGAATGTCCTATAGGAAACTCTGTGACATACACTGACCAGTTGAATTACAGCCCCAGGTCTGCACCCAAATTAAAATCCCTTTTCTCACACAACTGTGAGTGAAAGGGGTCCCTCCCTGCCGCCACACTGCTACCCGTCCCGCGTGCTGCCCAGCTGCCACCCACACTGCTGATCCATGCTCTGGTCAAACCTCTCACACTGGCCACCTGCAGTAAAGTTTCCCAAATCTAAGACTTAAAGAAATGGTCTGATTTTCAGCGCAGCTCAGCATCCCCGCCTGTCTGAGGTCAGTGCTGTCCTCCCTCTCGGCTCCCTGCATCCCTCCCTTTACCTTCATCCTCAGTGTTTTGTTTCCTCTTTTTCCTGGATTTTGAGTTCTTCTTGTTTTTCAGATCCACAAGCTCCTTGATGCGCTGGGCAACTGAAAATTCAAGAGAGGCTCTGGATTAGTAATGTGGAGTGATAAAATACCAAAGCCCAGAACTGCCTTAGACATGGTAGCCAGCCTAACTCCAGCATGAGGAGGTCTGCTCGGGGAAAGGTCCTGTACCACAGCCAGCTCCAAACACACCTGAGTGAGGGACCCAGAACATCACTCAACTTCTCCAAATGGCCAAATAGTTGAGAAGGGGCTCCAGGCAGCAAGCTTATACCTAAATAAACTTAATGCCTAAATACCAGCAGAAAGAACAACCCACTCAAATAGTTCAGCTTACTCCTCCTTGCTGCCTGGACCATGGTGCTGGCAGGGTGATTTTTCACTCCTGGGCCAAGCGTAGCTGGAGGGAATGGTTTTCGGGAGAAGTGACAAGGGTCTGGGATCCTCATGAAAACCCAAACCAGTGCTGCTCGTCCAGCAGTTCAGTGAAGGAACCCCACATTAAGGCTACAAGCATAAACCAGAAGGCAAAGGTTGGCATTGCACCACTGCTGCCCCTAGGACCCACCTCCACGGCCACACTCACTAGCAGGGGCAGAGAGGTGCTGGGGCAGAACTTCTGCACCTGCCCTGGAGATCTGTGGGGGCTTCAACCCACGTTTGAAGCCCCAAGTGGAAATAGGTGCTCTGGTTTCTCGCCTGAGACTGGACAAGACACAGCGAGCACTGCTGAAATGGTGACAAATCAGCCAATAAATACTCTCCAGACTGGCACTTGGCTTTTTTTTTTTTTGCTTGGGATGCTATAGCCATTTAAAATTGGGGTAATAACTGAATATATGCTGGGCTGGTCTCAAAGGCTTCTGAAAGACAGATAAGTCACATCTATTCACAACAAAAGCCAGCATCCTTCAGGATCCCTGACTATTTGCCAAGCTAAGGCCTGTTCGTAATGTTTGCAATGGCTCCCTTAAAAAATTCTGTATTAACATTCATCTTTTTTTTTTTGCCTGCTTTAAGGAACTTCGAAGTAAATCACGTCTTCAGAGAACCCAAAGAAACTCTGCCCTTGGCAGGTCCAAATCAGCTCTTTTCAGTGCTGATCTTGCCATGCTGATCGGTGAGATGAGCACAGTCTGGGGCTGGCATTTCTTTGCCAGACACAAGTGAGAATTGCAGGGAGATGAGCTGGTGGAAGCTTCATCCCGCCAAGGAAGGATGAACTCGCCCAGCACATGGTGCTCTCACTGACGGAAGCCACAGCACTGGCTGGTGACTACCCATGTTTTTTAAAAACCAGACAATCCTGAATAAGTGGCACAAGCCACCAGAATGCTGCTGGGGACAGAGTAGGTGTGCATGAGGCACTTACTGTTTTCATCACTGTCAAGGTGGCGATAAATGTAACCTTCCAGATAAGACTGAAATTTGGGTGATGGGGAGAAAAAGGCCAGACTGATGGCCATCAGTTCCCAGCCCCATGCCAGACTTCGGTAGCATGAATTGTCTGTTGTCTGCCGGATCAGTTGTATGTAGAGCTCATCCCGTAAGCCTTGCATGCTCCAGCACTTGGTGACCGTGACCAACGCCACGTGATTCCGGTCCATGCGAGTCTGACGATCTCCCATGTAGCTCTGCACCAGTTTGAACATCTCACATGCCTCTTTTTTGATGGTGCGGTTGCTAGTGATGAGCATTGGCTTTTTGATAGAGCCACCATTCCAGGACAGCATGTTGGAGATGGAGATCCTTCGGCGGAAGATGCCCTGCGTGTGCATGTTCAGGTTTTTAGAAGCCCAGTCTGCCATACTGCTCTGAGAGATGGGCTTCCGTAGAGTATTGTAAGGGAAATGATATCCTACACAGCTGCCAGCCTGGCCGCTGCTCTCCTGCTTGGGGTCCAATTCTATTGTCCCAGGCTGCAATGGAGAACAGACGTGTTAAAAGCAGCTTAGATGACTCCTTACCCTGCTAGGAAAATTATCAACAGTGAGTCATGAAGCTACCAGCAACTGCAAAGTGGTGAGTCTGTACAAAACATGATTTTGTGCAGAATTGGTGGCTGACATCTGTAGTTCTGCAAGAGCCTGGCTGGCACAGCCGCACACTGGTGCTGTCCCCAAGGGAATCATTGGGACATGGAGTAACAGGGCTGATCGTCCAAGTTGTCCCAGAGCTCCGGGGGACAGCCCAAGCAGGAGCTGGGCTAACTCCCAGAGCAGCAGTACAGCTCTGTGGCACCAAGCACACACCAAGGAGCCAAGTTTCTCCCCACTCTTCACCTCTCAGTTCTGTGGAGCCAGAGGAGCCCAGGAGGTGGGTGGGGAACACCAGGAGGTGGCAGAGACTAGACAGCCACAGCACTATTAGCACTGTTTCCTTCTCGCCTTTACCATTTGTGGCCCCTACAATCCCATAGCTGGTTCTTGCCTTTACTATTTTTCCAAGTTCTAGCGGAAAAAAAAAAAGAAAAAGACAAAACCAAATCAACATGGCTAGCGACCATCAGGAGCTGCTGAGCTTTGGGCAGCCTGTGCCTGGACAGACTCTGCATTGAGGCATTCAAAACATGTATCTCAATTCCACCATGACCTTCCTAATAGAAATACTGGCCAGACACGCAAATGGGACAGGAGAAGCTGAGAGGCACAGCGGAGCATGGGCACAGCTATTTTGATGGCAAGGCTGTCACCCAGGTAGGATAAATCGTGGTTGAGTTGGTGAAGTGAAGGAGACCGGATATCTGTGTCAGTCAACTTCCACCACGAACGGAGCTGGCTCTCACCGTACCCTACAGACGCACCATGACCTCCTGCCAAACAGGCCCTGGTCCTCAGTGTCTGCGGGGAAGATACAGGCTGTGGCTACAGACTCAGCGCTTCTGCGAGTACCGCTGCACAGGACTCGGGGACATCTCTGTGATGGGCTGCCTACCATGTTTTCCTATCCAAGACAGGCATAGCCTTCCCAAATTAAATCAGAATTGTTCACAAGTACTGGGTTGTTTTTTCTTCTCAGAGAACTAGGGACAGCTGCTCCCCACCCGCAGTCTGCAGTGATCAAACTCATTTGCTCCAGGGACAAGTCCACTGATCACAAGTTTACAGAGATAAGCAGCAGAGACAAAGACCTTCCTTCCTCCCAGACTTTGTATGCAGTTTTTACATGCAGCCCTTGTCCATCCTTCTTCCCCAGCGATCGCTACGGATAACTACATAATTAGAGCTTTGGTAGTACTGATCCCAAGAAAATGATGTGTAATAACTACTTGTGAGAATAGGACACTTATTTTTCCCATCCAGAATTCTCTGTTTTGGATGGAAGTGGCAGCCTGGGACACATATTGAACTCAAACACCCAACAAGTTGTTTTAGGAAACAGACTTTTTTGTTAGAATTGAAATTCTCACATATAGCAACTAGGAGCTAAACAGCCCACACTTCACTCTGCGTTCTCCAAGGAAATTGCAGCAAGTAGGAAAAAGCCAAACAAGATAATCCTGAGGTTTTTGGTTTTTAAATGAAGACAAAGAAACAGAAATCCTGAAAATTTTGTTTTTGCAGTGGAAAAAGTGAAATAAAACATGCATTTTCCTTCTTTGCAGATCACCTTTAACTTGCGTGCCACACACTATTCTGGTCCTGGCCTACAGTCAACCCCAAAATACATGTTAGTTCTTAAACGTTTAGAGCAAGTCAGTGTTTTCTTCTTAGTAAGGAGAAACTGCTGAACTCATGACAGAGGCTTGTGCGGTCCAACCCTTCTGTATCTTACACCAAACATGTACCTACATGTGGATGACGGGATTAGCACACATCACACTCCACCTCTGATTGCCAGCCTGGGGCACAATAATTTCTCCTGCTTTTCTACTTTGTTTTGTTTTTTTATCCCTTCAGTTATCCCTCTACCTCCTCACCCTCTCTCAATTCACTCAACACGCTGCCTGAAAATCCCTGCCTGCAGTTCTTCTCTGCCATCTCCATCCTCGGTCTCCTTCAATCCACCTCCCGTGTCTGGGGTTGGTTTTCCTCCTACCACCCTAATTGCTCCTTCAGCATGTTACTTCTGAGGATCCACCTCCTCATACTCTCTAGAGGTTCAACAGGCTCTTGGTTCTCTCCTCTTCTCTCCTCTCTCTAGAGTTTATCTCTCAAATCTTGTTCACACAACTACCCAGCTATTATCTTTGTGCTGACAGTACACATCCACCTCTGCTCAGCCTGTCCTAGAACTTCTGCCCACCCTCCTCAGATAATGAATTTCCTGATTCTCCTCTCCATCACGCAGGCCCAGCACAGGACATCACTGGTGACTCAAGCCATACACTGCCATTTTCAGGCAAGGCAGCGATTTTGCTGCCGTATTCTCTGCAACCTCCTCCCCTCCTTACTAGGACTCTTACATCTCAGAGTATTTCTGTAAATAGAATATTTATTTATTGACTCGTTGTCTTTACCACAACATCCATCTCCTTACATCTTCCACTGTATTCTCCTTCTCCATCCTACCACACATGAATTATTTTTCTTCATTTTCAAGGGTATTCACAGCCTATCCCCAACCCACCATCTCTTGTGTATAATCAAGACATCAAGTCTCAGCTCTCCCTGTCAATGCAATGAGGTGTAACACATCCTGAAGACCGATAGCGGTCTTCCAACAAGTCTAAAGAGGCTGTGAAATGAAATTGCTGAACTATTAACTGTAACATGTGAGTCATGTAAACTCAAACTGGCCCTGTGCCTGAAAAATGGAAAAGGTGAGAATGTGACATCAGTTTTAAAAAAGGTTTCAGCTGAAAGCAAGGCACTATCGATCAGAAATTACAATAATGAGGAGAACGCACACACATAAATCTGATAGAGCTGGGATGTGTCAGCCCGGCTTTTAGAGAAAAGTTACACTTCACAGGTCTACTAGAGCAATCTGAAACGGTCAAGGAGCTTTGCCACGTTTCTTCATGACAGGTTGTGGACTAGTAAACAGGAGAAAAGACAGAACAAAGGGTTAAAATAAACAGTCACTTTTCATGCTGGTGGATTATTAGATGTGTCTTGCAGAAGAGACGCAGAGACTCAGGCTGTTCAGCAGGAGTGAAATAATTAGAAGAGTAAGCAAAAAGGACAGAACCTTCACAGGATATAGAATTACCTATGTAGAACCTAAATCTGAACTAAAACTATGAAGCAGGAGGTTCCTTCAAATCCAAATAGGAGAAAGGATGGCAAACTAAATTCTGCAGAAGTGCTGTGTTACAGAGAAAAACTACTCCAGTTGTGCAGGCACACTAACGGGCTTTAAAATAGCTATTTCCAACAAGAAGATGCTAGAGTCACTGTCACCGGTTTTTTGAGTATTTCCATTCAATGCTCAGGAACGATCGGAAAGGAGAACAGAATGTGAGGAACTATTAGAAAAAGAAGAGAGAGAAAAAAAGAGAAAACGCTGCCATGTGGCCATGCAAATCCTGACACCTGCATCCTGTACCTCACCAATTCTGGCCATCCCAGTGCAGAAAGAACATGTGAGGGCAAGGGCTACCAAAGAAGACACGAGTGCCAGTAAAATGATCAGGCAGTATATTTACCCAAATAACACAGCAGAGCTACCCGCAGCGCTGAGGGCTTGCTGGACACGAGCCCCTCCACAATTCCCCCTCCTCTCATGCCACTGGCCTGAAATGGGGTCTCCACCTGTAAAGCTGTGAAGCTTTGTGACCCATTTGCTATTCTGCAGGCACAGACATGTTCTGCCTGCAGCACATCCACTAAATGCACCCGGGAGCAGACCAGGTACTTGGCTCTGCACCGTGATAGTCCAGCAAAGGCGTGCGATTTAACCCAGTGTAGATGGGGAGGTACCTGGGAGGAACGGCGTGTAGCATCTGATGAAGCCAAACTTGTCTGGCTGGTCACATTCTTTTCTAAAGAATCTATTTTCTCAAAAGTCCTCTTCTGCCTCACTGTGTCCTGTGGAACAGCCACATCATTGGGAAAGCTGCCCCTGCTCTCCAGGCTCTGTCTACACAGAGACCTATTACTAGCCGAGACGTCATCCCTTGAGCTCCGGCTGATGCTTTTTTTCAAGTGGTCGGACTGAAATCTGACTTTGCTGCTCTCTGCCTGGATGCCACTCTCCAGACTTTCAACATCGAGGCTGGCTTTGCTTCCCCTGCATGCTACTGACCTGCCCACCACAGCACGCATCTCGGCAATCAGCTTATCATTCAAAGCCGTGAGCTCGCTGCTGCTGCCCACAGAGCCAGGTCTTCCTTGACCTGTCCCTTGCCTCCTTCCTTTCCTTTTTCTCAAGCTTGGAGAAGGGCCAGTTGAATAACCAGAATCCTGATGGCTTATACCGGTTGGATACTCTTGAGTTTGCAGGCTGTTCTGCCGACTGTGGTGGGCTTCCATGTTCTTGAGGACATTGGCTTCTAAGATTCTCCAAGACTGCTTGAAGCTATCCTTTGAAGTAAGCTGACCAGGCAGTTTAGTAGAGGCATCAGCTGCTGCAGCAGAAGAGTGGGAGAGTTTGGAAGACTGGTCAACATTGACCATGTGTTTTATATATTCTCTGCCAGCCGGGCTGTATTCAGTGGAAGGATTTCTTGCATGCTTCTTTGCAGCTTGCTGCTGTTGCATAGCTGGATGCTGTAATAATTTGGTTGGTTGCAGCTGCTTTTTTAAGCTATTGCTTGGCGACCTTGGTGGAGACATCCCACTCGTACTGACGCTTTCAGTGTCCATATCTACTGGTGGCTCGTCATAAATTGGAGACTCTAAAGATGGCTCATCGTATATAGGTGCAGGGGACGCATACTTGGGGGATGCAGGCTGGGGGGTTCCTGTCTGGCTCCTTGGAGGTGTTTGAGAAGTTGGACCATTCATCAGGACTAGGCAAAACCCACCATTCTCGGTCTTTTTGATCTGCATAGACTGCTTTGTTTCTCCTGTAGGCATTTGCTTTGTGGCTCCAGGGCTCTGGGACGTGGATTGAGGCTGAGCATATATGGCTGGTTTTGGAAGAGATTTTTGGCTGTTGGCCTCTGGAGCACTCTGCAGCTGAAGCGAACTGTTTGAAGAGCTCTGTATCTGCCTCAAACTGTTCACTTTGACCAACATGGCTGCTTTCGTGCCTGGCAGAGGCTGCCAGTGGGTAGGAGTCTCCCTAAAGGAAGAAAGATACAAATACAGGGAATTATTTAAGAATTGTATTAACTGAAGTATCCTCTACTTCTACGCAAATACCAGATTGTTAGTCTCAAAGTGCCTAGAGATTCCTCAACCAGTTATATCAGCTCCTCATTGCTTTTTCCTGGAGATCCCCCTTCATGAAACAGAAACACATCGTTGTTACACACATGATGAATTTCTGAGTCATGAGCAGCAGAACGAAATTAAACAAGTTCATCATACGATAACCTGTCTGGTATCAGCAGCACTGAGATAGGAAACAACCTACGCTTCTCAAGGCTTATTAGCTAGCACGGCACCCAGAACGACCAGCTGAAGACCAGTAAGCTATTCTGGACCACTCAAGCAGTGAGTTGGAAAATAATCGCAAGTGTCTGCCTTCGGATTGTCTAACTATGATGACAGTCCATCCAGACCACATTATTTTTTTGATCTAAGTTTCCAAATGCATGTCTGTTTTGCAGAAAAACCTATGAGGTGCATGGGAGGTGTACGGGGGCGGATGTCCGTGGCTCACAGGATGTGTGTTATACTCCCACACAACCCACCAAACCTCTGTGTAGAGCATCCTCCCAGTCCGGTCCAGATGCCCTCAGATGTGGTTCGTTTGGCCAAACCTACTGGCTCTGCTCAGCTCTCATGGCTGTGAAATCCTCCTCTGCTGGGAGTATCCTCTGACCCGTGGTGGTATTCAGGATCCACCACAACCCAACGTGCCCACTGCAACATCCCAGTCCCAAAGGCGCATTCTGCAGTGTAACAACAACCTGCTGTCAGGATGCAGCTATAGCTGGTCTGTATTTGTGAGCTCTGAGGAAAAGGGAATGGAAAGGCTGTTAAACCACCCTGAGCTTCCAGGTCTTCAAAGGCACCACCATCCTCAGGAAAGTCCCCTTGAACCTGGCCACATTTTGTGCCCTCCCTCCATGTATCTGCTACGAGTTGTCACTGGGTAAGACCGGAGGGCATGCTGTGCATGCCCCGTCTGCAACAGGATATGTCCCCGTAACACCTTCACAGCCATTGTGCTCTATTTAAACCTTAACACTTCTTCCCCATCCCACCCTGCTGACCTGTCCTGCATGGCCCCTGCACTGGCAGACAGACCCACCTCCACTGCATGCCCAGAGCTGCCTCTCGGTAATGCTATCCCCTGCTTGTGCCTTCCCCACCAAGCCCCAAGATATCCAGACATCCCAACCTCTTCTGCTCTGCTCCTGCTCTCCAGAGACCTTTCACCTGCCAGGTCCCAGCCCCCTCCTTCAGCACAGCTTCCCTGGGAGTGCTCTGCCTGTCCTCCCCCCCCGTGGCTCTCCCACCGGCTGGGTGCATCTGCACACACCCTGCTCTCCCCACACCCCACCCCAACAGGACACGTCTGCCCCACAGCAGCAGCCCCACATCACTGTGGGTGCCCTATTTCACCTGCTCCCCCCCAGTTACCTGCCCCACACCCAATATCCCACATCCACTCCCACTCACTCTGCTCCTAAGGGGGTGGTGTGCCCCTTCCCCATCCACTGCTTACCATATTTTTGGCAAAACGTGCTCTCCGACAGCACTGCGTCGCTGTGAATCCCACCTCAGCACAGCGGTGCCGGGAGAGGCATGGGTGAGGCCGATGCTGCCCCACCGTGGGTGCAGTGGCTGGCTCCCAGCCAGGGTCCAAAGGCCCTCACCGCCCTCCGGCTGCCCTGCGCCGCACGACTGCCTTTGCAGGGCCTGGCTCCTTCCCCACGACAGACACACAACTCTGCCTTGTGCAACTACCCAGGTGACCGGAAAGGGTTTGAGAAAGGGCCGCTGTCCTCTGCTTCCCATCCTGGGGTCCCCCTTGCTCCATGGAGCTCCCCCAGCATCTCCTGCTAAGGCACAAAGGGTTTTATTTTAAGGGAGCTCCTGACACTACTTCAAGATAGAGATGCCAGTGCTGCGAGGAAGGACTGTCCCCCAGCCACTGCCTCCCACTCACAGCGTTGCAGCACAGAACTGACCCAAGCCCTGTCCCAAGAGTGGCTGCTTGGGAAACACCTGAAGGATTTGGGATTGGCCTCCCTCCACCTGCCCAAGCTGCCATCAAGCACAGCCCCCACTGTCCCACTCCTGTTTTGCCATCAGCGGCTTGTCCTCTGCGTCCTTCTTCCCGGAGGCGCAATGCCTGGAGCAGGGGGGTGACTGCCAGCAGCACCAAGCAAGGACACGGGCAGGGAACAGCCAGAAGTAACAGCAGGAAGGGGGTGGCATTCGCAAGGACACATGGCCCTGCAACCTACCAGGCATCCCTCCCTGGGGGCTGCAGGGACCGCTCCTCACACCAGTACGTCCCTCCTGCATGCGGCCAAGCCCCGATCCCAAGCACAGGTGCTGCTGAAGACCTGGTTGTTCCTTGAAGAGTTCCTGGACTAACAGGAAGAACCAGAGGAGCAACATTTGGTAGGCTTTTAAAAAAGCACTTCTGACACCCCTCCACCTACCCCTCCGCTTGGCTGTACCAGCAGCTCGTTTAGTGGCAGGGAAGTGAGACTGGCAAAGAGCCGTGTCAAGGACAAGCAGGACAGAGCCACCCACGGGCTCCTGACTCAGCGGGCAGGCCAGGAGTGATCGCATGGGAGTGATTTTAACTCAACACTATGGCCAGAGCAGCATCGCATCTGGACCAGCACTATCCAGCTGTTGGGTCCCAGGGGAGAAGAGCCACAGCCCTGCAGTGCTGCAGGCCCTGAGCTGCAGGCGTGTCCCCCTGCCTCGAGAGACCCCCAGCTGAAGCAGGGTAGGAAAATAACCCTACGCTCTGTGGGAAGGCGCTGAACCCCACATCCCATGAGCCACCTCCCAAGGTTATTCCTCTCCCTGACCTACAACGTTGCACCTCCAGCCAGCTCCGCACACAGCTGAACCACCCGCTCAGCGAAGGCATGGCAGACCCACCTCCGTCAGGCATGGCACAACCAGATTCATCCCCCTGTGCAGGCTCAGTGTGTGCCAGTATCACCCGGCATATCCAGCTGTTGGGTCCCAGGGGAGAAGAGCCACAGCCCTGCAGTGCTGCAGGCCCTGAGCTGCAGGCGTGTCCCCCTGCCTCGAGAGACCCCCAGCTGAAGCAGGGTAGGAAAATAACCCTACGCTCTGTGGGAAGGCGCTGAACCCCACATCCCATGAGCCACCTCCCAAGGTTATTCCTCTCCCTGACCTACAACGTTGCACCTCCAGCCAGCTCCGCACACAGCTGAACCACCCGCTCAGCGAAGGCATGGCAGACCCACCTCCGTCAGGCATGGCACAACCAGATTCATCCCCCTGTGCAGGCTCAGTGTGTGCCAGTATCACCCGGCATTGGCAGGCCCACCAGCGCCCGCCGCGCACCCGCT
>NW_008795704.1:268284-281686 GCF_000699145.1 Aptenodytes forsteri | reverse complement strand
CCCCGCCCCCCCCGCCCCCCCGCCGATCCGGAGCGGCAGGAACTCAGCCCGAAGCTCTGCCGCCTCCTCGCTCAGCTCTGGGCTACAGCAAGGAGCCTCTCCCTGCCTGCATAGCAGGCAGCGGCACCAGCTCCTGCCCGATCAGTCGTATCAGCGCCTGTCCCGATTTGCACCCAAGCGGCAGCACTGGGCACGTCCTGATCTGTCCCTGCTCGGGTGTGGGGCTGGGTGTCTGAGCAGTGCCACTGACCCGGCCTCCAGAGACGGGCTCCCACCCCAGCATGACTTTACGATTTTTAGGGTCCTGTGGGACCCCAGCTGGTGATGACCTCCCCCCCTGCATCCCTGAAAAAGAGCAAAGCCCAGATTTTGGCCCTCAGATGAGCAATGAGGGATTTGATCTAGAAAAGAAAAGGGGGTGCTGTGCTCGCAGCCTCCCCCAGAGGACAAGCTGCCTACCTGTGACCTGGCGCCAGCCGGAGGGCAACGGGTGCCCCAAAGTGCGACAGCTCCTCGCTGCCCCAAGTCACTTCACCAGGGCAGGAGGAAGGTGTCCCACACCTCGGCCCTGCCCAGGATGGGAGGACAGGGAGGGGCCTCGGCATGGGCTCGGCTGTGTGGGTGGGATGCAGCGGAGAGTGGCAGCAGCTCCGCACCCGCACAGGGCTCTCCCTGCGCCTGCTTCACGGATGCCCTGAGACCAGCCAGCAGGACGGGTTAGACAGATGGCCACGGCAAGGCAATGAGGCAAGGGGTTCTGCCACAAGCAGCAAGTCTCCCTGCAGCAGGTTTTTGGCACTCGTACTCTGTGCCCCAATGGGCAACAGGGCCGGAGAAAGGGGCTCCACTGCCTCCGTGGACTCATGTTCCCTCCTTCGGGCTGAGGGGCAAAGCTCATTCTGAGACATGGCCCATCCCAGACCATTTCAGACCAACTGCTGCAAACCCCTGGAGCCAGCAGATCCCAGTGGTCCTCAGGCAGCTCTCAGGGGACGACTGGGACCTGTTGCAGGATGGCCACGCAGGGTGGCCAAGCAGGGTGGACTGCAAAGGTGCAGTCAGAGGTGGGAGACGAGCAAGATCACTGTGTCACCGCTCCTCCCCAGCTGCAACTGGGGATGCGAGGACTGGTCCAGGTAACCAAGCATTTGCCAGGGGTTCCTTGGTACCCGCTGGGTATTGGTACCTCCCTGAGGTGCCCCTCTGCCCACTGTGTGCCCATGGGCACTCCTACTTCAAGGAGAGGGTACTGCACCCAGGAGCTTTGCATTGAGGGCTGGCGTGGGACTCAGGTATGTTCCTCATTCCACGGCAGTGTCCTTGCATGGCTCCGCCAGGATATCCAGGGGGGGTGTCACAGGGCCAGAGGAGACAGGGGAGCTGTGCCACTCCAGTGTCACTGAGGGCAGAGGGAGCCAAGCTCCAGCCTGACCACAGCTACCACGATCCCCCTGACCAGGAGGTTTGTAAGTGAACGTGACGGAGAAGTGAAACCCCTAAACGTGTGCTGTATCCCACTACACCTGTCAGTCCCATCCCAGACACAATGTGCTGTCTCCAGCCTCCCCGGCCACTGGAGATCAGAGGAAAGAGGCACCACTGCAGAGAAGACAAGGCTTTTTTGAAAGGACCATTTCCACAGCCATGAACGATCTCCTGGGGCCACGTCTGGATACAGCTTCCCTCAACCCCATCCCCAGGCTGCTGAAAAGACCGAGCAGAGAAGAAAGGGGACTTCCTGACTTCCCAGCATGGAAAAAGGTTCAGCCTCATCCTTCTGAGCAGCGAAAGCCCTGATGGAAAGCAAAGCCAGTGGTGGAGAAACATCCCAACGCAGTCTCTTGGCCGTGCTCTTTGGCCACCAGCAGGAGAGACCCTGCCGAGTCCCCCGAGACGGTTCCTTCGAAGAATGCTTTCAAGTAGCTCCAATATAAACACTGCAGCCTGGCGCTGGCTTTCCCAGCCCGCACCCAGCTCCAGCAGGCCCAGCGGATCCGGCAGCTCTTCCCAGGCTCCGGAGCTCCATTGTTTGCTCTTCCCTCCCAGAAGCCTGGAGAAAAGGCCCCGCACCTCAGCTCTGCCCTTTCCAACAGTCGTTTTCCTGGTGCTTTGACAGAGGTGAATGAACAGGGATATTTGTATTTCAGCGGCACTGCTGCCACTGCCTCCAGTGCCCATGCCAGAGGCAGCAATGGAGAGCCCGCAGAGGCAACCCACCCAAACCCAGGTCTGCACGGCCCCAAGGAGAGCTCTGCGGACACGTGCAAAGCGTGTTGTGTTTGCGCACCCTGCCCCAAGGCCAGCAGCATAAGAAGGAAACAAGCCTGTATTAGGAATCCTGATGGTGTGTTTCTTGCCTGATTATAAAGACCTTAATATTGGCATTACTTACACTGGGTCTCAAGAGACGTAAGCCCGTGACGAGGCAAACCAGACTTGGAAGAAGCAGAGGTACCCTCCATAGCCACCTTCACAGGCTTCACGTCACACGTCCCCTTCTAACTCCCCTTCCAGCACACCTTCCTGGCATGTTAAGACCAAGCCCCTTCTCCCTTCCAGCCCAGGATGCTGAGCCGTGGGGAAGGTGGGCGAGGAGGGGACAGGCAGCACAACCTGCTAAGGGACCCACGCCTCTCCTGTCCTGGGGGACGGGATGTTCCTAGGGAAGGTGGATTTCTACCTGGAGGACTTTGAGATGCATTGTTATCGCAAGGGGAACCTCGGAAACCCCCACTCTGAAACAAGTCCCCGACCCTGGGAGAACCACAGGAAGAGGAGGAAAAGGGCCGGTCCGCACGGACAGTGGGACTGGGGACAGCAGAGCCCACTTGTGGCCCTGACCGGTGGCGTGCCCAAATGCTGCAGACCAGCACACAGGCTCCGCTCCCAGCAAGACTGTCCTCTTCAGGCCTTGGCCCTCTGCCGTGCCCAGCCCTTTCTCACCGCTGAGGTCCGAGGAACTCCGGCAAACCCCAGCACAGCTGCAGTGGCTCACAAGACACTTTCAAAATGCTACTGGCTGCTTTCAGCCCCAGGCTGGTCTCACAATCCCCAAGGGAACACGTCCATCCTTTGCAGAGCTTTCCAGGGTGTGAAAGGATCACTTGGCCCCCATCTCCCCTGGAGAAAGTCCATCTTCCTTCCTACTAGCATCCCAAGTGCTTGGGGCGGGTCCGGAGCTGTAAGGCAAGTGCTGCCCGCTGTCCTTGCTCCAGCGAGGGAGGAGCAGAGCCAGCACTAGGCTGGGCAGCCCCAGGAAGTACAGACGAAAACCGACACGGGAGCAAGACCACGTGCACAGGCAGAACGGCTTCCCCAGGAGGCTCCAGGGATCACAGCAGCATCTCCCCCTCAGCAAACAGCTGCCATTTCCCCGGGGGGATCGACCGCCCCCAGCTGCCCAGGAAGAACAAGCAGCAGTGTCTAGAGAAGGCTGCTCTGAGCTGGTGTACTTTAGAGAGGTGGAAGAGCAGCAGCGAACAGTGGCGCAGCAAGGGAGAGGGTGGGATCGGCATGTAGACAGAGGGAACGGGCAGCAAGGAGCAGCAGTGCAGCGCCTGTCTATCCGGGGAGCATCTCCACTCCGCTTGAGGCTGTCGAGAGCAGCGCGCAGAGGGTTTGGCAGCACCAAGACATGGCAGCGGGCACAGCAGATTTAGCAGTGCTGATAGAAGGCACGAGAGAGAAAGGGTGGGAAAAACCAGTCTGCTAAAAAAAAAAACAAACCACCAAACCAAAAACCTCAACCACAAAGTATTACTGAAAAAACGACGAAATCCCTTCCCCCAGCTCTCTGTGGCATGTGCTTGCAGGAGGCCCCTCTTGGGGACCATGCTGGTCTCTTCTGGCCTCTCCATCTATCATGGGATGACAAACACAAAGGGAAGAAAAACAAATCTTTTGTGCTGCTGTTAGAGACAAAAGCAAAACTGTCTTGGGCGCAGGTACCTATAAAGATGTCAAATGCTACCAACAGCACTCAATGTATTCGCCCTGTTTATACAGCTGTATCCCTGCCGAGGAGAGGAAGAGAACACACTTATGTTTGTCTTTGGAGAACAACGCAGACAACAGAGCTGACAAGCTTGGTGTGCTTTTGCTGTTACTAGACCAGACATCCCAGCAAGGGCATTATATCCCTCCCAGGAACACTTGCTTTGGGCTCAGCTCTTTGCTCACCATTTTATGAGCTAGCAAAAGGCAAGACATATCTCCTCGGGTGTCAGACTCGGGTAGGGAAATCATTCTCTGTGCCATAACCAGACATGCAACCCCTGCTCACAAACAGCAGTGATGACGTGATGGATGTGCAAGGAAACAGTGCTCAGTCTCCTGCTTCCAAGAAAGCAGCTTCCACAGGCAAATGCTGTCAGCTTACTGGGGTGAGGATCTGGAAGAGCCTTGCACGTCCAAGCAGCCTGTTAGCTCCCAAGCGAGCTGCCACTCACACCTCTCCCAGCGCTTGCCCTTCAATGGAGTTTGTGGCAGGCTCAAAGTGCCCCAAGGTTGCTGCAAAAACTTGGGCTCGGGATGGAGCGAGGAAGGACCCCTTCCCACTCCCCTTCCTTGCAGGAGAACCAGCAGTGATGCCCGACATGCTGCCTGGCACCAGCCTGGCTGGCAAGGAAAGGTAAAGCAAACCCCTGCCCACGTTGCATGGCTCCTCTTCCTCCTATACGAGGGGGCCTGCATGGGGTCCTCCCTGCCAAGAAGGACGGAGAGCTAAGGGATGGGTCAGAGCTGGCATCGCTTATCCCTCAACACACAGCCGCTCCCCGGACTGGGGCAGAGGAGGCCACGTTCCCCTCCTGAGAGCCTGAGTCAGAAATATTTTGGACCCTGTGGAGCTCAGGATATTTTATGCCCTGTGCAAGACATTTCCACTCACTCCTCTGGAAACATGTAGTTTGTTGGTGCCCATCCCGGCTGCCCCAGAGTGCCAGGCTGCAGAGGGACAAGGAGGGGAAGCCAGACGGCTCATGGCAAATCCCACCCGCCTGTGGTTCAACTGTGGTCACCGGGGGGGGACCGAAGGGAACTGGGAGCTATTGAGGTTCAGCTTAAGGCATTTCTCACTGTTCACGTTTCTCCTGGCAGGGCAGGGATCATCCTCTGGATGGGTCTGAAGCTCAGAGGGGCTGCTCATGGGGCAGGAGGCACTGGAAGCATTGCAGGCATCAGTAAAGCTCTGGGCTCTTTCGGGTGCACTTTATGTGCATCACCAGTGTCTCCCAGTCACACAGATATGAAGTTAATACAGTAGCATCTTGCAGGGGGAAGCAGACAAGTGATAAACCTCAGTTTAGGGTGCTCTAGAGCATATATTTTCCAGAATCACCATCCTACATGGTTTCCATCATCTTGGCTTTTTTCTTCTCTCCCCGCCAACAGCAGGCACAGAGAGGCAACCTCGATCCAAAAACCAAGCTGTTAAAGAAGCCTGGCTCGCTGCATTGCCCAAAAGCGGGGGCAAGGAGCACTGGCTTGGACGGCAGGAGTGCCAGGCTCACCCAAGCTCTGCTCTAGCCCTTGGGTGAGTCACTCCTCAGCGTGACTCAACTCTGCTCGCTGCACAGCCTCCCTGGCTGCTGGTACCACATTCTCCAGGGCAGAATGATGCCCAGACAGGGCAGGAGGGAGGCAGGGCAGCCCTGGGCAGTGCCCTGGGCGAAGGGGCTGTCCCTGCAGAGACTGGGGAGGGGATGCTTTTGTGCAGCTGAAGCTGGCAAAGTTTCAATACAAAAAACCCCCTGATTGTTGTCAGACTGGTTTGAGTGTAAGAAAATCTCTTAGCCAAACAAAAAAGTATCCCGTTATTGTTCTTCCATTTCAGGCTTGATGTGAGCAAATAACTGTGCCCAGGAGCTCTGTCGCTGCAGCCCCACCTCCTGCCCTGGCCAAAGCTGCAAGCAAGCACATGCAAGCAGCCGAGCAAGTGGGGAGGGAAAGAGCCAGAGCAGCTGGACTCACCCGCACCCTACAGCAGCCTAACCCCTTGCATGGCAGCTCAGCCATCCCAGCAAACCCCGCCATGAGCATCTGACAGAGCTCTCATCACTGCGTGACACTCCCGCCCATCCCCTCTCCTTCTGTTTAGCACAAAGGGCTCTGGAGCAATGATTATCTTTTGATGTGTGTTTTTATGGTGCCCCACACAAATGAGGCCTGGCCCAGACCGGGGACATTCAAGTGGTACTGCGGTGGTGAAAGTGGACAGCTGTACCCCGGGAGGAGGAGGGCACGCGGTGGTGATCACTGGCCTGGCAGCACTTTGCCCCAGCGCTGCACCCTCTCAGGGCAGCACAGATTCCCAGCCCATTTGCCAGGCAGTCAGTGCCTGCCTGGCAACTGACGCCACCCGTTAGATATAAACAGAGAAAGCTAAAGCTCTCCCTACCTGCCAGGGTCTTTCCTCTTCTCCACAGCACAGTCCCCCTTGCCCTTCTCCATCTCCTGCAGGAGGGCCATTTGGGTGGGGGTGGTTCTGCCGTCGCTGCCGGTGCTGCCCCGGTGCTGCCGGCCCCGGCAGTCGGGCTGCGAGCTGCGCTTCATGGCCTGGAGCTGTGCCAAGGGCACAATGTCACAGCCCTGAGGCCGGTGCCACACCGTCTGCCGTGTGATGGCATTGTAGTAGTAGAAGCGGTTGTTGTTCTGGTCGAAGAGCTCCCACCACTGCTTCTGGTCCGACTGGCGCACCTTCAGGTTGGGAGGGGGCTCCCAGCCACATTCGCCAGTGGTCAGGTTGACGTACATCCGCTCCTGGGAGCGGGGCTCGATGATCTCCACCCAGTCCGAGCTGCAGGGACATGAGAGCTGCGTTAGTCTGGGCCAGAGGCTCGAGGCAAACAAGTTGTCTGTGAGTCCTACAGAGCTGCTGCCTCTGGGCCAGGCAGCCGTGCTGCAGATCAAAGTGTTGCTTGGGGCCATTCAGTGATCTAACAAACTCAGGGGAAGAGGAGGGGATAGGTTTGAGATGGGGCCGAGTCAAATCAGCAGCTCCCTGGCACAGGGAAAGGGAGGTCACCCCCCCAACCCAGCCCCAACATCGCAGCCTGGGACAAGCAGCATGGGGCGGGCGAGCATCGTCTGCTGATGATCTGATAACTCACATCAAGGGCTGGCGCGATCACAGGAGTGCCGGCGCCTGGTGAGACGCGCGGGGGAACTCACTCTTGAGAGCAGGGAGGATCTGCAAAGCAGGATCGGCTCCTTTTGGGAGCTGCACCCTGTTGTTAATGCCACCTCAGGAGACCAAACCCCTGGCTCCTGACAATGCAGGCAGCCTGCCCATGCGAGTGCCTGCCTGCAGGGCTGACATGCTGTGGGGCTGGAGAGGACCTCTGGGTCACCCGGTCCCTGCTCAAAGCCCACACTGCTTGCCCAAAAGATAAATGCAGGGAGTGACTGGTGGACGAGACCATCTCCATCACAAGCTCTTCCCCTCCTCCCTTGGCTGATGGGACAAAGCCCTCGGTGGCCCTTTAGGTATAAGGTGACCCAAAGGACAGGCACGGCCTGCCGCTGATCCATAACCCCTCTGCTGCCCAGAGGAGCCCCTCCAGCCCCAGGGTCCTTCGCCAGCACCCACATTGGCCCAGCCTAGGGCTCAGCGAGAGAGCAACACGGGCAGTGCTGTAGGGTTGGTTTTCAGGCAGATCAGCATGATGGTTTTGTGGCAACAGAGGTGTTAGGCTGTGCAGTCCTCATACATGGCACGTCAGCCTTTAACACTAACCCACCTAACCCAAAAAGCTGGCCCGGGTGAAAGCAGAGGAGCGCAGCAAAGCCAATGCTTCCATGATGCTGTAGCCAAAACCATTTTGGCTGGCCCAGGTAAACAGAAGAAGGAGGTGCAAACCCCAGCAAGGTCTCTGCCCACGCAGGAGAGATGCTGCCACTAAAGTGGTGCTGCTCCCGGCAGCACGCTTGAGCATGCAGCTGAAAACAGAGATAAAACCTACACATGCCCCCCAGCTCCTCCTCGCACCCCCCCCAAGTCCTGGCCCTCCACCGTCTTCCTCCACCCTGTGTCAGTGGAGGCTGCAGGAAGGAGGTCCTATTTAACCCAAGTTATTTTTGTTATTAATAAAAGCCATATGAAGAGGACGGGTCCAGGGCCACCCTTGAAACCTGCTCCTGCCCGGTGCATCAGGAGCTCGCCCAGGTGGGGGCATGGCAGCAGGAGCCATTCCCAGAGGAGCAGCAGGAGAAGGGAGATCCTGTTGCATCCCTCTCGCATGCCCTCCGCTGCTGGCACGTGGTTCCTCAGCGGGGTCTGGTTTGACGGTGGCAGCACTGCAGTGTCCGAAATGGCAGCCCGGGCTCCCAGTGCTCAGCCTTGCTGGCACAGTCATGAGAGAGGAGGTGTTTGCCGGTAGGGCAAGCACCATCACCAACCCTCAGCTCTGCCCCAGCTTTCTGGGGAAGGTCAGCGTGTCCCCTCCCACCCGACAAGTCTGGGAGGGGATTTAATTGCACATCACACCTCCCTGCTAGGAAATCCACGGGTGTATTCAATGCTGAGCAGTCTGACATGCACCCCTAAAAAGCAGGCTGCTCCTCGACTCTCTGAGGATGCAAAATTGATAGTTCAACCCAAAATAAACCTGAACTGCTGCTGAAAGGGTGCAGTTCTCCCCACCACGACATCTACCATGATGAGGCTGACCTCCACGCAGCCTCACAGAGGGCAGATGTTCAGGCTACTACAGACAGCCTGTCTGGGGAAGCTGGTCTGGGTGAAAGCCACTTTTTTTGTGGCATGGGTCCGTTTTCAGACAGATCAGCTCACCCGGCCCAGGCTATCACCACCACGACTGTTCGCACTGGTCCAACAAGCAGCTGGGAGCAGAGCACACTGCCTTTCTCCACGGCACCGATTCCTGCTGAGCTCCCACCATTGCCAGAGCAGGGCAGAGCGCCACCAAGAGTCTGCCTGTGAGTGGATCCCACTTGGAAAACCCTGTGTCCAGAAAACATCTGGTTTGTTGTTTGGTATTTTTTGGTCAAAACTAGATCAGTTCCCCTATTTGATTTAAGGTGCAACACAGTCATACCAGCACGCCATGCCATGGCTCGGGGTGGGAATCACAGAGCCAGCCTGATTATTTTCATGCAGTTGCAATGTCAAACCACAGGCACAGGAACAAATCAGCAAGTCACTGCTGTTATCAAGGGCATCGTCAACTGCAAAGAGGTGTCATCTATATAGGGCATAAAAGGGGAAAACGAAGGCAGCAGCAGAGCCCAGCAGTGCTGGGCGGAGAGCAAGATGAGCAGGTCCACGGACACAGCAGCAAAGAAGCGCAGGTAGGACAAGGATCAGGCAAAGAGGGTCTGAGGGACAGCTCAGAGGGGGCATAAGAGGAGCAGTGATCTCTGAGAGCACCACAACTCTTCACAAGAAGGACAGGCAGTCAATAGGAAAAGGGCACAGGGGACTGAAAATGGGACTTAGACCCAGGTGACACACTGGCAGCTTCAGGTGGGGAGAGGCTGCCACCAGTGCTGGAAGGTGGGGAGCCTTCACCCAAAGGTGGGAGGCACAGCATGCTGCCCTTGGGAGGGGAAGGGCAGGGGAGGAGGGAAGCAGGCATTGGAAGGGCTGGAAGAGGAAAGCAGGTATGGCGGGACCCTCCCCACCGCAAGCAACACAGAAACACATACGCAGATGAGCTTGGGAGAGAGACAGGAGGTAGTTACGGTGTATTTGCTTGGCAAGGAAAAAAAAACAAAACTCTGCAAGACCCAGCTGAGTGATCAAGATGCAGTTGAGTGATCAACCTTTTTAATGTTCAAGAGCACGCTGGTTTTGATCTGTTTTGCCAGCAACTGGATTAGCAAAGCTCTGAAACACCAACTGCTCTACCAGCACTGTCACTCCTCATGAGAGAAGAGAGGTCAGCTATTTTCTGTTAAGTGCAAGCTGTTGAAAATAACGAATTCTTCTCATGGCACTTGGCCATGACCGAGCGTGTGTTGCTAACTATAGTCTTCCGTTTTAACAAGCTTACATTTATCTTTGTGTGCAAAGACACGTAAGTGGATGATTTGGGTTGGTGACCTCTTTGCTCCCCTTAAAATTGAGGGGCTGAGGATGATTGAGGTGGAGTTTAACCAGGGAAAAAATCTGCACAGAACACACTGAAATACCAAGGAGTTTGGTACAATCACATTCATATGTAAAGAAAGAAAAGGAAAAGCAAAGAGCACATTCCTGGAGCAGGGCCAGCCCTGGGCTGCCACACAAGCCTTGAACATAACATCAGGAACTCTGGAAAGACGTGATAAACCCAGGATTGCAGAGAGATAAGGCCATAACTTGAACATTGAAAAAAAAAAAAAAAAAAAAAATTCCAACTCCCCTTCAAGGGGCTAAAGAAGAAGTTTTCTGGGAATGGTTTGAATAATGCTTTTCCCCGTTGTCCTCTCGGCTCCAAGCACTGGGCGACGCAGCAGCCATGGAGCGTGCGTCCGCTCCCACCAGCACGGCAGCACCCGGTCACGCCGGTGGGATCACTGTGATGGTTACAGCCCATCTTGTCTCTTGGGACTCGGTATCCCCAGATGTAGGACTTCCCTGCAGGCCCAGTTTGAAAACCCAGACTGAACCCCCATCGCAGCCTGAGCACGGGGACACGCAGCCTGCCGGTATTATGGCAGCACCAGGGAACTAACGCCTTCACCAGAGCCTGCAACACAGAGGAATTTCAACAAAATCCCCACTTGTTTCCAAAAACAAACCCACATTCCCAGTGTGCATCCTCCTGTATTGTCGGAGAGATTTCAGCAGTTTCCTCTGTGTCCTGAGCAAGTACCCAAAGACTTTCGATGCCTCATAGCTTGTAAATAGGCCATGGCTCCAGCCGCTCACCCCGAGCGGCTTGAGACTTACCCGACTGTGAAGACACTTGCCTTGGGCACGCTGATTTTTTGGAGGGATGGCAGGGCCATGGGGGGCACTCGGTCCCCAAGCAGCGAGGTGCCGTGGGGGGGACGGTGCACAAGGCGTGTAAAAAGCAGGAGGAAGCGTAGGGCTTTTTGTGCACAATTGCATCTCACATGGGCAGACAGGTTTGTTCCCACCTGAAGGCTTAGCCCTCACAGGCCAGCAGCTTGTTTTTTATGAAGTGTTGTATAGACAGAGCAGGTAAGAGGCCAAGCTGCTGCGCTCTGTCCTGCCAGCCTCTGGGACAGAGGTGATGGACATTTGCAAACTTTGCTCCTTCAAAAACAGCTTGGGTCTCTCCTGGCTGCCACTCCTGCTTGACAGAGCCTGGGAATTAAAAATAAAAATAATAGTAATAATTTTCAAAAAAAGGCTATTTCAGCTTGAGAGAGCATCCTGCTAGCATCTCCTGATTAGATCTTCTCACAAAGACTATAAATGTTAACGCAAGTCCAGGAAAGAATAAAATTGTTTTAACTAAAGAGAAGGGAGCAGGACTAGAAATGGAAGGAACCAGATACAGGAGAAAAGAGTCACTTGCAGGAAGAGCTGAGAAACCCCAAAGAAGTTGAACAGCCACTACTCCACAGGAGAGCTGGTTTTCTTGCCACCGTCACCCACGTAACACCACAGTCCAGGCAGCCGAGCACAGTCCCTGAACACCGCAAGTTCTTCGCAAGGCCATCCAAAGATAAGAATAGCAGAGAGATGTTTTCTCAGCTGGAGCTGTCAGATTGAGACCAGTGTGATGTTACCACCCAGCCCTCTGCATGAAGCCTTCTGTGCACTCATTACCTGTGCACGCTGCTCAGCACCAACTCAAGGAGGCATTTACCTGCTGAGGGCAAGAGCACCCCAAGCAAAGCCAAGGGAAACCCCTGCCTCGGGGAGCTTCACACCAGGCTGCGAGCAAACCCCTCTGCATGGCTGCAAGGAAAGCTCTTACAGCTTGATCCCCCATTTCACTTCCACATTCTGTAATTTTTGGACTTCTGTGCTCCGCGCCAAGATCCCACCTCCTTCCCCCATTTCTCTTCTTCGGGATGAGCCCTGCAGAGAGCTGGGGCAGTACCAAGTCCTTCTTGGCCAAACACGACTCCATACCAAGTGGGATTTTTGAAGACTAATGCCCTCAAAGGGACCCTGCAGCATGCTCAAAGGTGGCCCCAACACAAAGCAACTGGGAAATTAAGCTCTTCCTCCAGAAAACAGGAGTCAATGCAGCCAGTGTGTGGTCTCATATTTAGTATCACAGAAGGATGACTGCACTCAGGGGACCCTTCTGGACAGCAGGAGATTGAAGAATTTGAGGGGCCATAGACCAACATGACCTTTACGAGTGTTGATGCTTCCCTTTACATGATCTCTGTACCTTGCATGGACAAGGTGTTGCTACCACACCCTGCACGGGGCAGCCACCTTGCTGTGTCCTTGCACGAAGAGCTGCAGTTCTTTGCCTGTGGCTCCAAGCCAGGGCTGCTGAAGCTTCTGCAAAGCCCCAGGAGGTGGTGGAGCCCCAGGACTGAGCAGATCCCATCATCAGTGGTCATCTAACTGAGGATGTGTCAAGGTTGATACTAAGTGCCTATGAAGTGGTCTTCCTTGAGGATGAGGATTGAAGAGTTTGGCCATCAGACACACACAGGGACTGAAGTACAACTCTCAGAGACCAGTCACACTGTGACACTGGCCAGAGGCAGGGACGCGTGCATGGGGTCCAGGGCTCCTCACTGCAACAAGCGGCTGGGGTGATGGGGATGGGCATCTGAAGTGAGCTGTCCTACAGAGACAGGGAGTTCAGAGCCTATTTTGTTTGCTGCTAACGGAGTGTATGACGAGGGGGCCCATAAGAGGGAGCAGGAGCAGCCTTATGGAGAACGAAGCCATGTTTACAACCCCGAGTGCTCCAAAGGGAGGCCCCAGCAGCAGACCAAGGCAAACCAGTTAAAGAATGGGGAGCGGGTACCATCCCAGAGGCACCAAAGTTGCTGACATCGCTGCTCCTCTGCAGGTCCAAGCTCTCGGCTGGCTGAAGAGCAGCCTGGGCTGTGCTCAAAGCACCCCAACATCAGCACAGGTTGGGGTGGGTTTTTTTGGTTTGTTTGGGGTTTTTTGTTTGCTTGCCCCTTCACCTTCTGCACAACGGACAAAGCCACCCCAGCACAGCACTCCAGCACACGGGATGGGTTGTCAGACAGAGTCCCCTTAGAAAAACTATGCTCAGTGCAGACGCTGAGCAATAAAGTGCAACCCCTGGGTGGCTCCAAGTCACTCAGATTTGCACATCAAAGCTAGGACAAGGCTGTAACTCATCTGTATCCTGGAGCTGCAGAGGGCCTCCAAGGTCTCTAGCACCAGCTCCTTGCGGTGATGCTCCATCAGCTGACTCAGTCAATTTAGGCTTTGTTCACTGCCTTCTCCAGCCAAGTCCCAGAAAAGCTGTAATTTAGATCC
>NW_008795704.1:248252-268177 GCF_000699145.1 Aptenodytes forsteri | reverse complement strand
ACAACCCTCTCTCCACACACACACACACATATATATCTGAACTTATTTTGAATACACATGCATCCTTCTAACAAAAATTACAGAGGAACTAAAATAAAAATAATGTCAGCCTGTTCCTAAAACTCTCCTGCTTCCGAAAATAAGCATTGTGCAAACAAACCAACCTCTGCTTCATAGGAGACAGACCAGACTGTGAAAATATAGAACAAATGACTGCAATTGCTCAAAGCCTGGGCACGTATGCTCAGCTCCAGCAAGAGCAGAATGGGGGCAGCCCTCTGATAACAGAGCCCAGCCCAGCAACACATTACAGAGAGGAGAACAGCACCATGACTTGGGTGGGTTAGAGGTAGGAGAGAGCCTGGAAAAGGTCCTATCACACAAAGCATCTCATTACTTTGGTGTTTTTAATTAAGAAAACAAACAAACAAAGCCCCAAGCCTTCTGCTAAGTGGTATTTTCAAAGATAGAGACATCAGATGAGAAACTTGGTGGCCTTCTGGTTGCTCAGACTCTGCTGGTTCTTGCTTGTTCCCCATCTGTTCCCAAACTTTCCCCCAGCCCTCATGCCAGCACTGCCAGCTCCCATCTTGCTGCTGTGAGTCTCCGATTCACCCCGGCTCCAGACCAGAACTGACGGCAATGGGGCAGCTCATCCCGCAGGAGCGGGCCAGGGCAGTGCCAAAATTAACAGCAGATTCCTCCAAGATCCTGTCTCGGAGAGAAAAAAGTAAGAAACAAGGACTTTCAGGACACGGCTGAGATTTCCTGGGGTCTCCACAAGAGGACTGGGGAGGCAGAGGGGAATCCTCCCCAAGGGAGGACAGACACCATACTGAGTCGCACTACAAAGATAATAAACTTAAAATAAAGCCCAGAACAGCCCCAAAGGCATAAGGTCCTACAGCCTGACACCAGCACCTGAACCTTGGGTGGGACGGATGCATAGGCATCTCAGAGCACTGTATCTCAGTGGGGAGAAGGGAGGCAGCACAGAAACTCCCACCACACCAACCTTCACGCTCCCCATCATTCACTCTGCACTGAGCACTGCCCACCAGGACTTGCGCAGCCCCACCGGCAGCACCAGGCTCGTACTGATCCGGACCCTGAAATCACTCCTAGGCAAGCCCTGGAGTCACGCAACGAGCACCCCATGGGAAGGTGAATGGAGGGACTTGAAGTGCTGCTCGCCCCCACCCCATCCTCCATCCCTCCTCCACAGGACGGGGGTTCTGCGACAGAGGGAAAAGCAAGGGGCAGAAAACATCCCCGTTTTCATGGCTTCGGGACAGAGCATAAAGCAGCTGCTGGATGGGCACTAACAGACCTGGAGGAGTTCAGGTACTGGAGATGTGGGCACAGTCACCAGGGGACTGCACAGACCAACACTAAAGGAAATTGCACCTGAGGATAGGAGAAGTAAAATCCACTCCCTTTAAAAAAATCTTGATGATGCAGACTGGGCATAGCTCTGCCTGGGCCTGCACAGCCGGGGTAAGCACGGGCTCTTGCCGCAGCTCCTCTGTCAGAGGCGCAGAGCAGGGATGGCTGCTGTGCCCGGGGAAAGGACCTGCTGCTTCCTAGAAGACCAAGGGCCTCTTGCTTCTCTCTGTCCCCAAATTGTCAGTGACGGCGAGCACCTTGGACTGCATCATGGCCAGAGACCAGCTGTGGCCGCTGCAGCCTGGGCAGAAGGTGAAAGACATAAGATGTTAAAAAGCATTCAGCGTCAAAAAGGTTACAGGCACTTCCCTCTGCTCTTTGTAAGGGTCCCCAAGCTGGCCAGGGACACGGATCTGTCTGGACAGCCTCTCCTGCGTATCTGTCCCAGCCGACCCAGGGGTTTTACATGACTGGGGAACAAAATCCCTTGCAGAGCTTGAGCCCCAGGCCACAACAGAGCAGTGAGCCAGTTTCCTTGGGCTACAGGATCTGCCTGGACAACCCGTCTGGCCCTTGAGCTGCTGCCACGGCATCCCCTTGATCTCTCCTGCCACCAAGGCTGGAGTTTTTGTTTTGCACATCAGAGCACGGCCCAAACCCCCAATCCTTAAACAGCCTCCCTAAAGCTCTGCTTTGCCCCAGACGCAGCGGCACCTCCTAAGCTCAGTGAAGGCTTCAGCAGAGTTGTTTTTCCTTTTAAGGGCTGAGCATTTGAGAACGAGTTTCAGAAGAAAAAAAATAAAAGAAAAATGTACTGGCAGTTTTCATACCCTCTCTCTCCTTCCAAAACGTGCTGCATGGATCCACAGCCCCATCCAAATCCCAGTTGCTGGAAGGGAGGCAGCTGCAGGGGGAGGCTCAGTGCCAGCTGGATGGTCCCTGCCCAGGGGGCACGGGGTGCCCTGGAGGGGAGCTGAGGCCTGGCGCAGCTTGGTGCTGTCCTACCGCCTGCAGAGCCATGGGCTGCATCAATCCCAGGACACATGGTCAGGTCCGCTGCCGCCGGGACTTGGAGTGATACCAGCGGCGCTGCGCTCTGATGGTGACTGCATCCCACCTCAACACGCTCGTAACCAGACTTTGTCCCCAACAAACAGGATTTACATGGGAAAACCTCAATTTTAGCAATACCCTAGAGAGGAAATACTTCACAGCTGCTTAGGTGAAGGCATTACAGGACAACCTGTGAGTTCAGCAACAACTGACCATCACGGCTGGGACGTATCCTGCCCTCCCTCCATCCCCTGGTGCTGCCCCACCAAAGCATCCCGAGCTCAGCCCCAGGGCAGCAGCCTGACGCCTCCCCATTGCCCCCAGAGGCGGTTCCCGGTTTCAGGGAGGATTTGTACAGGCACGTATGCCATAAGCATGGCTCAATGAGCATCACTGCGGCCATCCCACCTGTCCACAGCCCCACCAAACGGTCAGCAGCTACTCACACGAGGCCATCACCAGCTGTACCAGCCAGATCCTTTCGGGCATGCAAATCTCCACAATGAGGTACCCAAGGTCACACATCTGCTTTCCCTTTATGTCTTCTTGGGTCACACCAAGCTAAGACAGATGCTTTCAACCGGAGCAGAGCTGGGCTTTATCCACCTCCGGGAGCATGTGCTGGCACTGAGTCATACAGGATCTGCCCAAGATGGGACTCAAAGCACCCAAGAGCCTCCCAGCACGAATGTAACCCTACAATTAGGCCTGGGCTGTTCCCGTTTTTATCAGGGGGATGGACACACGGCAAGAGGAAGGGATGGAGCTGGAACTCACACCTGAGTCTCCTGCCTTCCCAATGAGCCCCAGCGCCACAGGGCTACCCGCTGATTGAAACCCTGGTCAGTGACCAGAAAGCTGAACACGGCTTGTTCCTGTTTCCACGGACCTTTAAGTCCCCCACACCTCTCGCCGGCCGCCGAACACAAGTTGATCAGATCTAACCAGGGCAACATTTCCCAGCGCTGACGAGGCTGCACCCAGGGCCAAGAGCGTCATGCTGATACGGCTGCAGGAACGAGGCAGAGAACATGCACCTGCCAAAAGGATGAAGGGCAAAAGCCCAGAGCCCTGGAGAAGCAGCACACACCAAGTGCTCTCCCTATGCCAAAGCAAGTAATGTCACACAGATGATATCCCTGCTATTTCAAGGACATGGCAGCACCCGCTGCCCTCTCTGTCATCCTAGGAATTACTGACAAAGGTCCTGATTTATCTAGCTTGCTGCCCAGCTGCTTCAGGACTGAGATTTACTCTTCACGGCCTCCTATATCACTGCTACTGATTTCAGGTATTCCTCCCAGCATTGCCATGAAGCCCTTGCAGCTGGGGACCCTGCAGCTGCTGCCTTGGCCAGTCAATGCCAGGGAGAGCAGCTCGGGAACAGGAGGCTCCACAATCAGAAGCTGTTCTGGAAAAGCTGCCCCACCACATAGACCTAGCAACTGCTCCACTGCCCCAGCAGCAGCCCACATCACTCATGCTGCATGGAACATGACTCTGCAGCATTAACTCTGCAGCCAACTGATTTTCATCATTTCTGTGCACAGATAGATCATCCTGGGCTTAGTGAAACCATGCAAGGCGTTGCACAGCCACAGACATGCTGCAGTGCTACAGGGCGTAGTTTCCCCATACAGGAGGGGAAAAGAACAATTTTTGTACCATCTTCATTGAAGGGAAGAGAGCCCATAGCAGCCATGACGGAGCAAAGCAAACAGCCAAGTGCCAGAGGCTCATTTACACCGGGCACAGAGATGTTCGTATGCTACATGATGGAACGCTGAGCAACAAGAAGAAAACATTTACAGAGGTTTCTGAATTATGTCAGTGAGCGAAGACTGGGAAGACAAGAACAGAAAAGAAACCTACAAAACCAGAAAAGAGAAACCCATCAGCTGGTACCTTGGGACCGAGCAGCCGCCTCAGCAAGAGCATGCAGGGATGGGGACTGAAAGGACCTCTTGAGACACCCACCTCGGTCTAAAATAACTCCACCAGACCATGAAAAACCCACCACAACTTCAGCTTTTCTAAAGGAGGCGCGGGAGCCAGCAGCAGTGGGGGGACAGGAGCAGACCAAGGTTGTAATTACAGGGTGGAGCACCTGCAAGGCAAGGCCGTACACAAACAGCCCGGTGTCACCGAGGGTGCCAGCTGTTGACTCCCTACAAACAGCCGGATCGCAGAGCGTAGGACTTTCAAGCACCCGTCTGCAAAGCTACGTATCTGAAGCAGCGACATTCCTAAATGCGTGGCATTAGCAAAATAATGGCCCTCTGTCTTTCTTCATTTAAAGGGCTGCCAGTCATTTATTAGCTGAAACACAGAGTCCCTTGAAAACTTATGCACAGCACAGACGCAGTTTGCAAGGGACCGGGTTATTTCTCAGCTAGCAGAGCCCACAAGACACTGGTGGCTAAAAGTATAAAACAAAGATAACAGTGTTTCATCACAACTTTTTTAGGCCTTTTCATTCTTCGGCAAATCTCTCTGGCTGCAGCTGTCTCTGCCCAATCTGTTGAAAAAAACTAAGCAGGAACAAATGCAGAGAAGCTCTTGAAAGTATTAGCTGTCCAAGCTTGTTAAGCGTGACTCAAGTTAACCATACAATGCCGGGATAGTGGAGGAATTTGGCAGCGAGTCAGAGGCAATAGGAAACAGAGTCCGCAAACGAGTAACTCTCCCCTGCGCCCTGAGCTGCCATCAGGAAACTCATCCCGATGGGACTCCGTGCAGAGGAGCTGCTTCAAGAGTCGTCATTTTCCCCAGCCCAAAGCACACTAATTTCCTCTGGCAAGGGAAGAGAGGCAGTAAATAAATAGCTGAAAACCTCAGCCACAGAGTTCATACACCCTTCATAAAACAATAAGAAAAAAAAAACCTCTTTTCCATGAGAAATTAATTTCTTACATTTGTTTTGCCTACAGGAATCGCTGAACAAAAAGCGCATCGGACATGACAGAGCAAGGATGATGTGAAACCAATGAACTGGACTGCACAGCATCGGTCCCCTCCCGCAGCCCTGGAGCTCTCCCCTCCCACACCCTTGCCCCACGGAGCAACGCACAGTTCCCTGCTTCCATGTACACCTCGATCTCTGAAAAGCTCACTTATCGGTGAGTGAATTAGCAGTTTGGGATGAGAAACAGCCCGTGTTTGATTTTTTCCATTGTTTTTAATTCTGATGTAACAACCATGAAAAAAGCTTCCTCCGAAAGGAAAGGCGTGTTTAAGTGTTGCCCCGAACTGACATTCTTTTCCTGATCGTCTCCAAAACGTTACGGTGTGGGTAGGAGTCACATCCCGTGAGCTGTATTTCAACCTCTGCTTTGTGTGCCACACACGTCTGTAAGATTAGCAGTGAGTATAGTTACACCTTCGAACTCCAAATTAACAAAAATACTAGTTATGTATAGTTCTGGTGCTTTGTCGTTAACAAAATCTGGCTTGATTTAATGAGAAACAAAGATGAGTCGCTCAACCTTGCCTTAAAACGCAGTCACAGCCTTTTTAAAACTGAACATCTCTGCAATCTCGCGTGTCGGAACAAAGCATGATTAGTTAAAGCCCAAAATCTGCCTTTGCTCTCATCATGTCATAGAAACAAAGGTGGGATTAACCTTCCTGAGAGTCAGCAAGAAGCCAGTTATTGGTGAATAACTGTGTCAGTCACCAAAGGATCTCGGAAAGGGTCTCAGTTGTTTCTTGGAGTTGTCCAAGAAAAAAATCAGCTGGCCTGTGTGAGCCGGTACCATCCCAGCCAGACTCACTCGGCCGAACTCCCACACCGCGTGTGCTGCCTCCCCAGGGAGCCGCAGCCCTTGGCAGCGCCTCCGGTGGTACCGCATTCAACGGACTCTCCCAAGAAACAGGTACAGCAGCAATAAAAGAAGGATGCAGTCACTAAAACATAGCTAAATTCAACGACTGCCAAGAACAGTTGAACTGCAAATTTGAATACACAGGGTTTATCTTGCTGAAATGACCGGGAGATAAGTAAAGAAATCGTGCAGACCAGAGCCTGGCCCAGATCATGTTTAATTGGCAGCAGGTTCTCCCCTTGACCAAGTCAGCCTGAAATAAACACTTAAGCTTCTGTGCGTAGCTGGAAGAGTAAATATGTGTCATCTGTTTGTCCTGCTCTAAGGGGGGGGGAAGGAAAGGAAAGGAATAAAAAAATTCAGACGGGGCTTTCTTATAAATAGCACAAGAGAGACAGCCCAGCTCAGCTCAGGAGGTGGCTGCAGAGCTGGCAGCACTAGACAGGATCTCCAGAACAAAAAAAATCCAGGAAATCCCCAGTGTCACTTCTCCCCACAATTGATTTAAAATGAGCTTATCCCTCTCACTTGGTACATGAGGAAGAAGAAACTTCCTGGCTACGAGGGGGGAAAACACAGTTATTAATAGCTCCACAATGAGCAAGTATCAGAAGTCATGTTGCAGCCCTGGAAGATCTTGGCTGGATCTTGAAAATATCTGTTGCCATGGCAGTAATTGCTATACATGGTAACAGCAAACAGTGGTGTGAGAACAATTTACTTTTTGATTTGGTGCCCAAAACAAGTTCCTTTTGTTTTCTCTCACCAAAAACCTAAGCATTTATTAGCTTGTGTTCAGTCCAAAACTGAGCTTTTCACTTTCAGCAGTGGCAAGGAAGGCAGCAAAAGAGGGGCAAATTCAGAAAGATGTCAAAGCGGGCAGTGCTCTCTGTCCTTCTTTTACTGCATAGACGATGGATTGGGGCAAAGATCTGGACCACATTCAACTTCCCTTTATATTTGATGTCCACCTAGACAGTCCTCATCTGCCTCCAGTACATAGTATTTGCCACTGATAAAAAAACAAAAACAAAAAAAAGGAGCAAAAAACCAGAGGCACTTATTCTACTTCCAGCTGCTAGAAGCAAGGACTTTTCCGAGATGGGATGACCTGACACTCACGTAATATTCAACGTGACAGCAGACCAGAGCGGTGTCATGACTTTTTCATTCTGTCCTCTGCTCCCCTCTTTGCTGTTTACAGCCTCCTCTTCCCTTCCTGCAGCACCGCTGAACGCCAGCCGATACTTTCGCAGAAACACCCGTTACCCCCGACCTCATTCCTGAATTTCAGTGCTCACGATTTCTTACCTCATTTGCTCAGAGTCCATCACTGCACACGTGGACTGCAGCATGCTCTTCCCCAGCCATCGCTTTCATCCCCTTTTCTAGGTCATATATAAACGCTGTGAGCGGCAGAGATCCAGCCTAGCTCCCCAAGGGACTTCCTTCCACGGTGAAGTCTGACAGTCTACTCCTCATCTTCATAGCCTATCTTTTAACCATTTATTCACCCATGCATCCCATGGTGGACTTTTCTTGGATACCCCATTTCAGAGGGGTCCACCAGACCACTCCACTGGATCACCCCTGCCATGTGCTCGCAAACACCTTCCAAGTACCGATGGAGTCATGTGGCTCAGTTTTGGTCTACGAAAGCCATGCTGGCTCTTCCGCAACATGTCATATCTCTCTACATTCCTACTTCATGTTGGTTTCTGGAAACTTTCAAGAACGTAAGATACACATCTTGGGTGAAACCAACTGCCCCTCCATCCTGTCTACAGCCGGGACAAGAGGAGAGGTTTGTGAGGCAGAGCACGTGAGCCTGATCATACCCTCTCTCCATCTTCTTCCTTATTCCCCTAGAACCCACACTTGTATTATGGATGCTAAAGGCACATCCCTGGCTGTTCTTCTTAGTATCTGTTTCAGACTGGCTGCCTGTAAGTTTACCCAAATGCTTTTTGAACCTGCTGATGCCTTTTGCATCCACATCCCCCCAGGACAATGAATTCAGAAGTTCATCACACATTGTGTAAAATAAAAGTACTTCCTTCTACCTGCTTTAAACCAATCTCCTATAGGTTTCATCAGGTGCCCCTGGTTCTAGTGCCACAAGACTTGGTAGATAAAATTCAACTTAATCAGTGCCTTCATGATTTTGTATACCTTGATTGTATGCTATGCCAGACTTCTATTCCAAACCAAGGAGTCACAAATTTTTTTCTCTCTCCTCATAAGGCAGCTGCTCTGTCCCTCAGTCAATTGTCTTCTCTGCAGCCTCTCCAACATCACTGTCCTTCTCAAGATGCAGAAACCAGAACTGCATGCAGCTCCCAAGATATGCACCAAGGTGTTATAGAGGGTTAAAATGTTGCCCTCTGCTTTCTTATTATCTCCTTTGCTGATGGTGACCAGAATTTACTGGCTTTTTTGGCTAACATTGCACACTGAGCTGATGATTTCAGAGAACTGCCGATGATGACTCCAAGCTCCTTCCTGAGCTGTAACCACCAGCTCCAGGTTCAGCATCATACAGGCCCAGTATAGATAATTTTCCCCTACAGGTACCCCACATTTTCCTACACCGAAGTTCATCTGCCACTTATTTGTCCACTTGCTCAGTTCTGTGAGGTCCTTCTGGATTTCCTCACCTTCAGTGAGGTATCCAACCACCTGAAGGAATTGAGGATCCTCTGCAAACCTGGGGATTTCACTGCACCCCTCCATGCCTGAGGTCACCCATAGGATGAAAACCAGTCCCAGGACCAGTTTCTGGGGCCTCAGTGCTGACTCTTACCCTTGCTGAAAAACTACTATTAAGCCCTACCCTTTGCATCCTATGGACCGAGAGCTGGGAAAGCATAACAAGACTTTTCCTCCATGCCCACAGTGACATAGTTTCTTAAAAGCCTTTGGTGGAGAACCTTGTCAAAGGCTGTTTGAAAACCCAGATGCATGAAGTCTATTGGTCCTGCCACCCACGTGCTGACCAAGCTCCAGCAGGTCTGTGAGGCAGAGCTTGCCTTTACATTAGCCGTTAATTCTTTTCCAAGAAGCCGTGCTTGGCCATGCCTTCAGTGATCTTGTTCTTCATTGCAGAGGCCCAGGCATGGAGGTCAGAGCCACCAGCCTGTGGTCCCCAGGATCCCTTCTACAGCCCTTCCCTAGCAGTGCACCTGGCACAGATATTGAGCCACCTGATGTGTACCTCCCTGATTTCCCCAAGATCCCCCTCTTTTAAAAAAATGCCATCGCATTTGCCACTATCAGTTTCTGCGATACCAAGGGCACTTAAGCAACAGGATACACACATAAGTATCTCAGCAATTTCAGATTTAAGATCCTACGGCACTCTTGAGTAAACACCATCTGTTCCTTACAGTTTCTTATCAGTTCCTCTGTTTGTTCTAAAGCCATTTCTACTGACATTCAATGCGAGACAACTTCTCAGACAGCTCTTTTGTAGCAAGCTTGTAGTTTGCAAAGCTACAAAGCTCCTCCACAGGAGTCAAGACGGCCAAAAAATGGTTTAGATTTTTCTGTGATGGCTTTATCTTCTGTGCCTCTCACACCTTGATCTCTTCTGCTGCCTGTGTCCAAAAGGTTTCTGATGCATTTGAAAATTAATCATATTTGGCAAATTCACTCTTCAAAAATCTTATTCTGGCCTGCCTTATTTTGATTTTACATGTAATCTGCTGAAATATATACTTTTTTTGGTCTTCTTGTATGGTTACAGCTTCCCCTTTTTGACCAACATCCTTTTCACTCCACCAGCCTTCTTTCCCCTGCACATTTCCTTTTGTTTTCCTTCTTTAAGAGAGAGAAAGAAGGGAGGGAAAAAGGAGAGAGAAAGAAGGCAGGGGGGGAGACCGATCTTTTCTTGGTGGAGGTATCCATTCCTTCTGAGCTGCCAATGTCATCACCAAATAACTTCCATACCATCTCTGGTCCTATCAGCTACTCTTTAGCAGAGGGACAGAGCCGTACAAGGCAGACAAATATCAGGGCTCTTACACAACTGCAACAACAGACAGCCCCTTTTTAGCAGGCTCAGGAGTAAATGCCAGCTCTACAGCAGGGCAGACATAAGTCTCATTAATTTTATTAATGCTGCCAGTCATAAAAAGCCCATCATAACCACAGGCTCGGAGTTATTATGACTATTCCTGGGCACATACGTACTGAGTTTTCACAGGTAACTGCATATTCCCAGTTTCCAGATGCCCAAACTGAGATGTGTTTCCAGCTGGAAACACGTTACGTGACCAAAGCACCTCCTGAGGCACCCACCAGATGACAGGCAGAGTGGTCAAGGCTCCTCCTTCCTGGGGGAATACAGGACCACATCAAAGGGCAGCCAAGATCCCAGGAGAGCAGCGCCCTGTGGCAGCGTCTCCCTTCCAGGGAGCAGCCACAGCCTGGACCTTCTCCCTTGTTTTCGGCACTGCTGAGTGCACAGAGCTGCAGTCAAGGTCAAGGCCCGCACGGTTCCTGCCAAGGTCCTTCCAGAGACAAGAAGCAGGGCCCAATTGCTAACAAACTGCAAAACAGGTTTAGTCAACAACAGGTTTTAATTTAAAAAATAAAAAAATTCACCAATCCATTTTTGCCTGAAGCACAAGAAAAATGAGGGTTTGCATCTCCCAGCTGTTCATTACTCTTCTTGACATCTTCTGTCACAGCTTAGCAGGTGTGAAGTTGAAAGAGATGAAGCCTGATAACTCTTCGTCATCTTCAGCAGCACAGAAAGCTCTGCCACGACAGGACTGCACCCCGGGAAGGGGTGGGCTGAACCCCAGCAGCACCCAATTTTCACAGCCAGCCGCACTGACGTTGCTCTTTGTCCATGGGCCCATGTACCGCCTGTCCTAAAGAAAGGCTGCACTTCCACGAGTACCAACAGAGCAGCCCAAGCTCTAGTGCAAGACACATCTCACCATTAGTTTATGCTCACAGATGTCATTTGCCTTTCCCAGGAGAAACAGCCGCACCATTAGGATGGTTTACAGCTATAGACCTACAGGCAAAGCAGCACAAGTTCCTACCACAGGTAACTGCCCCAAAATGGTAACTTCAGGGGAATACTGTTAATTCATGTAAAGCCCCTCAAATCCTCTCTGCAGTCCACAGAAACTCCGGGTTTAACCCAGGTCCAGCTGGGATGCAGAATGCAAGAAAGCAGCACCACAGGCAGCCCCATGAGGAATTTGTCTGTTCTCTGACCCTCCCCACACATTCACTTGAAGAAACGGCTACTGCTGCAAATAGTAGAGGTTTGAGCAAGGTTAACAGGAATCATACGCATGCTCTCCCCTACCCGTGCCAAGGGCCCACAGTGTGCCGTTCCTGGGGGCTGAACTCCACTTTGGGCAGGCGCCGCACGCACTGCAAGGACCGCAGTAACGAAGCCACCACAGCCAGCTGCAGGGGCTATTTTATTTCAGCACCCAGGGTACAAGATGTACGTGGTATCAGGAGACACTCTCAAATAGGAAACTGTGCTCTTCCCCAAAAAGCCTCCGGTGCAGGATGCAGCCAAAAATCAATACACCCCGAGCACATCTCACTGCCCCAGCCATCCAGGCCAGGCAGGAACGAGTACATCAATCACTGGAAGTTGCACGTTTTTACATTTCAAGCTGAGCTCTGGGCTGTTTCACTGAGCTATTTGGTGATCACCGCGCTGTCCACCCTTTTCCACCTGCAGTTTTTCTTCATGCTCCAGAGGCAGCGGGGTGGACAGAGAAAGTAGCCCAAGATGAAGTTTCCCTCTAGCCCCACAGCAAGCACACCTTGCACTGAACACGCTGTATTACCAAAAAACTTCTCCCCACACACACGCAGATAGCTCTCACAGCTCAGCAGCAGCTTTCCTTATCCAAACAGAGACAAAAGCAAGTGATTTCATCCCTCCAAGACCAAATAAAGTTTAAGCACACAAGTGCTCAGCCATTAGAGGCAGTGCTGGGTGGCCGATGGGGGACTCTGCCATCGCACCCCGAGAGACCACCTTGCTGGGGAAGAGTTATGGGGAGCCAGAGAGGCTGAAATCACCAACATCTCCCCCTTTGCCAGACTCATCCAGCCCTCCTTGTTTCAACAACAAAAGCAACCCAAACAAGGGTTTTGGCATTCAGTGCCGAAGTCTCAACAATGTACTCAAAGTCACCCCTGCAGCATGGTGTCCAAAGCTGGCCCAACGGACCACGGGAGAGGGAACTGGATGATAACGTCATGGTACACTGAAAGCAGAGCAGATCCAATGACTTGCTGCTGCTGGAAGGAGGGAGTCCCCTCTGCGTCCTCCCCTCACGCTCTTTCCCCACAGTGCATCCCCAGCACTCATCACACAAGGACACTGGAGCTCCTCAAATCTCACATGGAGCTAATTCAGCTTGCTAACTAAAAAACAGCCAGGTTCCTCTTGCTTTAGTGAACTCAGCCATTCTGGTGACGGGACCCAGGGCCAGGAGAAACAAGGGTGACAGTGTACAGCTTCACCCCCAGAAGACCATCACCGTCTGTCTTATCTTTTATGCTTATTGCCATGCCAAAACAGACTTCTGCTTTGGAAAAGCCTTCAGTCTCCAGAACCTCAAACCCATGTTTTAGACTAATTTCAAATTACAGCTTTAGTGAATTTAGGCTGAGTTGTCAGACCACCAGCTACTCACCAGGCATTTCCTCAGCAGCTTCTAAGCCCACAGTACAGAAAGGACCACGACACTTGCTTTTCACCCTCATTTTCAGTGATTTCAAAACTAATTTCATGAAAATTGAAGTAGCTTATTTCAGGGGCAAGCTTTCTAAGGAGTTTACAAGCCAAAACTGCAACTCTTCTGCCATTTGTGCTCTAATGCAGGACTGCAGGCGCGAGCCCAAGGACAGCACCGACCCAAGCCCCAACACTACTTGCTTCACACTCATTTTACTATACTGGCTAAATGCAATTCAGCCGTACCCCAGCCAAACTATCCATCGTATTATGATGGTATAAATTACTGCGAAAATGTACCTCCATACTACAACGTGCTTAGCATTTGGCCCTAGGCATACATTAAGCGCTTCCCATGCCGGCCGTACTCCAGGCTCTGCACCTCAGCTCACAGCCCTTTTGCCATCTCTCTTTGCTTCACTTGATGTTGATTCATCACCAAGAATTCGTAAAACACTTGGAACTTCTCCTCTCACCATAGCTTAGAGCAATGCTTGGAAGGCCTAACAAAAAAATCCCAAACCTAATTACTATAGCTAGGGAGCAAAGAAGAGCTAGACAGCGCGGCTGATACACAGCTGGATATTTGTGGCTATCAAAGGACTATCAAAGAACTACAATATACATGAGGAGAAAACGGTCACTGGACCAGAAGAGGACCAAATAGAGCATTTACAGTTTTACGACAAACTGAATGTGTTGAAACTAACAGCTGGACCTTGAGTTACTATTTAAATGCATATAAGGGAGACTCAGAGCCTGGATTACAGTGTGTGACCACCCGCAGCTTACCCCATCTCTGGAAACAACCCTGCACTTGCTATTTCCCACACAGCACCAAAAGCACATGGGGGACAAGCCCAGAGTAGATAAGGCTGTGTGGGGGAGCATGACTGAGCAAGCAGATTAGCAGGGGGGTGAGGACCAGGCACTGGAGCAGCTGGGGTGGCCAGGACCAGTTGGCTGGAGCACGTCGGCGTCCCAACAGTAAAACCGAGCCAGCCACCCCAAGGGCCCGGCAGCCAGTGGAGAGGCACCGAAAACTGCGGCCAACATCCACCACCTGGTCTGGCCACAGCCTCTGGAGGGGCATCTTTCCAGGCAACACTACACAGCACTGCTCACCCATTGCATCCCCTGGGTCTGTATTTAATTATTCAGCTATAAAAGTCTCCTGTGATAACTTTTTCTCTGACTTCACTTTGTTACTGAAAATATTTTACACCAATTCATTCTTCTCCTAAACTGAGCCCTGGCTGCTGCTACACATGAAAACCCACGTGCAAGACATTGCACTGCCTCAGAGTCAAAAAAACCCAAGACAGCTGAACTCCATGTGGTTAAAGGGGATTTGCTGAGCTTAGTCCCAACTCGTCGGGCAGCATTGTGCAGGGTTTTTTCTTGGTGTCACTGGTGATGGAGACAGTAAGCCTCCTTGTCATTCTTCTGGGAAAAAAAAATAAACACAAGCAAAACCAAACAGAAAAACCAGATCTACAGAACAAAGAAGTTATCCCTGCTACAGTGCACCTGGCCCTGGGCCACCAGTTCATGATGTCTAAGATGACACAAAATCCCACTACACTGAGTCTTTTCTGCCTCTGTAACAGGTTCCCAGCCAGAAAGCAGCAACCCTCTTTGCCCAGGTAGGAAACAGCCCCATCTGCCAAAGCAAAGTGCCTTCTGGCAGTGTCCCACACCTGCCAAGTTACACACACAAGTGAGCCCAGCACAGGTTTGGTTCCCCACCCCCCCAGCTTGGCTTGTTTGTTTTTGGTAGATCATAAACCCTGTGAGTAAGAAAAAGGTCAGTTTAGAGGGGCCCAGGACTGCTCTGCTCCAGGCTGAAACAGGAACGCACAGAAAGTCCGGGGAGCACGGGGCACTCGCCGTCATCTTCATTTCATCCCACGTCAGAGCAGTTTCCATCAAGGAAGGCAAAGTGCAGTGAGAGCTTGGCTCAGGGAGCTGGGCACAAGAAGAATACGAGAGGGGTAAGAAAATACATCCTCTATGTAGATCCAGCCTTCTATTTGCCTCTGGTGGCTGATGAAAATGCCAATGAATAATTTTATTCAGATCTCTCTATTTCAGAAGTTCCCCAGCACTGTGCAGCATAAAGCCCTCAGTGGAATTTCATACAAGACTTTAAATCCAAAAAGACAAAAGAGCCAGGGGGAAAAAAAAAAAAAAAAAAAATATCTCAGCATCTCCAGTGCTTTGGTCTTTCAGCTTGTTTTTTTCAGGGAGAATTTTCTAAAGTTGATATTGTCCAACCCGAGTCCCTTCTTTTTGCCTGAAGCACGTAACTGCAGGAGGCCAGACACACCCTGACTCCTCGAGCTGCTACACAAGCCATACCAACGCTCCCCCGGGGAGCATGGGAGATGGAAAGGACTCCATGTTTTGTTGCAAACAAGCAATCTGTATCTTCAGCATCCTCATTATAAGCTTCCCAAACCTCTTTTGGCTCTGTGCATTGCATAACCAAAAAATGGCAGCTGACAACACACAAAGAAAAAAGCTTGGGAGAGTAGCTGGAGGATGGTTGACACCACTGGAATTCACTGGTCAATATTCAACTGGAAATATAAAACACTTATTCCTTATATCAGTAACCTCAAACACTTGGAATAGTAATTAGGATGAGAGAATATATCCCAAATAATGGTATTTTTTTCCATTCTCCCATGAGACAAAGACCAAGTGCAAAAAAATTTTCTCTTGACCCACAGTGTCTCGTTCCAGATGTACGAGCCAGATGGACCTCACGTCTGCTGCTTTAGTTAATACTTTCCTGACACTCCAAAACCTGACTCCTTTAAGAAATTGCCCAAAGCAGAAGACTACTCTTCCCCATGAAGAGCATAAAAACAATCAGACAGACAGCTTGCTTCAGTGGACACTCATGATTGAGTTATCAAAGAGTACAAGAAATTGCTTGATCATTAAAGCCGTCTTTCCTACCAGGGAACTGCCTTTCTGCGCACCTTGACAAAGGCAGGAATTAACATCAAATGTGTAAGTAATGACAGCAGAGCTCAGAAACCCTCTATGAATCCAGCTAAAACCAAATCCCAGTGTCTGCTCTGGAATTTATTTTTATTACAAATAAGAGGCACTTCATTAGCTATTCAAATCTGCCCAGAGGGCTTTTTAAAGAAACACGAGCGTACACATCACAAGAAGGCACAAATAATTGCACTCCACCTGGGAAGAGTTGATGGAGCCTAAATGGAGCATTTCAAATTCTGACGTATTTATTTGCTGAAAGCTTGCAAGCATCTCCTCCTAATTGCATCATCCACTGAGAAAGCCATTTGGGTAGTACAACAGGAATGGAAATACTGGGAAAGGAGACCACAGGGAAGGAGGAAACGCTGCTTCTTTCCTTTGAACTTCTGATTAGTTTCCATCAGAAGACTCTGATGTGTCTGAAGGTGTTTCCCAAGGACCAGGCTTTATCTGCATAGAGTCAAACACTGTAACTGAAGGCACGACTCCACCTCAGGAGCTAGCTCCAGGCCATGCTGGGCCTGCTGATGGGAGCAGCTTAAAAACGATATGGCAGCGATGGCGGACAAGATGACTACCTTGTCCTCCACAACTTATCACCCCTCTTCTGCCTCTGCCAGCAGAGCTACTGGAGCAAAAACACGCTCCTGGTTTCACTTAAAGCCACTCGGTCTTTCACCCCTAAACCATTTCATCCCAAGGAAACTGCCCTGCCAAGTTCACCGATAGCTCCAGCAGCACGTTCAGAGGAGCAGGGATGACACCAGGAGTGTGTCGCAGAAGTCTGGCTGCCGATAACCTCTCCCACCTGCACTTATCTCCACTGATGTCAGAGAGCAAACAGAGACCTTCACTACCCCAGCTCATTTACTAAGTGAGTTACCACAACGCTCATCCAGGAATAGGCTCATCCAGCAGACGAGAGCAGGACAACCTGCTGGGAGCAGAAGCTTGTCCTGCAGCCACAGCTAGCTACAGAGAGGACATTTATTCATGGCCTTATCTAAGCCAATTAAGAAGAGGGTAAACCAGAACAGGGCACATGGACCCAGTTCAGAGGATGTGGGGGACTCTGCGCTGAATAACAGCAGAAGATTCAGAAGCCCTGCCAAGACTAGAAGACCCTTTTGCTGCAAAGCCATGGCTGAGTTCAGGCACAAGGAGTCCATCAGCAGCTCCAGGGCAGGCTGATGAAGTGTGGAAGTTTTCTAAATTAAAGCTTCTGAAAACCACAGAAACTAGTATTCAGGCAAAGACAAATTAAAGCCTGAATTAATCTGAATTAACTATATGCAACAAACTCATACTCAAGGTACTGAGATTCAATAACAAAATTGAGAGTCTTCATCGTAATCAGAACATAAAGCGTATGAATCCTTTATATTTTGTATTAATCAAATTAAAACGGCCAGCCAGACCAGCAGGTTTCCCACTGAACAAGTGCACTCAGTACCGTCCCCAGTCCTTCCACCCACCCAGCTAACAAGACTTCCGCAATCCCCAGTACTTCTGGCGCAGGCTGGGAGATCTCCCTCCGCTCACGTCCTGAGGCTCTTTAATTCAAACAGCCAAAAACATGCTGCTAAAATGGCAAGTCCAAATTGAAAAGCTTTCTTCTCCATAGGTAAAATGGCAACCAAGTAGTATTCTTACTAATGCACTTACCTATCAAGAAATATAGATATGACACATGCTTTTGCGACTTCAAAGAAAGGGTTCATGAATATTTATTAAACTGCACTGCCAGGGTGGAAAAAAAAACAAAACCAAAAAAACACCCTCATGGCCCAAAAAGCCAGAATCCTACAGCAGTTTATGCTTCGTTATCTTTAATTACAGAAGTGATTCCATTAAAGCTGATTCAGATCTTACAGTCCTTCCCACAGTCCCTCAACGATGATAATAGTTCTTCCTCCATGGGTCTACGGGAAAAAACTGTTCCCTGGTTTGCAAAACTTTACCTGGTTGCCAGCAGGCGGTTGCCCCAATCCTATGAAGCCAACCCCAAAAGAATGGCAGGATTGATTAAAAAAAAGTGCCTCAAAGCTCAGACACAAACACATTGAAATCTGCAGGATTTTCTTACCCATCAGGCAGTTCACTACAGGAGCCTCAGTCTCTCCTCCTCTCATCTTTGCACCACAGCACATGACATTTTTCTAGAGATCAAGTAAATCAGTTGAATGGGAGGCATTTGCCTTTTGTGCCCCTAAAGCAGGGCAGCGTTCAGTGAACCAGATTCTGCGTGTCTTGTTAGCACATTAAATGTGCAAGTCTCTCATGAGGTTTTCAGCTGCAGATCCAGCAACCATCAGGCTGAAAGCAGCCTTTTCCATCACAAGGATGATAAAGTTCTCTTGGTTACAAAACGCACCAGGCCAGTATACTTAGATCTCCCTACAGCTTATGTGCTCCCAGCTAAGGCCAAGACATCTGTTTCAGCTAAGCAAACCTGTTGTGAATACAGAAGGCATGTGAACTATCTGACCAAAAACCTGGCTTCAAATTCTGCATTCCTATAAACCACTGTGATCTCAGCATCACTCCAAATAGCCTCCATCCAACTGACAGGAAAGAGCTGTCTCATCAACCCGGCAAACACCGAATTCAAAAAGCACCAAAGAGATAGTCAGTGGGGATACACTGGAAAAATTATGCTGAAATCCAGTGCAAGAAGCTCTGTAGTCCTCTGCACTGGCTAGTGGAACGACAGCCCCAAATCTACATGGCTTTGTCAGGTTTTCCAGTTTATCCCCTGAAGTGAGCAACCTGCAACCTCGATCCCTGAGCGCCGAGTGCTCTTGGCTGTCACAAGCAGGGAGGCAGAAGCAGCCGCTATGAGCTGCTGCTGCTGGCAGACCAAGAGCGTGCTGCTGGGCTAATCATTTTGTTCTGGATGAATTCTGGTATTCTACATCCACTCTCAAGGGGATTTGCAATTCCTTCCCAAGAGGCTCCTTCTTACAGACTAACTCAAACTGCATTCTGCTAGAGAAGATGCAGAACAGACAGAAGAAAAAGAAAAAAAAAAACCTTCAAAACACAAGAGAAATAAAAAATTACTCCAAACACCTTGCACCATCACCGAGGTACCGGGCAAAACGCCAGCACAGCCCTCCCTCCTCTCCCCCAGACAAAGAGAATGTGAGAAGCCAGCTGAAATCTGGTGCCCCTGGGGAGAGCCGCGCTCACAGGAATGTTAAATCCTTGCGAGCTTTTCATCTAGGACAAAAAAAAATGCTGGCAAAAGAGCGCAACAGCAACTGGCATCAGCCATGGGGAGGACAGTGCTTCTGCCAGGCTCTGTGCCTTCCTCCCAGCAGAGCCAAACTTAATTCAACCACTTCTGGCCGACGAGCTGAGGCACAGAGCGACCAGGAGGAATCCTCCCTGAATGGGGTTATTCAGAGGAGCCATAAAATATGCCGGCGTCTGTCGGAAGCAGGATGCAGCCTGGGAAACTGGCCCGGCTACCTGGCCCTCCATTTTCACTGCCAACAGGTGATCCTGGCTCCCTACCCGCTACCAGGTGAGGAGCAAACCCTCTCCTGGTCACCCCACTCCAGCAAACTTAAGTGCAACAGCCATTCCTGTGCTTGACCAGAACACATTGTCATTTTGTAATTGTGTTTGTTTTTTTAAGCAACGGAGAGCAACCTACGCGTGCAACCCACCCCGGAGCCTGGTCCGACACAGGTACAAAATCAGAGGGCGCTTCTGATTAACCGCTCGTCTTCAGAGGTGCGAGGGCACCCGGCAGAGCCCGGCCACATTCTCCGGGGAGGGCGATGCTGCCAGCTGCCGCTCTGCCGGACCCCCAGGGCCCAGGCAGGATGGGGAGCTCTGGGTCAGGATCAGGCCAGCTCAGCTCTGTGAAATTCGGGGCCACCCGCCTCGCTCGGAGGCTGCGAACAGCCCGGTCC
>NW_008795704.1:236941-246673 GCF_000699145.1 Aptenodytes forsteri | reverse complement strand
GGAGCCGTACCATCGGTCACGGGTGCTGTGGGGCTCTCGGGAGCGCAGGCGGGTCACACATCTGCCCCCCTGCTAGGGGGACACAGGACCACGTGGAGACTGTGGTTGCTGCAGGTCCCAGATGTAGCCTGTGCTTGCTTCTGGATCACAGCTGCCCCCGTAAATTGTTTGTCCCCGTGATGGGTGACCCTGACACTGCCTCCCGCTGCGCCCGGAGCTGGCAGGGGGTCTCCAAACAGGCAGCTGCCCCTCACGGCACGCGGTGCTTTAACAGCGCTGCTCTGCCCTCTGTTATTCCTGACATCCTCCAGGAGCGGGAATGGAAAGCGAGACTTCGGCAAGTGGGACTTGAACCAGCCTGGAGCATCGAGAGAGGAAAATGTCTTTGTCTACACTGGATGCCGGGCTGTCCCTGCAAGGTCACACAGTGGGATGACGAGCCTTGGGTCAGCCCATGGTGTAAGGCTGCCACGGATCTGGGTTTGCCCAGACGTGCCCTCTTTTTTGCCCTGGCAATTTTGGCAGATTTTTGGGGCTTTCTGTGTTCATCTGCATCCTGAGCACATAGTACTCTGGTCAAGGCTGTGCAGGAAGACCAGGTGTGTCCCCCACACATGCACAGAACAACCATCAGCATATGAACAGCAATTCAGAGGCCTCAGGAAAAGGTAGAGCCCTGCTCCTCGGCCAGTATGAGTAGTCTGAATAAACAAGCCATGCACTAAAGGTCAGCCCCGCTAGATCAGCTTCTGTCAGCCACCAGTTTGTAGTATGTCACTTGGCACGGTGGCACAGCAGAGCCCCTGTTATCTCAGCGACTGCTGCAATGTGGCACTGCTCCCAACAAATTTCATACAGGGTCCTGTTATTCCAGAATAGGAACAACCCCATGCAGAGGCAAATCCTGGGGGTTGAGCTGCCCAGGTGCCTCAGACCCCTCTAACTGGGGGTGCAAGACTTGGCAGATACTTGGTGGATTTTGCCACTAACAGAGTGATTTTTGGCCCGTATCACACCATGCAGCAAATTTCCGCTACAGTCAGAAAGGAGTCTGTTCAGCTTATTAATCACCCCGGGTGAGCCAGCAGATGGGTCCCTGCACAGAGCGATACCGCACTTGCGGTGCTCTCTTGCAGACGGCATTTTGGCACTACTGAAGAACTTCAGAGTAACTTAATCTGAAGACATTCATGTGAAAGTCCCACTGCACTTTTAAATAACAAATAGAGAGACAGTGAGATCATGGCCACTCCGCTCGCTGGCTGGATGCGCAGCTGCATTGTGCTTAGCAGGGGGGTCCGTGCAACGGGGGCCGGCGGAGAGTGGGGCTCCCACGGGGGCTGCGAAGCTGCTGGAGATGCCCGTGGTGCTGCGGGAGAGCAGGCTGAGTTTTGCAGGGCTGCAAAGCTCGGGGACCGAGGCATAGGCTAGCAGGGAAGGAAAGGAAGAGTTAAACCAGGTCTGTGTTGGAAACAAAAGTTTGTTGGTGTAGCTCTAACGTGGTTAAATTGGCAGCTTTCCTTGCGGAGATGCAGATATTATTCACCTTTGCCAATAAAGGCTGTACCTGTCCTCTGAGGGAAACGGCAATACTGGGAAAATGCTTATAGCAGCCTAACAGTCTCTGTTCAGGGGCTCTTGTAGATACAGACTTGGTGTATAAAAGCTTTAACAGCCTGGTTGACATTGCTGTGCTAGCAAGAGCTTTTGGACAGACTGAAAATAGAATCTGGGGAGATGGGAGGTTGCAAGAGCCACGGCTTCAGGGGCCCCCCAAAATGAGTGACCCAACGCGGTGCACGGGAAGTTGGCGGCAGGAGGGACCAGAGAAGCATTCATTTTTTCTGCAATGTTCTCATTTTATTTTGCATATTTCAGGGTTTGATGATAATGTGTGGGATGTTTTCAACCTACACCTCTGGCAGGCTTGCCAGAGGACCTCTAACTTCATTGCTTAGCTGCTGTGGCTAAAACTCTTGGGACATGATTCTGCACATAGCGCGCTAAGAGATCCTCTCTCTTGAGACCAAAGCGGGCGAGCTGGAGGCACTCAAGGACGCAGAGGACACACTGAGATGACATCTCAGATCAGTCCTACTCATGGGCTAGCAGCCCTGTGCTGTCTTGCACAAAGTCATGTAGCAGGAGGGCGTCAAAATGAAGAGCAAGGAAACCACCATGAAGGCAGGACCTCCCCACCAGAGGACGGTCATGTACCCGCTGGCACCAAGGACGCTCTTGGGAGCAGAGATCCCCACTGCTGGAATAGGAAAGCTGGATGAAAGAGGGTTCAATTACCAGGCACGATAGATGGTTGTTGGGCTGTGACGTGCACACAGGTGCAAAGCTGCCAGACCAGGGTCCACCTCTTCGGGAGAGCCAGGGAGCGGTGGTGGACATGAGCTGTGTCAACACCATTGACTCAGGGAGGGGGAGAGAAATCCCAGAGGGGAAAAATTAAGCAGCTAAGGGAAAACCTTCTTTTGTGGGACCCCTGCAGTGACTTTTTCAGAGGCTTTCACAGCTCAGGCAGTCATGGGCTGAGGAAAACTTCTACTAGTGGTACTTGGTACAATAACACAAGGAGATACAATAACATCCAGAGATACAGGTGGGTCACTCTGTGACACATACATGGGAGATGAAGCCCACCAGTCATGATGCCTGCCGTCAATACATCAAAGATGGCAGCAGAAGGTGAATATGAAGTGTCTGGACAGTCTTTGGGAGCATGGCAAAGACATCTGAGAACCGAGGGTTATAAACCCTGGATCTTTTGCTAATAACAAAACCACACTGCCTACAAGAAGAAACAGCCTTCATGAATTGTGAGGCTGTGAATGCTAGATCACTGTAAGATGAATTAAGAGATGTATGATCAATGTTTCCAGGTCAAAGTATCCCCTCGCTGCCTGTTCTTGGCTGAAGGATATTTCCTACAACTGTCACTGAAAAACTGCAAAAGGAGCCAGCTCCCTGAGATCATGCTCGAATCGTTTCTTCAGATGCTGCTCCCAGGTGGAAGAAACTATCTGGAGTTGTACACCCACCCCCCTTTCATGAAGCTGCTCAGCTGGTGGACATTCGTACTTGTGCACGCACTCCACATCAGGAAATAGCAGGTGAAGGACCTTGCATGAGGGGTCTTCCTCATCTGTGGGTCTGGTGATGCTAAAGGTAAGGAAAGCTCGGTATTGCACTGCTGCTGCCCTGCCCGCACATACTGGGGCTGGGGAGATGGGGCAATGCCCAGGCAGATGTGCTAACAGCTGTAAGCGCAGCCAGCATGTTGCCCTGGAGGTTTGGGCCAGTGGGCACTGTCCTTGCTCTGTCTCTGTTAACAAACTGGACTGCACTGGACCAGCCCAGCCCAGTACCAGCCCCACAGTATGTGTCTCCATATACAGCAAGGGGGGAGTAACAGCTCCAGTCAGGTGTGAAGAAACCCTGTGTTGAGGAGAGACTGGTGATACTGGGAGTAGACACCTAAAATGCTTGGCAGGGTTTGGGTGTCTGGGCTTACGGCCAGCACTGACCCGGAGCAGTTGCAACCTTGGATCAGCCTTCCAGGACACCAGCGATGGTGGGAGGATGAGCTGGGAGACGCTTCATCAGGGGCTCCCTGCTCTGCTCGAGAGCTGCATTTAAGCTCAGGTCCTCACCCTTGGCCCTGCCTGAGCTACATTCCAGTGAAGCTTGTGCCAGGCCTGGCACCTTGCTGACCCCGACCCATCAACTGGGTCAGCAGTCAACTCGACCGTGGCTGATCCTGGTTACCATCACCGAACCTGCTCTGCTCCTCTTGCATGATGGGTATATGGCACTGCCGTGCTGTCATCTCGTCTCCAGCTTGCCTGACACCTCCTACTGCCCCGGCACCACGAGCCCCCATGGCTGGGAGGGGGAGCAGGAGCAGGAGCAGCTCTGTGCACTCTTGTACTGAAGGAGCCAATAATACCAGAAAATGTTCTGTACTGTGAAAGCCGTATGTTAAATAGGTCAAACTACTACCAAGCTACTACTGTGAGTGCCTACATGTGGGCAAGATTTCTCACCGTGGGCAGCTCTTTGTTGCAACAGGAAACAAGATAAAATGCTAGGTTGACCAGGGTGTACAGTTCACCCACACAGGTGATGGTTACCATCACCGAACCTGCTCTGCTCCTCTTGCATGATGGGTATATGGCACTGCCGTGCTGTCATCTCGTCTCCAGCTTGCCTGACACCTCCTACTGCCCCGGCACCACGAGCCCCCATGGCTGGGAGGGGGAGCAGGAGCAGGAGCAGCTCTGTGCACTCTTGTACTGAAGGAGCCAATAATACCAGAAAATGTTCTGTACTGTGAAAGCCGTATGTTAAATAGGTCAAACTACTACCAAGCTACTACTGTGAGTGCCTACATGTGGGCAAGATTTCTCACCGTGGGCAGCTCTTTGTTGCAACAGGAAACAAGATAAAATGCTAGGTTGACCAGGGTGTACCGTTCACCCACACAGGTGATGGGATCTCTGTCCTTGGAGATTTTCAAGGTTTGGCAATGCAAAGCCATGGTTGACCTGATCTAGTGTTGGTGATGGTCTCACTTCAAGCAAGAGTTTGGGCTAACACCTTGCAAAGGTCCCTTCTGATCAACACATCTGTAATTCTGTATCAAGGGGCTTGAGGTTCGAGCTGGGCAGGCAGATGTGAATTCTCCATTATTTCAGAGCACAGACATCTTGTATCAAATGTCTCAAATACCTTATTGAACAGGACCAGGCTGACCTGGATGCAGGAGCTGCTGGCTGTGGTTCTCTGGATTGTGCGCTGTGAGAGTCCTCTCTGACAAATGGTCTTAGCATGTATGAGGCAAAGAAAAAACATCCCTGTTCTTAATTAACCCTGTCTGTGTTTTGAAGCTGACTGAAGATATCGAATAGCCCAGGACTGTCCTTTGGAAAAAGCTGGTTGGAGATATTTGGCCATTTGTAAAAATACATGTTTTTAAGCAGCAATCAGCAGGTTTTTTTATAGTGGGCATGATGTAAATTTATGTAACAAGGCAGATGTTCTGCAATGGGGCTTTTTTAAAATCATCCTGTCCCAATTTTTTCCATCTTACCGTCTTTAGCTCCCTTGCAAAGTAAGCAGTCATGCTATCGCATTACCAGTTGGCAATGGCAGCAGCTGGCTGTAACCCAACCTTAGCAGCACGGGACGCGGAAACAGATGGAGCAGCAAATGCTCTTTGTTTCCTCTCCTGCTTTCTAAAACAGATTGTGACTAAAAACATACAGGAGAGGTTTCTGCCATCTTCCCTGCTACCACGGCTCCCTGGCTGCTGACAAAGCTACAGGGTGAGCTCTAGCAGGGGTTACTGCTCCCCACAGCAAAGAGGAGCTCTGCCTTTTTAGAGGGGAGCTGCAAAGAGGGGAAGAGCATCAGATACAATGATTACAAGCCCTTAGAGGGGAAAAAAGTGTGCAGTGGGTGAGATGGCTGAACTGAGCTGAGGGCTCCCCATGCATCAAGTCCTTCTCCTCCTGCTGCTCTGAGTCTTGGTTCTGGTGTTCATCTGAGCCTGGGTGAACCACATTAGCTTGTTAAACTGGCACAAAACAGACGTGAGTGGTGTTTTGCCAGGCTAGTAACCTGAACTGGCCTGAAGGATGATCAGGTGAGCACTGGGATGAGGATGAGGAGCAGAGCCACACACCAGAACGGGCCAGGAGGAGAGAAGAACAGGGGAGGAGGGTCGAGGTGGGAATGTCTCTTGTGAACCAGGAGATCAACTCTGCTGTCCTGGGTAGTCCTTGTCTCAAAGCTAGGCAGACACGGGAAGGGAAGTCCATGCTCCCAGGTCACTTTCTATGAGCCAAACTCTGAGGCTCCTGGCAATGAAGGTCAGGAAAATGTCCACAGCAGAGGTTTGCCTGCCTTGCTTCAAAATTCCTGTGGGACGAAACCTCCACAAAATAAGGTGCGTATGTCCCTGCCACCACATCAGTTACAGGTTCCTAAGGGAATTCTACTCTATCACAGCCTCTCACACCTCTTTGTGTCTGGTAAGAGCTTTGCTGCTTTCGATCTATGTCCTCTAAGGATTTACCAATCGGTCCAAACGCATGAGTTGGGCAATGGTGCTCACCGCAGGAGATGTTATACACTGGAAAACATGAAACTGCGTGTGGTTTGGCTACAGGAGTCCCACCATCAGCTGCCTTGAGCTGGGGGACAGCTGCCCAGAGCAGAGGACACTTGTGGAGAGGCGGGTGGCCAAGGCCAATGACAAGAGACTGAGCTGGCACTGCCACGTGCACCCAAACAGCAGCGTGGGCGGTGGTGACACAGCTGTCCCATCTCACTGTAACTCGCTGCTCCCTCTCCCACCAGGCTGCATGAGCTGCCTGACCCGTCTGGCTTTGCTGTGGCTGATGTTTGAGCCAGACAATGTAATATTGTTGTAGGTACTTGCCAAGAACTGAGTTTATTTTTTAGCCACAGACAGAACCTGTAATTCCTCAAGCTAATCCTGCAGTCTGATGGGTTTTTTTTACAAGCCTTGACAAATTAATTGAATCCCCATTTCTGTGAGAAACCTGGAAGGAAAGTCCCACAGTCAGGACTCCAGAGTTAAAGAAAGACGGGGATTTGCGAGGTCACCTACGCCATTTATCACCAGTGCAGAGGCTCTTCTGGGATTATTTCTTGCTGGCCTTGTTGTCTCCTGGGGTGACTGTTCAGACATCTATCTGAGATCCAGTCAGGGTGTTTTGCATTATAATATGCCTAAGTTTTCTCAGCTTCATCCCATTATTCCTGTTCTTCTTAACTATCACAAAAAAATTTGCTCCATTTTGTTGTTTATAGATGTCCCCAACTGAAATATCTGCAGGTTTTTATTTATCACCGTATCCTTTCAGTGAAATAATACAGATTTGATTTTTTAAAACTTAAACTTAATCCCTTTTGCCCTCAGATAGTGTCTTGAGTTCTGCCTGCACACCGCCTGCTTACTAATACACACTGGTAACAAAAAGTCCTATAATGGGTGCAAGAAGTGGTTTATTAGTCTTTATCTTTTATCTTTTCTCATACAGTCAAGGGTTTGAGGACCAACCATGCTCCTGCTGAAGTCAGTAGGAACGGCAGCAAGTTTTTTGCTCTACCACGTAACCACAGGGAGAAGGTAAGTTTCTGAACCTGTGGTTGCCAGCGTTACAATGCCAAAACGTCCCTGCTTGCATTTGCTGCACTGACTTTGTCAGGCAAGCTCGGTTCCTCTCAGCAACCAGGTATTCAGCTTTAGGCAAACCACTTTGAAAGCTGTTCTTTGCTAGTTTTTTAAACAACTTGGATATCTACTAAGCAGACCAACTCAACGAACAGGTTCTTGTATTTTAGTTTGAGTACTGTGCACACAGGCTGGGTGCTGCATCTCTGTCCAAGTACCTCCGTGGCCGCCCTTTGTGAACAGCTGTTGTTAAAGGAGAGAGGAAATGCTTGGGCTTATGCCTGAGCAGTGTCTCAGGGGACCACTCGATGCAAGCCCCAGGAAATCCCTCATGACAGCACATCTGTAGGAGGCCACAGTCAGCCCCACCATGCCGGAGCACTCCCATGGGGCAGCCCGGAGCCCAGACTGTTGGGCGGCTCGTGGGGATGAGACAGGTCTGAGGTCAAGCTGGGAAGTCAGTCTGCAGGTCAGGGTCAGGATCAGGCCAGTGATGGTGACCGGGGTCAGACACAGCCCAGTGACAGCCGTGCAGGTCCGCAGTGACAAGGCAGAGCCAAGGCCAGGTCAGGCAGGCATTCTGCAGGTCAGGGTCAGAGAGACCCAGGGCTGGGCACGGCCATGGGCATGGGCATGGGCACATCGGTGAGAGCATTGGAGACAAGCACACCTCCAACACAGCTCAGATGGGGACAGAGGGCCCAGGGCTGATCTGAATTGGGGCTCCTGGGCAGGGTTGGGGTGCAAGCCCCAGGTGAGGCTGGTCAGAGCTATAAGGGCTTGTTAGCGCCCTGGGGGCCCTGAGAACAGCTTCATGGGCAGGTACGATAACAGCATGAACATAGCCAGTCTAAATGAAGCTGAAGGTCTGCCTCCCCCAGTGTCCTGATCTCCAGGAGTGGTCAATAAAGGGAGACCTTCCCCCTTCCCTCAACATACAATTCCTGGGCAAGCAGAGGTGGAGGGGTGTAGGTGCTGGCACTGCTGCTCCTTCTATTGACACCTCCCCAGAGCTTCTGGAAGGAGAATGAGCATTGTCCAGCGCTGAGACTAGAAGAGAGGCTGATGACGGGCAGGTTGATGCATGGGAGAAGCTCAAATCTCGCCACCAGTGGTGCTGAATCCTTGGGGAGCAAATTGCCTCTCATCTCACAGAGATGGACTATGATCATCTCCTGCCAAAAAAGGAGGGACCTCTGACTGGCAGCCAGACCCTCCCCATGTCCTTAGCACATACCACAGCAACTTCGTGTGGGCCGGTGGGCTGCAGCTGGGATCCACGCGAGGAAACGGGATCTGCTCAGATCTACCTTATGCAGTTACCGTCAGATCCATTTGACACCTTGGAACCTATTCAGGATCTTCTCTGCTGGCATACAGACATGGTCTGCACCAGCTTCACATTTTGAAGGGTATTTTATTTTTAATTTAATATTTCAATAGCTTTCTTTACAGTGCTTTGTAGCCATACCAGCCTATTTTTAGCCTTTTTCCTCCTGGTGATATAAACTCTTCTGAGCCATTTTAGCAATCTCCATGCTTCTTACAAGCATGTTATCCTTTTGGCTCATTTATTTTTTAACAAGCTCTTTTGGGAGGAATTTCTTTGTTGCTGTTGTTCTTTTAATGATACCAGATTGAATACATTATACTCACTCTTACACATAGCTTTTTTCATAGCACGGTTCTGAATGAAGCCCCTCACACATCTCAGCACTAAACCCAGTTGCTTCTTTTATGTTCTCCAACCAACTGCTCCAAAAATCAAGCCTTTGTGGTATCTAAAATGTAGCAAGTACATCATATGCTGATGTGACATTTACTCACTTAATGTGGGGGTAATTGGAGACTCTTCATTATGATAATGTTTTCTGCCTCGGCAGCCTCTCTGATCTCCTAAATATATCACTGTCACCACCACTGGCTTTGAAGACTGTTCACTACAGTGGTCCTAATACTCCCCTTTGCCTATTTAGGTGTGAATTTTCTAACTATAGGGGTTCAGCGTTACATGTCGGAAGATTAAAATCGTTTAGGCACATTGACTCCAAAGTTTCTTTGGCATCCAGCATCTCTGCTCCACAAGCACAATTTAGTCAGTTCTTCCCGTATAATCTGTCGCCTGCTATTGCAGCGTCCCGCTGATTATCTGCCTTGCACCGATTTCTGATAAGGTTGTTCTCAGTCAAAACTGGGTAGTCCAGTTGTTCCACCTTATTTTTTGATTGCTAGAATTCGTACAGAAGCACGTTCATGGCTGTTACCCAGTTTCTGTACCTTTTTAGGCCGGACTTCATTTCCTCATCCTCGCATTTGCCATTTCCTCCTCCTTCGGTTTTGTCAGCCGCCATCCCCACCTTTTAACTAAGAGAATTGCAATGGCTTAGGGAAGGACGAACCTAAATGTTGTGGGGTTTTGCACATCAGTCTTCTTCACTTAGTGCAAAAGCTCCCCTGTGACTTGATGAAGTGTCGGCAGCCCGACTCCTCCGCTCGCGGCCCCCACGACCCGCCCCCGG
>NW_008795704.1:233906-236720 GCF_000699145.1 Aptenodytes forsteri | reverse complement strand
TGTCTAGCGGTTAGGATTCCTGGTTTTCACCCAGGCGGCCCGGGTTCGACTCCCGGTGTGGGAAGGTGCGCTCCTTTTGCTTCCACCTACTTTTTTCCCCCTCTTTATTCGTCAATTCTGCGAGCTCCCTTCCACCAGCCGCAGCGCGGGGTAACACCGACGACTCCCGCCCCCACCCCAGACCCTTTGCGCCTCCCCAGGGACATCCGTTAAGCAAACGCCCTGGCGCTTGTAGCCGAGTCAGGGACGGTGAAGAAACACCAGCGATGGCTGGCGTTCCCCCCACGGCACTGCAGTGAGAGCCAGTCTCTCCTACGGACCAAGCCATCCCACAACCGGGAAAACTTTTGTTAGGAAATGTGTTACTGAGAGCTTCCCACTGGCCTTCCCGTCAGCTCCAGAGGTGAATCCAGCCACGCGCGTAGCGACCGCGCCAACAGCCCTGCAGAGCTGAACGTCCACAGCTGATGGACAGACCTGAACGCCCATCAGCTGACTCGACGCCAGGGCAGCTCTACAACACACCAGGGCCGGTGCTGGACACGGAGCTCGTGCAGCTGCTTGCCAGTTGAGGTCCCCCGTTAGCCACCCCCACCCCGTCTGTAAGTACCCAGCCCTACGTGTGTTGGGTTCATCCTTCCTCCCACACCACCCGGGCATCAGCCAAGGGTGAGGGGTGTGTTAGTGGAGTAGACAAAAAAAGACAGGTCTGTGGCCTCCTTCCAGAGCCCGGCTCCACAGGCAAACAATGGGAGAGAGAATCCTTGGCGAAATCCACCAACATGAGCCTAAGCACATACTTAAGTCGCAATCATATGATGAGGGAACAAGGAACACGGAGCTGGTTAGACCCGACCTTCGGGCGGCTGACGGGGAGCAGCGCTAACAAGCAGCAAGCGACAGCAGTGGGGTGAGGGACACGCAGCCAGTGCGGTGCCACAGGAGCAACCACAATAAACCTCATTTTGTCTGTGAGAAAATTATTAATTTTCTTTACAACCAACCTGTACAAAAAATATTAGGTTGGAATAGACCTGCTATAGTCATACTTTTTAAAAATTCTTAAACAGCTCATTTTCCCTAAATGTCCCAAACTCAATTAAGTTGACCAGTTCAGCTTACAAAGACTTGGAAACTCTGTGCAAGAGCTTCAGGATCTTTTTAGGCTATTAACATTTCAGGAACTTTGTTAGAAATGACATTAAAGGACACAGTAGCCTGGGAGTTTCGCGAAAACAGGTTTTCATTCGGAAATCCATGGGCCTGAGTTCTTATACCTTAATTGGCTTAAGTATTTCTATAATGCAATAGCAAAATTATCATTTCAGGAGGCAAAGTTTGTTTAGAACTTCTCTTTACATTGTTTCAGATTCGTAGGGCAAAAAAGAAATAACCTAAACCCCCCAGCCATTATTGCTTATCTTGTGCTGACTTCAGCAGGAAACCCACTCAATGTTATCTGCACTAGGTTGAACAATTGGACAAAACTTGCTGCATATTATTAGATTTAAATACAAATGAGCCATTTTGTGGGCTCCCAGGGGAAACAAAGCACTGCGAATGAGACAAGCGGCTTTTGTTTCACAAAACACTACTTTCTGAGTTAAACCATTCAGCTTCAAGGCTCCAGCAATCTGCAGGGGCTTGGGCCAAAAGCCGCACCAGAATGCCAGGTCACTGGCAATTTAAGTTATACTTGGGACTATAGTGGCTAAAAAGCTGTCAGACAGTGGTGGCCCATTAAGGGGAGTGTAGTTGCTGGCAGAAGAGTACAGCCGTAACACCTTCAGATGATGTTACTCTTAATGAATCCTGTCTAGCCCTCAGCCAAAGGGAGGAAGGTCAGACCAATGGCGCTGTTAAATTGTCACATCAGAAGAATCAGTCGTGGAGGAACACAAACAATTTCACCCCCCTGCCCATTCTTTGACCTAATCTGCTCTATCCCTCTCTCCTACAACAAATAACAAGCTTGAAACAGCAAATCTTGAACGCTACCCCAGACCATCATCACCCATTTAGCCCAAGACAAAAGTATTTCAACAAGGTAAGCACGTAGGATGCTTCCTCCTGTGCTCTCAGGTTCCAGCATTAGCAGCTCAGGGGCTTCCTGACCCAGACAGGACTTACACTCTGTGTTTGTCACAACAGTTCAGTTCTTTTCACCTCTCGAGAAGGCAAGGGGCTTTCCTCCTTTGGTGTGAGATCCCCAACATGATTCTCAGTTGGCGCTGCCACCCAAGACGTCGTGCTTTCGATGGAAATGTTAGCAGAAGGGTCAACTGGGATCTCAAGAAAGGTGTTAGTTTTCTTTCACAGCAAGGGTTAAGTTTCTTGGTGTAACAGATGTTGGTAGAAATCTGGACACAGGCGCCAAACGGCCCGTCTACACGGGACACACTCTTGTTATTCCAGCAACTGTACAGTGCAGTAAGCATTTAAGGAGCTAGGAGACTACAAAACCACTTACGGTTACGGGGTGCTCAAGACAGGGAAAAAATAACACTTTCCACAGCAAATACATCTAAGCAGGGCAAGACAGCTGTGTGCGGCCAGGAGAGCGGCTGGGGCACACGGCAGAGAAAAAGCTGGGGAGAGGAGGAGTTGCAGCAGGTTCGCTGGAGGGCGAGGGACCGGGACGGGGCTCCCCTGACCTGGGCTGGGCGCGAGGGCCCTGGCCCCCGGGAACGCCCCGAAGGATCCCGGAGGCCCCGAAGGATCCCGGACCTGGCTGCTCCCGAGCCAAAGGAGGGACGGAGGCGCCGAGCCCACAGGCAGGCCCTTCGAGGCCCGCAGGCCCGCTGCTGAACCACC
>NW_008795704.1:199436-232456 GCF_000699145.1 Aptenodytes forsteri | reverse complement strand
GAACGGGGCGGGTCGGTTCTAGCGCAGCGGCGTGTTTGAGAACCCGAACTCGTGAAGTTTCGGTCGCGTAGGGAGTGTGCGGAGGATCGCGGGTGGGAACCTGGATTGCGGGTGGGAACCTGCTGCGCAGGGGCGCGTGTGCTGCCGAGAGCGGAGCTTCCCTCCCGAAGCGTCGGCGTGCTCGCTAAGCTTCCCTGATGCTTTTCCGGGAGGCTTCTTGCAAAGCAAGAGTGGAGTTGTCATTTCTTGGAATTTCCAGAGCAAATGATTTCGAGGAGAGGGCCTTTTTAAACTCCTTTTACGTGGCAAAAAAAGGTGAAATCTGCCTTCCAAATACTGGCTAGATCAGTAGTGGTAAATTTCATGTCCCTTTAGGTTTTCTGTAGACCTACAGAGTTTCAGGTGTGGTTCATTCCTTGTTTTGATGTTTTGGGGGTTTTTTGTTGTTGGGTTTTTTTGTTTTGTTTTGTGTTTTTTTTTCTCTACAGAGTTGTTAGGCATATGCAGCTTTTTTTGAGCAAGCTGAAAGGTTTTTGTGAAAATTATTTTGAGCTTCTTCAGTGTTTAATGGAAGATACTTGAAAATACGTCATGATTTTCTACTCCTTCTGAAATTAATAAGGACTCTTATTTGTGATTTGGTTTTTTTTTTTAAGAATAACTTTTATATGTACCATCATTATATGCGTTACATGAATTACAAAGTTGGTAGTAGGTCTGTGTTACATGAACAGAAGGTATTCTGGTAAAAACATGGTATTATACTAATGAAAGTGTTTTGTACAGAGTACAAAGGGCACAGATTGCACGGGGTGAGACCAAAGGTCCATGTAACTCAGGATCTTGTCTGTGATGCTGGCCAACAGTAAATGCCTAAGAAAGACTAGAAACGCAGGGCAATTGTACAGCAATACTTCTCTCTGTGTGCTCTTAGTCGTCAGCTAGTTGTGGTTCAGGGTCACAAGGCATCTCTTTGTTTAATGAAAAGCTTTTTCTGTAAACTTTTGTGCTTTTTTGTTTTGGGTTTTTTGAACACTGCATGTGGTTGGTTTTTTATTTTCTTTGTTAGCATCCACAGTGGTCTGTAACAATGAATTCCATGGCTTAATGCTGTGTGAATAAGGACCTTTGTTTTGAACCCACCGGATGATAGTTCATTCACTCCTATTATTTGGGTGAATGCAGTAATAGTCAGTCCCTATTCACTTTTCCATGCCACTCATGATTTGGCGGTCCCTCTTATGACCGCCATCCCCCCCCTTTGGCCACCCCTCTTAAGGATGAAGAATCCCACCCCAGGTGTAGCTGGATATGTTAGCTAAATTACACATATGAAAATGTAATTGTGGGTGGGAGTTGTCACCGGTGGGAATTTTCTTGTAGAATCCTGGGTTTGGCCTGGTGCTTTTTCATGGTCCTTAATCATACTGATGTACTTGTTCATACCAACTACTGGTGGAGCAGCGGTGGGTTAAATTCTGTGCATGTATGTAATGACTTGAAAAGCTGAATGCAAGTGCTCTAGTAAAGAGTAAAATTGAGCCATTACACATAAGGATGATTATAGTTGTAAGTGATAGTACTATAGACCAAGAGGTAATAACTTGAAAATGAGGTTAGCGTGCCTCGGTTAAGTAATTGAGTATGAACTTCCAGGTCTCTGATATTGCTAAAGGGTTATGTTTTACTCTTGCTTGTATTAATGGGTGATGGTCAAATGTGGGTGGGGGAGTGACTTGATTCTTATATGTGGTGCAGCTCTGGTATAATATTCTCAGTTATGAGGTTATGAGTGAACAGCTTAAAGGATCTTGAAATGTTGGAGCGATTTCATTTCACTGGCCAAGTCTCTGGACAGCACAGTTTCTGCAGCAATGCCTGTGACTCAAGGTGCAAGGATTAACCTGTATGATTAAAAATCCATTTTATGGCACGCATGCAGGAAAATCTTCACTCCTGGGCTGTCTGACTTGGATCTAGAGGCCTGGCCATTTTTGAGTTTAAGAAAGAAAAAGGAGAGAAAGTGTTTTATTAAGAGATTTGAGGAAGTTGAGTCTCTATACTTTAATGCAGAGAGTCTTGAGAGATTCTTAATAGCATACCTGCAGAGGGAAAGGAAATCAAATGTCAGAGGGATTCAGAGTATAATAAACACAAAATTACATTAGGGGGTTGAAGTTGAAAAATAAGAGGAACAATTAAAAAAAAAAGTTTGTGGTGACTAGTGTTACATGGCATGGTGGATCTTTTTTGTCTGAAACCTGAAGTTCCAGACTGGATGGATCTTGTGTATGCTTTAGTAGCTCTTAATGCTTGAATCATAACTGTTTCCTCTGTGGCCCCCATTATGCAGGAGGCTGCATTTCTTAAAGGACCATAGCGTTCACTTTAAGTCTTCAGATTAGTAAATGTGATGGTAGCAAATGCTAGGAAGCTGTGCGCAGGTTTGCCTGAATGTTTGTTCTGTGTTCTTTACATATCTCTCGGGTCCTTTGGTCAAGCTCTAGTACTTCTCAAGATGGCCACCAGACCTGTGTTTCTGTATCATAAATGATCTGTGCTCTTTGTTTTGAAAGAAATAGGTGGAATACCTCTGGGGTTTCCTCTGGCTAATTGTGTTCAATAGCATTTTGTTGTTTGCAGCTATAATTGCTTTGTGTCACATTCTTTATCATCTCGCTGGGCAAAGCTTCATTCCAGTTCTTGTTGGAAATGTCTTCTGAGACACTGCTCTGTGAATTTGAGCCAATGCAGTGATGGCCTCTTAAGCAAAAGCCTTTGGAATATAAAGCACAAGGGTGTTTTCCGTCTCAGGTGGATTTTGCTTCTTCTTTCAGGTGTCCTGAAAAATGGCTGATGATATTGATATTGAAGCAATGCTTGAAGCTCCCTACAAGAAGGTGAGAAAAATGTGCCAGTGAGGTCCCGTTTACCTTAATTTAGCATTATTCATGAAACTACTGCTGAACTGTAAACTAACATCCCTGGAGCCCTCATGATTTATCTTATTGGAGATGCATTACATGTAACTTACAAGTAAATATGTACTGTTAATGTAATTATATTGTGCAGTAGTTTCACTTCAGCGTGATGAATAAATGCCCATCTATCTCTCTTTGTAGACTTGCCTAACGATATCTCACCTCTACTCCCATGAATTCACCTTTGATTCCAGTGTGAACTGTCAATCATAAGGTAGTAATTGAGTGACGTATCGCTGTACCGTGGTCCCCTAGGTTTAAAAAAAAAAAAAAAAAAAAACAACAACAAAAAAACCCCCAACCCAAAACCAACCAAACAACAACAAAAAAAAAAGCAAAACAAAAAAAACCCCAAAAAACCAAGAAACCAAAAACCTCTCCTAAAATTGCCAGGTCCAGTTTGGTATAGCAACAAGGTGAATGCAGTGGTTTGGGAAAACAGCAGGGTTCCAAGAATAACCTTTTCACCAGTCCCATGGCAAGTAAATATTTGAACAGTCTGCTCAGTGCAAGAAGAGTGAGACTTGCTTTTAATGCAGAAGACTGGTGGTGGTTAATCTTTTAACAGGGCAGATGGAAATCAATTGCTGAGTGAACGAATTTACGGAAATTCTTGGATCCCTGAATAGAATGTTCTTAGCAAGTAAAAGACAGTATCACAGTCTGCGGTGTCATTCTAAAATAAGCTCTTGTATTCTTCTGTCCTAGTTGTTTAATTAGGAAATGTCAATTTTTATGCAAAAATTTTATCAATTAGTGTAGTGATGTCTTTTACCTAAACCAGCAGCAAATGAATACTGTCTTTTTTTGGTTTTCACCAAATGGTGGTGAAGTGTTAACATTATGCATGCTTTAGCACTGGTTTCGCAAGAAATGTATATTAAGTTTAAGTTGCTTAGGAATTGTACTTTTGATGTAACTGATGTGATTAAACTGTAAAGCAAGTATACAAATTTATATAGCAGCTATTGTTAGTCTATTCTGCAGTGTTATTACAACCATGTCGTGAATTTTGGATGAGCATTTGTAAGTTTTAAGTGGTATATTTAGTTTATGTAATATTTAGCAGTTACATTAAAATCTTGAAGAGAAATTTGTAAATTGTTATGTTAAAATTCTTGTGTCCTGGTTTAACATGGATATTTTCCATGTAAACAGGTATGGAAATAGGGAATGTTTAGGCTGGACTGGTGGATTATTGATGACTTTCTTGGGAGTCGACGTTACTAAAGCAGTGTGAATCCCTGTTTGCTTCAGGGCGAGATGTGTGACAGAGGTGACATCAAGCTCTTACAACCCTTCAACGAAAATGAGCGAAGATCTCGGGAATGGCATCGGTCACAGGAAATCCATAGTGGCTGGCTGCTAGCGTAGCCACTGGGGCTTAGGCAGAGATGTAGCCTTGGTACTGATCAGAGGGGCACACAAACACAAACCTGAAACTTCCTCTTACATTTTATAGAAATAACATTTAACCACTTGAGTGCTGAATTCTACAGGATAACTTGCTCTCTAAACCATGTAAGGAAGTATCTACAATTTAATATACACTTTTAAATGATGTAAGTCTTGTATTTTGTAATTGTATGACTTAAACTTAAGCAGCAAAGTGGTTAAACATGCCTACCTAAATTTTTAAAGCTTTCCACATTAAACTGTAAATAAGTAATTTAGTATTAAAATTTGTTTTGTATTTTCTTATTCCTATTCCCATTACCCTTTGACCACTTGAAATGTTTCCACTTCGTCCTCACGATGTTCTTCTATCAACCCTGCTTAGGATGAGAACAAATTGAGCAGTGCCAATGGCCATGAAGAACGCAGCAAGAAGTAAGTATTTTCTCAATTCTCTACATTTGGGGGGAGGCTGCTGATTTTTGTAAATTTCCGAATGCATGTCAGTAGTGTTTAGGGAAATAAAATGGAAAAGCTTGATACTTGCAATTGCTGCAACTGCAGCAATTATGAAATTTTCTTTTGTTTACAAATGTAGTTACGCCCTTGTCACTGATGTCATCAAAGTTGTGGAAACATTTAATGTTAGCATCAGATGAAAATACAGGCTTGGTAGTTTCAGCATATTGAATTTCTTTTTTGTTGCTTTAGCAATGCAATGGATTTTGCATTTAAAAAATGTATTTCGTGTAGAATTTTATGTGACTTGGAACAATGCAAAACATTTAAAGATACCACTGCTTTCTTGAAAAGGTTTAGGGTGTTGGATCACCTCCCTCTATTCCCCCTCGCCTTTGAAAATGTCTAAATTTCTTGTTTCTAATTTAAATTTTATAAAACTATAGTATAACCTTTTTAAAGAACCAGAGTACAAGCCCACTTTCTTCAGGAAGCGTAGTTCCAGGGTCTGAACACCTGCTGATGATGCAAACAGTCTGGAATCAAATGAGAAATTTGAAGAAAAATGCCTTGCATAAGAGTCTCTTAAATACCCCAAATAAGCGGAAGGTTTTTAAGTCTGTAAAATAAATTCCTTACCTTACAAGCATCATTTGGTGATGAGATAGTTGATGTAGGAAGAATAATTATGAATATGATTTTTGAGTAAACAGTAACCAGTGCGTTTTTGTAATATACAGCTAAGTTAAGAAGTCGGCACATATGCTGTTGTCATCTTCTGAAATCATACAGATGAAATGCTGAAGGGATCCAAAGAACATTTCTTCCCAGGTGTATAAATATTTGGGAAATGAGAAGTCCAATTCCAATGATAGACTTTATGCTGGAATCTAATAATCTAAAATTGATTATACCTTATATCTGCATTCTAAACAATACTGTGAACATCATTCTCATTTTAAATAGAGACCCCTAAAACCCCATCAAAAGCAGCTGCTCCCAATATTTTTAAGTTCTGAATTTTTATTGCTTTAAAATACATATATATGGCATGTAAAACCCTGCTTTTATCTGGATGGCTAGTCTCAAAATATAAACTGGGATCTGAAAGAAAAGCAGTGGTTTTAGAACTGGTTCTGACCTTGGTTCATGGTAGAATGATAAGAATACTAGAACGTATTTCAGTTCATTTCCTTAGTTGCTGTAACCTCGCTAAGACTAAAGCAATGACATTTGTTGCCTTTCTGCCCATGGTCCCATTTTCAGGTTGGACCTGTATGCTCTGAGTTTGTATTTCTAATTCAGAAAAACAGTAAACTAAGTTTAGAAAAAAATTATATTATTGTAAAATAGAAGAAAGTCAAGGTGTTTTGCTACTCTTAGTCTTGCAATGTTATTTGCTGTGTGGAGTTTCACCTTTTTTCCACTTTCCTAATTGTACCCTCATGTCTGTTCAGAAATGTTGCTCCTGTGGTATCTCACCATTTCAGTTTTCGAGTTAGCAATTGCTAGAAGGTTAGTTATTCTTGTACTGCAATTCTCTGATAGTATGAAGCTTTTTGTCTCAGAATTTTGATTTGATACAGCTGTTGTTCCCCTAAATTTTTAAAGAATGAACCACACCATTTTGTATGTGACTTGCGACAGTGTAGTCTGTTGCTGAAGACTAAGGTGTGTATAGGCTTTACAAGACTTCTTGCTTTGCTTATCAGTTGTTTGGAGTGTCAGTGTCTAGAGGATATTCTTTCTTTACTTCAGTTGGACAATACTGAAAAGAAGAATCAAACTGTCAGGAAAACCATAATCCGCAGCAAACATCAGCAACTAAAAAATAACAGATTCAGCGTGCAGCTTTCAATAATTGTCAAATCATACTAAATTTCTGTTTTAGAAATTGGAAGGATTAAGAATCTGCAATTTTACTAGCTGTCTGTACTGTATGTCCAGTTTAATCATGATTGGAAGGCAGAATGTGGATCTTGACTGTTAGGAGTCTTTGCATGCAAAGAGGGTCCAGCTCACAGCTGGATAGTGAAAAGTCGCTGTCTTTACTGAAGACTAGCTGCAGTTATTAGTTACTGGTAATGGCCAATATATTGAGATACAGGTAGTATTTCTGGAGCTATTACGATAGTGTTTGAGGGTTTTAACTTAGGGAGATACTGGTAAGTGATGGATCCTAGGAGGGAGAGACTATGTCTGCTTAACTGTCACAAACTGCATTACAGTAGGAAGTGTGGTTAAGTGATATTGATGCTGATCATTCTGGATTTCTGAGTGGTGTCATCTTATCAGAGATTGTGAAGCTTCTGAATATCGGGTTTTGATGCGGCAGCTTCTCTGTCCATACAAAAACATTAGAGAAACTGATGGGGTATTGTAGATAAGTAATCAATTAAAAATGAAATATTCCAGTTTTTAAAACCAAATCACAAAATGTTTCTCTTGAGAGATAAATACTAAGATAGTTTTAACAGGTCTTCCTAGGTGGAGAATGGAGAGCAAAAGCTGCTAATGATTATTAGGCTCAGTTAGATGTGGTAGCTGAGAGATTTTTACTTTAGTAATTGAAACTAACTAGAAGTCTTACTTTCTATGGCCATGTGTAAACTAACAGGGATGAACTTTTTTAAAAAGGGGGGTGGTGGCATAGAAAGTTTTTAAGTGTATGAGTGACCACTTTGAAAAAAGATGGTGTATGCAATCAGAAGGCCCAAAAGGAGGAGAGGAAAAATTCAATAGCAAAGGATGTTTTGAATTTCAAAAGTTTAGCAGCAAAGTTGGTCATTCCCAAAATTTAGTTTGAGGTGAATTACTGTCTTAAGTAATTGCTTGAGCATCTGTTTAACATGTGTTTTATGTATACATACATATAGAATTTAAAAACTAGGAGACTGTAAATTTTTATGATCCAAGCCTGAGCGAGAGTGAAAAAAAATAAATTGCAAATAACCCAAAAGTAGTCTGTCAAGAATGGAATAGTGGCTTACTGGTTTTCAGATATGAGGTATAATTGACTTACAGATTTTGAAAGTTTAAATATTCTAAGTAAATGGTTAAAATTATGAAGATCTGCAGTTTGCCCCAAACCTGTAAGAGCCGCAGACTTAGAAACGCAAGTGGCTTATGGGTGGGAGTAGCAAGTAGGAAGCAAAACTCTTAGGCAGTGTGTTAAGACTGATGGCAGGGAAGTATCAAGAAAAAACAGCCTTCCTTTCCCTCAGACTTGCCTCTTCCTTTCTATTTTTATTGTGTTTTGTTTTACTTTGCTGTAAAAATATAATTTATTCTTGGCATCTTGATGGTGTATTTAAAGGGTGTTTGAAAGATACATGAAGTACCGCATTTAGTATGTACTAGATCTAATGCAGGAAATATCTTTTCAGTCCTTTTACTCTTCCTGGAAGCATTCTTTAGTGATTACAAAATTTAAAATTAAAAAGTGCTTTGAAGCACTTTATATTGCTCATGATGAATTTTAAAAGATTGCTGACATGCTTAACCACCCATTTAACAAAAGAAACTTGTATAAATACCAACAGGTAGAAACTTCTTCCTATCATGTCTGTGACCTCAGGTTAGAGGAACTGTGGAGTGTGAGGTAAATAATAACACTGAGCTACATGTGTAACCAAAGTTGTATTTTTCTTTCTCAGGAGAAAAAAGAGCAAGAGCCGAAGTCGAAGCCATGACAGGAAGAGGAGCAGAAGTAAGGAACGCAAACGGAGCCGAGATCGGGAAAGGAAAAAGAGCAGAAGCCGGGAAAGGAAACGGAGCAGAAGCAAAGAACGCAGACGCAGCCGTTCTAGAAGTAGAGATCGCAGATTCAGAGGCCGCTATAGAAGTCCCTAGTAGGTTATTTATGTAGAGTTGCATGTGTGCTGCTTCAGTGTATGATGTGGAAGCTTAAAAGTTTCAGTCTCTGCTTTCTAAATTGGTCACTAATCATCTCAAAGAAGGTGAGAGGTTAAGGTTGAAGAGTGTCAATAAATACGGAGTGATAAAGAGGAGGACAGTAATGTATCCAGTTCCTCCTTCTAGTTTTCATTCTTACCGGAACGCAGAAAGATGCAAAAGCAAGTGAAAGAATGTGTACAGCTGACTAGAAAACAAAGTTAATCACAAAATTAAAATAACGAGCAAGTTTTCTACATGTCCTAACTATCTTCAGTATATGAACCTAACGGTTCAACTGTCAAAAAATGAATAGTAGTCTATGACTTCGGTTACAAGCTCATAAAACCTTCTGCTTGTGTTACTAAAGGTTTTTACTGGGTTGCTGGTCTTAAACACTTACTGCATAAACACCTCCTCTGTTTATGCATCCAAACTGGAAGCGTCTTGTCTTAGTAATGCCCATGCATTGCATATTTGCCCTGCTTTTTCTCAGACTTGTTTAGAGGCTGTGGAAGAATTCTTCAGTTCCTCTCAGATCTTTGGCTTGATAGAACTTCTGCTATAGGTAGTTCCTGACTAGTTGTAAATCATTTCTCAAAAACCATTTTTTCATCGGTGTTTATTCTATGTTCTGCTGTTTTGTATTCCTGCCCTCCCCTTTGCTCCCCATCACCTCTTTTTGCCTTCAAAGAAGCAGAAAAACAGTGAGAACTGGGCTGCATGCTTGGCTTTCATTGATTACCTAAGGCTGCTGTTTGTGTCTGCTTTTGTCCAGGTCTCATCTCAACTGTTGTCAAATTTCAGACTGCAAGATCATGTCAGAAGCAGGCATTTGAAAAGGATGTATTTTTTTAATCATGGCATGTAATGTCATCTGCAATGGAGAAATCACTCTCAAGATGTTTGAGAAGACAGTGTTTACCTTCTGATAAATTGCAGGCTTCTACAGTTTTCTGCACATGAATTGTTTCCTAGGTGGCTGGGTCCCAATCCAGGGAATGCATTCCTTTTGGTACTCTTGAAATGTAAACAAAAAATGCCTGAGGTCTCAGGGTCTCATTTTGTACTAAGTCACCTGGATGTTGGTGTTTTCATGGTGAAAACATACTGCAACTCCTGGCTCTGCTAAGATGCAGTGGCATCCTGTGCTTCCATCAGTCCTGTGTACTTGGGGATCATAGAGCATACCAGCCCTGCTTTTACTTTGTCTCAAGTATCAGGCCTGTCAGAGCCTCTGTAAAGCTGCTCTGGGCTTCAGCTCTGAAGATTTCAGTTGTGCACAGTTGGCATGCTTTCTGCAGCTCTTTGGCACCTGTAAGATTATGGTAGCTAGTTGGGTTGTGCCAGTGCCACCGTTGTGGCTCCAGACTGCCTCGTAAACAGAGGACCACGATCAAGATCTTCAGCCTTCCGTATGTGGAGCCTGCCAGTCTTCTCACCTCCAATGTGGTGTTGCATGGAGAGGATGTCCTTCATCTCATCACTTGGTTGGGGGTTGCTGCATTCTCCTAGCTGTGTTGGAGGATTTTGTTCTTTGTTTTTCCTGTTGTCGCTGGGTGAGAAGGTTCTTCACCTGGAGAAATTTGGGAGTTTCAGTGTTCCTGTCTTCCAAAATAATTTCCTCAAGTAGAGGTTGAAATTATGGACATTACAACAATAACCATGTCTGTTTTAATGCATCAAGGTATGTTGTGCCAGGAAGGTAAAATTACGAGGGATCTTTTTCATTGTTCTGATACTCTTCCATAGCTGTGCTGGGCAATTTCTCTGCTATTGAGAGACAGTGAACAAAAAGGCGAGATAATCTAATATCCCCTGAGGATACAAGGTTGTGCTTATTGGTTTGGCAGTGTTGTGTTCCCTGCTCTAGTTGCTGAATTGTTGCTTTCATTTAACCAAGTAGAATTTTAGTGTTTAAAATAGTTGAGTGGAAGACTGGTATAGGGCAACTACGTGCATCCCAGAGGCATTGGTACTGACTGTTGCATAGCCAGAAGTTGGCCATCAGTTGCTTCTAGGTCATAGATGATGCTCTTGAAGTGATACACATGCTAATGCGATTCCAAAATTCTAGTTTTGGCTCACAAGGTGCCAAAGAGAAGGACCTCAGAAGATATGAGGGAGAACAAGTCTTCATTTCCCGTTCAGGACTCTTCAGTGCAGAGACTCGCCTTTGAAAGCTGTATAACGGGCTTTTGGGGAGACACAAGTTCTGGAGGTGAAGCCTCCTGCATCACCAGCCTCGTTTGAATCAGATACTTTTGGATCTACCAAAAATGGTGCTTCCATATGAAGAAACAGTCTCTGTAGCAGTGCCATCAGCTCAGCGTTTCAAAAGTAACTACCAGAATGCTCTTGCTGGCTGGAGAATTTGAATCTGGAATCCCACCTTGTGGGGCTGTTCAGACAGTTTTAAGTTCACGTTACTGCAGGCAGTGGTGTAGCTGACTGCAACATCTAGTTCAAAATGCTTTGTGGCTGAATCTTTTTTTTTTTTAATATTATTTTTTACTCTTCTTCCTCGTGATCTTTCTCATTTGCTTTATAAAGGCACCTTTTCAAGCTAACGTCTCTAAACTGAGATGTTTTTGCTGTGGGGGGTGATGTGGAAGTGTTTCTGCAATAATGAGAAGAGAAAGTGTAGTATAGGTAATTCTGAAGGAAAAGGAGAAGAGTGTGCCACAGAGAACCTGAGGACTTTGAATTTGTCATCTTTAAGCATGAGATAGTGATTAAATGTTTTAATTTTTTAAAATTGGGTGACTGGCTTGCATTGCTTAGTGTTCACAGGGTTTTTTAATGTTACTCTTCTCGTGTATCTTGCCCCTTAAGTGTTTTACAGTTACATTATTAGGTCTGTTGAGAGAAAGAACTTGAGTAAGTATTCTTGCTCAGATATCTGTCTGACAAATCCCAGCTACTTCTAACGTACAGTAGAAGTCACTTAGACTGTCCTGTTGCTATTCTTGAACCAAGAATTTGGGGAAAGCTGCTGGGAAAACAGGGTTATTACATGAGAACTGAAAGTTCATTGTGATTCTCCTGGACTTTGTTAGCCAAAGCTTGCCTTTTCTGAGACTCTTTTGTTGGAGTCTTGGATATGACTGAGCAGGTGAAAGCTGATATTTTACTGGCTGTCTTCTGACCTGACTGTTGTTCTTGGGCCATGTGGTATCACGTAGGTTTAGGAAAAAGTGTTCCTAGCTGTGCTTTGGCTATACACAGGACTTAGTGTGTTTGGCTTATGAAGAAGGTAACCACTAGACATAAAGACAAATTGCTTGTGACTCGGTGCTTCCATACATGATAGCAGGAACTGAGCAACAATTGCAGAGTTCTTATGCAGTAGGAGGAAGGAAGAAAATTTCCCTGAGACCTAGAGCTTTACAAGCAAGACTCCTTAGAAAAACTCAAAGAAATGCATCCTGCAGAATACTGTTGGATCTTCAGAAGGTAACTTGGGCCATCAGCTTGCCCTAGGCAGTTTTCTGCTCAGTCTGTTCCAGTGGTCTGTTATGGCTTTAGTTTGCTGGTCTTCTTCTAATGTTTCTCCCATGTAGTCATATAAGAAAGATACTACTTATTTGTCAAAATTGAAAATGGAAAAGAGATTTTTGGAGTTGGGTGGTGTGGTGGTTTTTTTTTTTTCCCCTCGGAAGTTGTGCATGTATTTGAAAACTGTTACTGTGTATCTTCTCAGGTTTTTTTTCCATTAGGTTTAGACGAACACTTAAAACATTTCTTTTGCTGTTTCCTTAAAAACTCATGTTCTTGATTATTGACCATCATTTAGTTGGTCTTCATTTTAATATTGTGGAGTCACTGTAATTGGTTTGTCTTGCTGCATTTAATTCAAATAGAGAACACCATGTTCTACATCAGGAGATGTGAAGATGCAAGGTAATCTCATCTCTGATAAGAAGCCAGCCTCTGGAATTAGTACCAACATTCCCAGATGCAGCTTTTGGCAGTATGTGTCATAGACACCGGAGAACCTGAATGGACGCTCTCAGCAGTCATTTGTCTGAACTTGAGTAGGAAAAGGAGTAATTTATCCTAGGAAAAAGAAGTCTGGTTTTGATCAATAGCGATCTCATCTCAACATGTGCCTGTTTATGTCGTATTTTCTCTTAATAAGTAGTTATTTCTCTTCATAAGTAGTTTCTAAATGGTCTTTTTTCTTTATTTTTTTTCCAGTGTTATACAGGGCCATATTTCCCTTGCTTTAACCTGGCCAGCACGGTTTTGGATCTTGGCCCACTACTTCAACCTGTGTCATGACATGTTTAAAAATGGGCATCCTCCTCCTTGTTGTGGATGCTGAGTTTAACTATAAGCATTACTGCTCCACTGAGTAGCAAGAAGACGTTTATCAGACAAATTGGTTGGCTAAATTGACTTAGTGAAAGACTACTTAATGCCTTCAGACTGCTGTGTCTTTCAGGGTGTTTTCACATCAATTTAGTCACAGCAGAAAGAATCAATTCTGTGCAGATGGGAAGACAAACCCCCTAGCATTCAGTCTGTGCAGCAGTGCCTCTGCCATTTGGTGGATATACAGGAAGAACGTTAACAGGTGTTGTTCTTTGCCTTGTATCTACAAGGATATCAAGTTCAGGGAGAACATGATAGGATGAATCTTACTATTCATGACAGTGTCTGTTACCCTGTGCCACAATAACTAGCAAGAGAACTGTCCTTAACGTGGAAGCAATGGGCAGATTGCCATTTGTTCTAACAGCCTTCGTGAAGCCTGGAGAACTAAAATTAGATTCAGCCAAGAGATTGGATTCCTTCTGTGGTGATATGTCTATATAAGGTTAACTGCTGGTTTAAATGGTTCTGTGTTTTGATGTCCATTAAGAACTTTAAGTAAAGGAAGCTGCATTTACGTATTCGTAGCACTTCAGTGGCTAGAGCTGAGACAACATTAGTGAATGCGTCCCTTGCAGATGTCTGCAGGGAGCTACTTTGGTTTCCCCTTGAAACCTTCAGTTTTAAAATGTTGCATTTGAGTAAATAGTCCTGCCAGCACCACTTTGCTCAAAACTCTGAGGCTGAGTTCCAGGCCATTAATGTACTACTTTGCGGTCATCAGTAGGGTGTCCACATATACGTGTGGACAAAAAAAGTGTAAAGAAGATTACAGCAGTAACTAGCTCAGAATATTTTGCACATACAAATGTGCCATGTCTGGCTGGCTCATGATTCAGTTCTTCCTTGGAGTCCTGCATATTCTGGCATTTTGCGATGCAGATGAAACTGAGCAGGGAGCATATTCTGTGCCTTTTGGTTTGGAGTGCTGCACGTTGCTTATGCATGCTATGGGTGCTGCTAATGGAAAATGTTTACAAGACCAGGTGCAAGGGTGGGTGAGCACTTGCAATGTGATGTGACTACAGACAGGGAATCTTGAATTCAGGTACTCTGGTGAGTAATGTCTGTCTTTGCTTTTGCCGTAGTTCTGGTCCAAAATTCAACAGTGCCATCAGAGGGAAGATTGGTCTGCCTCACAGCATCAAATTAAGGTTTCTGAGTTTTCTCTACTTTTTATTGTATCATTAATAGGTTTTTGTTTAAAACCAAACTGATATATTTGAAGGTTTTCTTATAGTCTTGTTGATATCTCTTTATAGCAGACGACGCTCCAGAAGCAAAAGTCCCTTCAGAAAAGACAAGAGCCCTGTTAGGTAGGAATTTTTACACGTGGTGGGGTTTTTTTGGTTTGGGTTTGTTTGGGTTTTTTTGTGTGTCCAATTGACATTGGAAAAGTAATGGTGAAATAACGCATGACTGCTTGCTCTCCAGCTTGTATTCACAAGTAATGCTGGAATTCATTCAGAAAGCCCATGAGAGAGCACTGAAAATACGTTGCTTTCTCCCCATGTCATAAACTATCTCTTCCCTCCCCATGACAGTGTACAATTGTAAATAATGTCAGTTTGCAAAACGTGTCTTGCTTTGCTTTTTGTGTTTCTGTATTCTCAATCTTCTTCCTGTTAATTGTGATTTAAATTAGCTAGCTTTTCTGCTAAATCTTACTTTAATAATCTTAAGTACAGAATGGAAAAGTACTGTACAAATGCTTCTTTTTCCTATTCAGTATGTATTGATGTTATTTGTAGAGAAGCCAGGTACCTTTGAAATCCAAGAGGTGCTTATCCATTTTTAGGCTTCTCATTTAAGGGAGTTGGATTTAGATAGCTGCTAATGAGATTATTCTCTAAATTAATGCACTTAAATTTAACCAATCTTGCTGTGTTTCTTTTAATTATTAGCAAAGTCTTACTGAGATAATTTAGTTTAAATTTTTCTTGTGTATTCTCAGTAATTTTTTTTTAATATTTATAAAAATATAAATACATATTACATGACTGGAAACTCAGTCCGGGATCCAGCATGCTAATTCTGTCCTGTACTTAAGTACAAGTCAAATTTTTTTAGATTTGAAGCTTTAACACCTTCAAAGTGGTGCATCTAATTTCAGCTAATGATCAGTATAGAAATAAAATTAATCTAGTGATTCTGGTGTAAAGGATGAGAGTAATTATTCACTATTCATACTTTTTTTTTTATGGGTTAACAAGCTGAAACTGTAAAATGAGGACTGGGAATTCTTCTTGTATAGATGTCAGTATTGTTTATGCAGTGGCTGTGGTGACTCTGAAGTGACTGGGTAGATGTAAGATTTTAGTTTGCAAAGCCAAAAAAAAAAAGTTTGTACTACTTGTCTGAAAGTTCAGACAGCTAGTCTGTGATCATTAATCCCGTTTTCCTTTGTTTTCCTGTCCTTTCATCTCATCTTTTTGACTGCAAGCTCCCTAGTGGAACTGTTACCTGTTCTGGACAGTAGCAAAATGGCACCTCTGTTTAGTTGGGCTTCTGTACTTAAAATACAATTTGCCAGTCATATTTAATGCTTACAGTTGAAACAGGATGTTTAGTCATGTTAAAGAAGTAAAAATATTATATTAATATTAGGTATTCCCTTCAGTTCTTGATCCTGCCTTTTTTAATATGGCAGGTGTTTTTTTCCCCCATCAGACTTTGAAGTACTGATTATTTAATGTTTCGTGCATGGTCCAGAGATGAGTTATCTTAATTCAGGTTTTTTTTGTTGTTTTTAACTGAACTTTTCTCTTTCCAGAGAACCTATTGATAATCTTACCCCTGAAGAGAGGGATGCTCGAACAGTATTCTGCATGCAGCTGGCTGCAAGAATTCGACCGAGAGACCTGGAGGAATTTTTCTCTACAGTAGGGAAGGTAATTAATAGGGAGATTAAAATGATTCTGAGTACTTCCTCAAGCTGTCCTAGTACAGGATTGATATTCTGCAGAATTGTAGTCAAGTGGCTTTCTGGAGCTTCCTATATGGGTTAAAGGGGGGGGTGAATGATGACCAACATTCTTAAAGGCTTTGAACATGAAAACTTAATTTATCAGGAGTTCATTGTTCAGCATGTGATGTGATGGAAAACATGGCAATGCAATTCTGATTCAAACAACTTCATTTTTCAGAAGTTTCAGTCTTTTGCAGATAGGTCTGCCAGTTACAGTGTGATTTAAAAATTAGTTCAACTTTTAATTCTGAAAAACTTTATTTGTTCCATCAGCTGTAAGTTTCTGGCTTAAAGCATTACAGTGCTGCAAGTATTCTATTGCCCCTGTTGCTGTAGCATACTACATTTGACTTCGAAAGGCAGCTTTTAATGCTAGCTTGCCTCTGGGATATGTTTGTTAAGGTAGCTTTATGCTACTCCAGATTTGCAGCATAATTACAAAGCCATTGGCTTGGCAAATAATCATCCGGTTATTAATACCTTTCTGAGAAATGGACTCCATTAGGTTTTTTTCCTTTATCTCTAACAGCATTTATATACTTGCCTTTCAGGTTCGTGATGTGCGAATGATTTCGGATAGAAATTCCAGGCGTTCAAAAGGAATTGCTTATGTAGAATTTGTTGATGTTAGTTCAGTGCCTCTGGCAATAGGACTAACTGGACAGAGGGTCTTGGGTGTACCAATCATAGTGCAAGCATCACAGGTAAGGAGTTGTAAACCTCATTTTTATTCATGTTGATGAATTTATTCTTTATCTTGCTGGAAAACTTACTGTTTGAAAATTTAGTTACCATTGAATGTTTGGAACCTTAACAAGAATGATTATTTAAGCTAATTATAAACGGACCTTTGTTTCCCATAGTTGACAGGCAAATTAAAGCAATTCAAAGTGATACAAATGCATTTTGAAAATACAGATGTTAAGAAAGTAGTAATAATGAAACCTGTAATAGCATTACAGAATTGTAGTATATATTATGTATGCTTTCCAGCACGTATAAAAAATAAAGTGTTAATTTACTAGATGCAAGCCAGAATTCTGCATGAAGTTGTTCAATTTGAAGGCTTTCGGGAGCTGTCTCTCTATACTTGGTCATGGCCTTGGATTTTGTAGATTTTAAGTTAAAGTCCGATGGATAGTATGCAGATTATAAAACAGCTTGTATTTTTTGATGAATCTGCTAGTTTTAATCTGGTAGATGTATACTGCTGATGTTAGAGTTTTTTATCAAATTCTTACAGAAGGTTTTTCTTTTTTCCTTTTCTTAGGCAGAAAAAAACAGAGCAGCAGCAATGGCAAATAATCTGCAGAAGGGCAGTGCTGGTCCTATGAGGCTCTATGTGGGATCATTACACTTCAACATAACTGAAGATATGCTTCGAGGAATTTTTGAGCCGTTTGGCAGGGTAAATTTTAATTTGGCATGTTGTGTTACGCTAGTTTATCTGAAAAACCTAGGTTAGTTGTAGAGCACTCGCAGCTTCTGGAAATAATTCAGCTTCACACCTGCAAAACATTTGTTTCTTTTTCTCGCTCTTCTGTGTCTGTACATCCACAAGGCGTTAGACACATAGTTAGTATTGGAGAACAAATGAGAACCTTGATTTGTGATGTGAACCAGTGATTTTGAATGGCAGGTCTTACGAAGGAAAGCTGAGAATTCAATGAGTACCTAAAATTACAAAACAAAACACCAAACAAAAAATCCCTATGTTACATCCTGCTTCTGCAGCTTGTAAATATCTCCCTCCTGCCACATGATTGTGAACGGGGGCTCCATTTCACGGGTTAAAGCACAAAGCACAGAATCAGGTCTGAGTTCTGTTCACTGTGAGTGTAGTAGCTTCATCTGTTTCTGAGGATTTTTGCTTAAGTTTTAGCTCATGTTACTACCATGAACTAGCGGTGTGTCCCGTACAGCTCTGACACAGGCCCCTTTTCACTCCTGATCATTAGGCCTCAGTTTGTGGCGTGGTAATATGTTTTTTGTAGAGAGAATTATGGAAGTGAGCAGATTGAATCTGAAGTTTCCAGTGGAGTCATAATAAATGTTAGCCCTACTGTGCTAACTAAGGTATCATGGGTATATCATTATTAGATAGGGGAAAAAGTAATATAGTTAATATTCTACTTAATGGAAAAAAATAAAAAAATTATCAAGCCCATAGATGTTTTTTCATACTATCTTTGGATATTAACCCTGCCTCATACATTCTGTAACAGTGCTTTTCAGATGCTTTATTCAGATTCAGTATGTGTATCCCTTTAATTCTGTTGTGCAAAAGCCTGGAAAATTGCAGCAGTTTATTAAATTTTAGTCTATGTGGCTGTTCTTGTTTCGTTTTCTCTCAAGGTCTGGCAGTAGAATTAATATAGTTCAGGAGGCTTACATGTAGAGCTGTGAAGGTTTTTCCTTCTCCTGTTTCCATATACTTCAGTCTTAAACTCAGTTCTTCCTCTTACTTCTGTGTTGCTGTCTCTTCCCAACACTATTTTATGGCTCACGGATGACTTACTGAATTCAAAACTTATTAGTAACTGTAAACTTCTAGGAGTTCCCGTATGCCAATAATTATTTTAAATATGCACCTTTTTCTTAAAGCCCCTGGTCAAAGCCACGCAAACTGCTTTTCTTACCTTGTAAAATGGAGTTTCTCAGGGTATGAGATGCCATGACTATAATGTTTCAGTTAGGATTTGATGATGTCTGCACGCTCATTGTCTGCTAGAATGTTGCATCAGGACCAAGCCTCTGCCTGTAGCTGGACTCAACATAAAGGATAAATTGTACATCGCCCTTATGTTTACCTCCTTCTGTTTTAGTATCAAAGTATGTATCTAGCTGCCTGTACGCTAATTTTGACTGGAGGAAGGAATGAGGAACTGACTAAAAAAATAGTGGTTTCACATTCATATATGTATATTTGGCAGGGCTGTGTTCAGGTTTTGTTTTGATATCTTGTGGTTTGTTTCAAAATGTCTGATAATAAGTAGTTTTATTCTTATTTTTAGATTGAAAGCATTCAGCTGATGATGGATAGTGAGACTGGACGCTCAAAAGGATATGGATTTATTACGGTATGAATAGAGTTGCCAGACTTAGACAATTTCTGAGTGTAACCTTCCCATTAGTAGTATAGCTTACTCTGCAATCTCTCTTAAGTCTCATCTTGGAAATGTCATGTTGCAGGACATGCAACAATGGCCTTTTTCTTTGTTTCTGCCAGTTCTCTGTGGGTATTGTGGTTGAATGCACATGTTTAGAATGGAATAGTATGCTTTGTGGCCAGTGCCCGGTAAAGCAATGCTGTCTTCTGCAGGCAAAGATACTAGTAAAGACTGGCACTCTCACAGTGCTGTGAAAATGATTGAATTTGAGCTTTTTAAGGGAAATAAAATTTTAGAGGCTAAAACTTTCCATTGAAAACGTCTTTCCTCTTTATCCTCAGATATGTAATTTTGTGAACTTGAGTTTCTTGACTGACCTGACAATTTGTCATGGAAAAAAAAGTCTCGGCTGGGACCTCTGGCACTTGGAGACAAATGAAACCAAACTAACTATATAGCTAATATTTGATTGTTTTAACACTGACAAAATATTTGTATATTTTATTTGATGTTATGCAGCATAAAGCAGAACATCTGTTAGGAGTAGCCAGTAAATGCATGGCAGTTACAAGGTTACAAAGGAAATGACTCATTCGTGGAAAGTGTTGAAAGAGAACCGCAGCCATGATTTCTGTTGATTGCAATATGTAGATGCTCTAGCTTCAACAATAATGTATATTTACATATATTCTTACCTAAATATGAGAAAGTAAATATCCAAACTTGTGTGTTTGGTTTAAATGGAAAATAAGGAGCACATTTAAGTTAGCTTGTAGCTACTGTTATCTTTAAATTTAGTGTTTCTCATGTTTATGTAACTGGATATTGCATACAGTAGAAGTGTTGTTGAATCCTGTAGGCAGTATTACTGAATTTATATTTTTCCAATCTACAGTTCTCAGACTCTGAGTGTGCCAAAAAGGCCTTGGAACAACTCAATGGATTTGAGCTGGCTGGTAGGCCCATGAAAGTTGGACATGTAACTGAGCGCACTGATGCTTCCAGTGCTAGTTCATTTTTGGACAGTGATGAGTTGGAACGGACTGGAATTGACTTGGGAACAACTGGTCGCCTTCAGTTGATGGCAAGACTTGCAGAAGGTATGTGTGGTGATTAATAGGAAATGTGTGAAAACACAGAAGTTTGCAGAATTTGAATTAGTACACCCCACAGAATATTATGTGAAATGCATGGAATGGTATTTTTAAGCTTTTGGCAATAATAAGATTTCTGATACTTCTGTTACTGCATTCCTAACTGAGTGAAAGGCGCTTGCTACAAGGCACGTTCATATTCTATTCTAGGTACTGGTTTGCAGATTCCCCCGGCTGCACAGCAGGCTCTGCAGATGAGCGGATCTTTGGCATTTGGAGCTGTGGCAGGTAAGAAATGATGACCTATTTATTTTTCAAAACTACTTTATGCTTTATAATTTTGAGACAAGAGGTACTTACTTTTGTGATCTTTTAAAATGAGAACATAGGTATTACAGCATGTTTTACAAACTAAAACGTTGCAAATCCATGAGCAAATAAACAGTGACAGTATATGACAGCTTTGATGGGCGTGATTCACTTTGCATTATTTTTGGCAAATATGTTGTAGTTCACTTAATTCATCCCAAGCCTTCATCTCTTTACCTTTACTATTCCCTGTACTAATGGGGACTTTCTACTGCAGTGTAAATGCTGACTGTTAAAAATGGCAGGCTCATAATTGGAAGGGGATTGACCCTTCTGAAAAAACAGAGCTGTACCAGGGGCAAGAAGGTTATTAGGACTTTATGGGGAACATGGCAACTAAGACTGCAGTAGCGTTAGGTTTATGCAGTGTATGTCCTGATGAGGAAGGACACACTATGTCAGGGAATTTGTGTGTTGCTTGGAATTGACTATAGTTTGTGTGTTCTGCAAGTGGGTATGTTGGAAGTGTTACTGAGACTTCATTTTGTTGTGAGAGGGAATGAGGCTGAGGATATGACTGCTGCTGCTAGTTCATAACTGGCCTAAACAGCAAACTGTTTGAGAGGGCTTCAGAAGTAGAGCAATGAGTAACTTCCTGTAGGAGATTAGGAATTTACAGAGTGGAATTTCTTCTTGTTATTTTTTATTAATATAAGAACAAAGGGCATGAACCTGTCATAGCAGTAGAAAAGACTTGAATGTCACAAGTAACTAGATGCTGGAATGTGTGAGAAGTTTCAGGAAATCAATAAAGAACAGGTGGCATTATTTTGTTTGTCTTCCAGCAGAGTTTGTGACAGAAGTGATTCAGACTTAAGATACACCTGAATCATGTTAACTGGAGTTCGGGTGCAGTTTTGAGAAGAGCATACATGTGAAACTGTAGACAGCTGCAAAAAGAATATAATAGGGTCTTACTATAGATACACCCTTGGAAGGAAAAGGAACTGGCTAGTGAAAGAAAAATGTGGGTTGAGGAATAAAGGTTTTTTTCCTTTTTGAGAAGAAAAAGATGAAAAGGACACAGTGGCAAGGAAAAAGCATATCTAGTCCAGAAAGAGAAGGAAAGGTAAACACCGCTAAAATTAGATCACCTTTAATGTAGGTGATAAAGTGGTGTGACAGTCTTGCTTGGAAACAGGTGTTATCAATGAGAAATGAGAAATATTTTTAAGAAACACCAATCCTTTCCTTACCCCCATATGCTGAAACAAATAAGCCAAAGAAATCCAAACTCCCCAAATCAGGAACATGGCCAAAAATGTCTTGACAGAGCTGAACTGTTAGGATAGCATGGAATCAGTATGAGACAACGTGGCTGTGGAGGAATAAACGATAAGGCTTAATACAGGTTTTTGAAGAATGTGCATGTTTAGTAACTGTAGAAGTAAAAGTGGTAGGAGTAGCATTGTTTATTCCACTTGTATTGTACAAAAGGAATAATGCAGGCGTTTGCAACTTAAGTAACTTTGGAAAAAGATAAAGCTTTTTACTACCATAGAGTCATGAGCTATCCCCAAAGTGAGATTTGGTTATGGATTAAAGATCTCTTTACTCTTGTTAGAGAAAATTACTACCAGGAATTATGTCATTATGGGAGACTTTAACTTCCCTGATACAGATTGGAGAAGAATTGCTAGTAATAATGGTGGGGCCCAGATATTCCTGGATGTGATATCCGACAAATTTCTTCATCAAACACTCACTGACTCATGAAGAGGGGATGCTATTTTAAACTCAATTTGGTAAGTAATGAAGATGTTATGGATGAGAATAGAAATGACCATTGACTTGAGGGATCATGAGTTGCTCAAGTTTAAATGGAAGGATAAACAAAACAGGTCTGTAACTAAGGCTTCTGATTTCAAAAGTGGTGGTTGAAGAAACAAGGCAATAAAGTCGTCTGTCTAAGCAGCTTGGGTGTTTGAACAGGCAGGATGTAAAAAATTTCTTCAGTTCCAAATTGCTAATGCTATATTGGATCTGTATTCCACAGAAAGAACAGTCCTGTTAGAAACGGGCTCCACACTGAACTGGTTGATTAACTATCTCAAAAGAAATAAGGAGTAAGCACAGAGCCTATTCTTCGTAGGAAAAAAGACTGATAATAAAATAATATTTTTAGTTTGGGAAATAGATAAAATGAGAATTACCTGCCAACAGTCAGACTGAGTTAGACCTTGTAAAAGATGTGAAAGCATAGATGAGGATTTACAAACTCTTGAAGAGAACAAAAAGGAAGTGGGACTGAGGTTGAATGAAAAAATACTCCCAAGATGTTTCAAAAGAATCTTATTGCCTCAGTTTGTAGTGGGGACACTGGTCATAAAGTTTGGAGTTTGAGGAAGGTAAGCTAGTAATATGGGTTTAAAAAAAAAAAAGAAAATTATTCACAAGGTAGAAGCAAAGCTAAAAGTACAAGCTGAATGTACTCAGTTCAGAGTAGTAAGAAAACTCCCATCAAATTAATGAGGGAATGGGTACATGAAGTATGAGGGCTGATATCTGGTATTGTCAATAAATATTTTAAGTCTGTGATACAACATATAGCTAGAACATGTAATTCTAAATTACCTGCACTTAAAAGGAAGGAAGAACAACATAATCTGGCCAGTTTCCAGTCCTGTTACTCTGACCTTACTTCTCTCCTTCAAAAGTCATAGTGAAGATGGGTAAACTGGAGAATATTATTAAAGCATAGCCTACTTTCAGAGAAACTGCATTTAAAGACTAACTTTGATAAAACTGACTTTCCTAGACAGAGGAGCAGTAGTAGAACTCTTCTCTCTGAACTTTTGACTTGTGTCATTTGGAAGTTACTAAACTAGAGAAGTAGGAAGTACAAGATGTGTAAAGAAGCTGGCTCAAAGAAAGAGGGATTTTTTTCAGGTGAAAGCTGGGAAGAGGCTGTTGTTGAAGCCAAAGTTTAGGTGTTGGGCTGATCTTGTTTAATAGTTACAAGAGTAACCGGTCAACAAGAGTAGGCATGAGGTGAGTAAATAAGAGGTTCTGTCAATAAGAGATTCTTGGGGTGTTGTGCATTGTCCACCTGTTCAGGATTGAAACAAATTCTAGTTACATAACCTGGGAGCTTAGCAGTGAAAGATGGCCAAGGAGGAGGAAAATATCTAAATACTTCAGTTTATCAGTGAGTGAATATGAACTGTCAGCGTGATGCATTTTTGAAAGGGCAACTGTGTTCCTAGAGGTAGCATACTTGAGCACCTGAGATGTAACATACACATTCGTGAACAGTTCTGGTCACCCATGTTCAAGATGGGTTGAATCAAACTAAGGAAGTTAAAGAATTCATTTTACGGGAGACCTGAGAACTTGGATATTATTCCCATGGAGAAAATTCCAGCAGGAAAAAGAATTGAAGCTAAAAAGTTGTAGCTGTGTACTTTCTGTTCTCTAGTAAATTCTATCTGAAACTTAAAATAACCATGAGGCTATAGAACATTCTTATGCTTTGTGGGACAAAATGTGCCTTACTTTTGGGAAGGAACTCTGTTTATGAAAAAGATCGAGATAGTGTGGGATGAGTAGGTGTTATCATCCAGGACCTCTGTTTGATCTGCTGTTCTGTTGTAAGTAATTACTTAGAAAACTGGGGAATACTTGGCAGGCTTTTGTTTATTTAGAGCTAGCTGTGTTTCAAAATAAACATGCAACTTCATTTTGTTTTAAGACGCAAAATGCTTTGATAGATATTTCTGTATTTCTGCTTTCTCTGTGCTAAGCATGTACTTCTTAGTCATGCTAAACTCACTACTCTTACAGATTATATATACAGAACATACAGAAAAAGTTACTTTGATCTTAACTTGACAGATGTATTAATTTTAGTTTCCACATATTATTTAAAACTGCATGTAGGGAAGAATAAGAGTTGACAGTGAAGAGTGACAATGAATTTCTAAATTCTGAGTGAGTTTAGAAGTGAGAGGAGAGGACAGGACCATTCTTCAATCATGAGCAACAAGAAAATTCAGTTAGTTGATGAAAGAATTGGTGGACAGGGGGTTATGTTTCAGAGGTGGTAGATAATTAACCTATGAAACTTGTTGCCACAAGGTACTGTTAGCTGATCTTCCTATGTTTAGAACAGACTTGACTCTCTGCCCTAGACAGAATTTGAACTGGTGATCTGTGTAGATTTGCCACATCTGGTGCAGGTGGCCTGGAGCATTCAGCTGTAGAGCCCCAGGCTGACCAAAATTTGGTACGTTCAGCTGTACGTGATGTATATGTGCAATTGTGTCAGAATTGCAGAGGGAGAAGTCTCTGTCCTCATCTAACTAGAGTGATTTAGGATATTCGTGGATTTATTACTTTTTTTAAACACATTTGTTTACAAAAAAAGTTTGGGTAGTAATTAGCTAGGTAATTAGTTACAGATTTGGCCAAATCCATGCAGTTTCTGCAGGGAATAGAGTCTAAGACAGTATTCCCTATTATGGTATTTCTCACTCTGTGGAGTTGAGGATTTCTTTGTGTTCAGATCCAGATGGAAAACATGCTAAACGTAGCCAATTCTTGTTACAGCTCGGCCTTCAGAGCTTGCTCCTTCCATCTCTTATTTTTCAGTCTGGTTCCTAGTATGTGTTCTTCTGTGGAAGTCGCTTGGGAAGGCACTTGAGGAAGACTTGTCTTCGGGGCTCTCACTGCCTAATACTTAGAGCAAAAAAATCCACTCCTGTTGGTCCCCCAGTGTTGTGGAGGAGGGTTTATTAGACAGGGAAAAAGTATGTTGATACCTGATACCTTCAGCTATTTCCAAGTAAGCTTGGAAGCTTACTTGGGGTCCATCACTTCACTGCTTTCTAGACAAGTGAATTAAGATGACGGTTAACTTTAGTCTTCTAACTCCTTGCATTTGTGTGAATTGAATTGGAACATAAGTGAAGAGGCTTATGCTTACATTTCTTGCCTTCTGAAGTTTTCTGTTGGTTTAAAGATGTCGAGTATTGGAGTCATATACTTGGAAATGGTTAGAAAGTCTGCATTTGTCTGTTCCCATTACTTCAAATTGGGACAGCTATATGTTATTAAACAAGTAATTAGTGTTTTCTTGGCAAATAAAACATTCTGAACACTTGAAAATGTTTTGAATTTGAAAAATACCAGAGTAACTTGTGTCATTATGACATTTATGTGGAAAGATAACAGGTGAAATACCACCTTATTCTACTTGAAATTTAATTTCAATAACTGCTTTCAGAATGTCACATTTGGATAACTGTGTGCTTAAATGTTTTCTGTTAGTAAAGATGCCAAACTTCTAATGCCTGTAGGAATTGCTGTAATTATTTTCTCATGGAACAAAATACATCTTGCAAAAGAGTTCAAGCATAGCAAAGGCAAGGTGGAAATGATACATTGAATTAAAGGACATGGTCATGTCTTTAAGGTATTGTTTCTCTTTGAAATATGCTTACCTTTGTGGTAATGGATTCTCTGTCAAGTACAGAATATTCCATCTGAGAAGTTGAAATTAGTGAAACTACTCACAACTAGAGAGGAACAGTGAGAGTGGGTTGAGGTACTTGAACAAGCTCTTAACCACAAAAATACAAGCTAAACAACCTGACTGGCAGGTAACAATACTTTAATGCTAGCAAGCATACTAATTAACTTCTGTATATTTTTCTTTAGATTTGCAAACGAGACTATCTCAGCAGAATGAAGGTAAACTAGCATTTGATATAACTTGTCACCAGTAGGTTTTGTTGCAGATGTCTGTAAGTGAAATGCTTCTGGTTTGCCAACAGGCCGAGAAATTGCATTGTATTAGTGTCTGTAGGAATCATACTATGTATTGATTATTGACTGAAAATAACAATGTAAGTTAGATACTTCACCTTTTCTTTGTAGCGTTTCCTCAGTGTTGGTAACATTCCCCAGCCATATGTTAGTCCCAGAAAACGTGTGGGTTTGTGTTTTTGTTCATGGGTTTAGGTGTGGTTGGGTGTGGGGCGTTTTCCTGCCTTAGAGGGGTCTAGAGGGGTCTGCCTTAGGGACTAGAGGGGTTATTTGAGAACGAGGACTTTGGGGTTACTGTCCTTGGATTAGTCATCATCTTATTCTGACTGTGCAACCCTTAATGTCTGCATATGTAGAGAGGTGGCCGTTATTTCAGCTAAATTAACAGAAGCTTACAGCCTGTGGAAAGGGCAGCCTATAGGACAGTGCTTATCTTTAATAAGATGTACTGTGATGATGAGCAACAATAAATGACAAGTAATAATTTCATAGTTACTGGGAAAGAGTATAGATCTATTCTACAGTTATAATTTTAGTTGTCAATTATTTCCTACATTATGCATTTCCAAGGGACAAAAGTACAGATATGCTTTTTTTGAAGGATAATTCAACATGTTTAAAAATACATTTTGAGAATTCTCAAAGATGTCTGTCACTTCCTGTGAAGTCAGATGGGGTGGTGCCACTCCATCCTGAGCTGCTGCTTGGCTTCCATGAGGAGAAAAAAATTAAAAGTGCTGATGGCATACAACTCGGGCAGAATTTTTAGATGCATGCATCTGCATTTAAATGTTTAAATTGAAAATCTGCCAAAATCAATGTACAGGGTTATCTTTTCACTTTCAGCTTCAACTATAGTTCATCTGTGCTATTTTTTTGTATTGATCAATTTAAAATTTCTCTTTCATAGATAGTGTCTAGTTAGAGTGCTGCCTTCAATTTTCTGTTTAGTTAGAACTGTTGCTATTATTGCTGAATGTTGGGATTTTAAAGAATAGATAGAAGAATACTCATTTAAATTGGAGCCATGCGTAGGGGGTTCTTAGATTTGTTACTGTTTTTTTCCATTACAACAGTTCTGGCTGCAGCTGCTTCTGTACAACCACTTGCAACACAGTGCTTCCAGCTTTCCAACATGTTTAATCCTCAAACGTAAGTGATTTATCATTGTCTGTTTCTGTTTGGCATTTGTTGATGACTTCAACATCTGAGAAAGGAATCAGAATGTTGTAGAGGGTTTTTTTGATGGGTTTTGGGATGGATTTTGTTCGAGTGATAACAATTCCATCTCTGTCCTGTTCTTCTTCCGCCCCCTACAGTGAAGAAGAAGCTGGCTGGGATACAGAAATCAAAGATGATGTGATTGAGGAATGTAACAAACATGGAGGAGTTATCCACATCTATGTAGACAAAAACTCAGCTCAGGTATGCCTGGTTCCAAGGAGACACTGAGCAGGTTTTAGGAGTTTTGTTGCTTTGTAGTATATAGAGGGAGCATTACAAATACCTTCCTCCCCCCACTAAACTGAATCTAAACTTCTTGAAGTTTCTTTGCAGTTTTTGCAGAATGTAGGTGGTTCCCTCCTGGTTTGAGTCACTGTGTGTAAATCGAATGCAGGTATGAGAGCAGTTTTCTAGTGTGGCAGTCTGCTCTTACAGATTTACAGAGCTGGTTACTGTGGAAATACAGGCTGAAGAGTAGTAACCTCTTTAGTTCTGGCATTTGGCTTTTCCCTTAAGCTGTGCATTTCCCAAAAGCCAGGGACTTCCAGTTTCCTCTATTTCTAGAGAATATGGGCTTTAGCACAAAGGACACCCTGCTCCAGCAGACTTGAGATGTGCAGTTAAATGTGTGCCTAATCCCATGCTTGGAAACAGTTGTGTTCACTAGTAATGTTAAAGTCTTGCAGTGGGCAGTAGGAGCACCTAGAGTTATAACAGGGAGGAAGGGCTAAAAAAGGGCTACTGATGCAGACTTAATTACAGGTTAATGCCGTTTGAGGGACTGTCAGCCTGCATCTTAAAAAGGCTAATACATTTTTCTTCTGTGTTCACTTTGTTTACACAATCCCCATTCTGGTTCTCTCTTCCCCTGAATTTCAGCTCTCAGAATATAAACTGTGGAAGGTCTGTAAAGAGATTTGGCTGTCCTGAACCCCTTTATATAAAATTCACAGCCCAAACTGAAGTACAGTTTTCAAACGCTCTCATAGTCAGATTAATTTCTAACCATCAGACCCTGGAAGGTGTCCTGTTGTGTTCCATTCCATTGTGTGAGACTGAAATCTACACTGCTGTCCCTGTCAGTATTGTTTAGACGGGATTGTTCTGCCCCGGTAATGCACTTGGCACTCACAAACCTGTGTTATCACTGTGCTGCTTCTACAGAAGACTCTTGTCACCTGAACCCCTTTCCACCTGGATTACTGAGATGTTAGATGAGGGATGAGCTGCAGTCTAGTACATAAAACAACATACAATCTTTCCTAGCATTTTGTAATCTTTAAGATCACTGCTGTGTTGGACTACTGGGCTGATGGGAGGTAGAAACCTTTCCCGCAGTATATTAGTCTATTACTATCTTAGAGAAAACAAAATGTCCTTTGACAGATGGGGGGAGAACCGCAACAAAAAACCCAACACACAAACCCCCAAAAAAGCACCACCCCCCGCCCCCAAAAAAACGCAACAGCCCTCAACATACCTCACATAGGTTCTGAGCACACAGAGCTGCAAATCTGGTTCACATTAGCAAGTGGATTTAAAAGAAAAAACTACTACTACTATATCATGAGTTAGCTGTTTGTTACATGAAATCCATTTTGTCATAGTAGCACAATGATGACCTAGATATAAAATACCCACTGATATTTAAAAATACTGTATTTGAACATAAGTTTCCACTGTGCTGTTCTGTTTTCCAGGCTTAGATTCTGGTCACATTATCTTTTAAACATTTTCATCTCGCATCTTTTTAGGGCTCTTTCCCAGACAGCCAGACTTCCCAGGCTAAGGGCTGTCACTGATCAGCCATGACGATGTGATTTGTTGTGGGTGAAAAGGTTGCAGTCCCAACTGAACACGTGGCCTCGTGTACCGCACCAGCCTACACACACTGTGGTGTGTTAAGGAAAACTAAAGCTTTATGTTGCTGCATCCCATTTCAAGGTTTAAGCAGCTCGGATGTCTATACAGGGGGAAGCCGAGAACAGAACTGTGTGTGTTAATTGCTTAGTGCCTTAAACATCAGCCCCTGATCTCAAGTTTCCCCCCTGAGAAGGAAGGAGTTAGATCACAGTGGGAAGAGTTAGTACAGGCTGTCAAAGGCTGCTGAAGGGAAGGCTGGGTTCTGTTTCTTAATATATTCTTTTCCTGTAAAATCTGTTTCAGCTAGAAGCTGATCTGGTTCAAGAATTACTGATAGTATTCTATTTTTAAGCAGGCAGCCAGAAAAATGCATACACATTACTGTGGGCGTCTGTATGTCTTGCAGTTGTTCAGTGTGAATATTGCAGTACTCTGGATTAGGCTGGTTTAGTGCTTAATTTGCAGATAGAAAACTTGAGGTATCTTCGGCAAAGTTAAAAGATAAATCTGTCATTCACATTAGATACCATCTTAGGCTCTTCTTGCCCTGCTGTGATGGGTTCTTTCCCTTCGTCTCAGTCCTTGTTCAAGTAAAGACAGACAGATGCTGAAGTTCGTGTAGGAGACTTTTTACAGTACCAGTCTTCCTTGAAGTGCTGGACATCCTTCCTGCCCCGGGGAATGGGGAGTGCTTAATCCCTTTGAAAACCAGACTGTGACCCTGCTTGTTCAGTTAAGCATTTGTGGTCAAAGTTGGTGATTTATAGAACTTGATGGCTAGCGTGCGGTAGAGGTAGCCAAACTCCTTGTGCTTTTCTGTTTCGCGTGAGATTTGTAACCAGGAGCCATTAGATACTCTCTTGAAGGGTTATCAAGAGCAAGTAAGCAATCCATTACTTGTCGATTCCAGATCGAGCTCACATTTGGTCTGTTTTGCAAAATCCTGTTTAGAAAAGTTTCACGCTAAGATAACTGTTGCAGTATGGTAATGCATGGCAGTAAAAAACTGTCCGCTGCTCCCTTTTCTCACGCTCATTCTGCATTATTGGTTGACACCAGTAGGCACGTAGCGAGGCAGGTTTGGCTCCGTCACAACCACGCGAAGGAAGTGTCTGAGAACAGGCGATGTGGGATGTTTCTCAAGCTTCTAATGGACTGTAACACTTCTGTATTACAGGGCAACGTGTATGTCAAATGTCCTTCAATTGCTGCTGCCATTGCAGCTGTAAATGCATTGCATGGGAGGTGGTTTGCAGGTGAGTGGATTTCATGTAGAGACCTACCTTTGTTCATTAATTGCAGAAATGACCAAATACTGTTTTGGTTTTGTTTTTTTATCTTCTGATTAGGTAAAATGATTACAGCAGCGTATGTACCTCTTCCAACGTACCATAGCCTCTTCCCAGATTCTATGACTGCAACCCAACTACTGGTTCCTGTTCGACGATGAAGATGGATTTAGTCAGTTTTGTACATAGTTATTTTTTGGAGGAAGATTGAGTTATCTTTTATTTAGATAAAACTAAAGGAGAGGATTTAATGTCATTTTGTGTACACTTCCTGCTACCTTTAAAAATAAAATGAAGTAAGCAGAAATGCAGTGTGTTCATTCTCCCTAACTAGCATTTCCACTGTATACAAAGCTGTTGACTTCTTGTTCTGCCTTGTAATTCTTGTACATTTACTAAGGTGATCTGTAGGAACTGAGAAGTAGCTCATAGAAAACAAGTTCTCTGTAAAAGGCAGATGGGACATAATGGCATTTTAGTGTTTCACAAGCCTTTCTTTTAATGCAGCAATTACATTTTACATTTCACTAAATGTAGGTGATCTGCTAAAGGTTAATATCAGAGATAGACTTTATGAAGGGACATATTTAGTGTTTTGTATAAATGGAAGATTCAAAAGGCTACTGAAAGCTGACTCTAGACAGCCACTCAGCTTGCTTTGTGCTGAATAATTGGTAAGAATAGAAGGATTGAAGGGTTTTATTTCTTGATGGTAACTTTTGATTAATGTATCTGTAAAAGTTTCTTTGTAAATACTGTGTGAGGTGTGTCTAAGTTTCCAAACAAAACGATCTCTGCATTTCCAGATAAGTTTCTATGTATGCAGTGTGGCACAGTTGAAGGATTTCAGCCGAGTCTGAAAATTGGTAGGAAATACAGAAACATGTTTTGTTCTGGTTGCATATAATCTTTGCTCTTTTTAAGCTCTGTGAGCTCTGAAATATATTTTTGGGTTACTTCAGTGTGTTTGACAAGACAGCTTGATATTTCTATCAAACAAAGACTTTCATATTGCAACAATCTTTGTAAGAACCACTCAAATAAAATTCTCTTAAAAAGGCCTTTATGAAGCTTTATTTCTCTGCTCTCCTAATGTGACTTAAGCGCTGTGTGCTGAAGACTGGCGGTGAGATGCTAGCTGTTCGGAATACCACTCCTCCAGGAGAAAATGCAGGAGCTGGTTCCTGCTGTTCTGAACCTTCTGTGTACTGCAGCCATGGTTGGTTAAGGGCCCGTGGGTTTTCTCGCTGCCCTTTCTCAGGCCTGCTGCAGATTCGTTCCAGAGAGAACTTCCCCCCTGCCCACCTCTGCCCCCATCTTTCACAAATGGTTGTGAATCCTGGGGATGTAGGAGTAATTTATGTTGGCTCTTAGTCTGGTTTCTGTAGGGAAGCCTGCCCAAGTGGATTGCCCTCTTAGCACCCCTTTCCCACCTCCCTGTTGCGTTTAAGCACTGGCTAATAAAAGCTGTGTTTGAAAGGTGTAGAGAGATGTTCCACCCGGGTGGGTGAAGGTGGGCTGGGCAGGGATGCTGCCAGTGCTCTGAGACAACGCGGTGGTGACCTGGTCTCCAGCCTCTCGGGCGCTGCCATTCAGGGTGTATGTAGCTGTGGCTGAGCTGCGGCACGGCAAGAAGACTCTTCAGCGATCCAGGAGGAAATGGGACTGGGCAACTGGAGGCAGTACAAAGGCAAATGTGGGGAGGGGCCCAGAGTGTACCACAGGAGATACCTTAGGAGTACGTGACACAGCTGAAGAAAGCCAAGCAAAGCTGCTCTCTAGTTTTGCTTGACCTTATTTTTTTTCAGTTGTCAGTAGAAAGAGGGGACCTAAGCGATGGGGTGGAATGGAAACAGGCCCTGCTCGGGGGTGCCAGGCGAACCCCTGCACGGCCTCCCTCACCTTCCCGGTTGCCTTTACACAACAGATATGGGGCCCTGGAACTTGAGGGCCAGGCAAACGAGGATGTAGGCGAAGGTCCATCCAGGGGGTCGCGTAGGGTGAGGCAGTCAGCCCCACACATTATGACTGCCGCTGCTAAGAAAAAAAGGAGGGTAATTGTAGGCGATTCCCTTCTGAGGGGAACAGAGGGCCCGATATGCCGACCGGACCTGTCCCACAGTGAAGTCTGCTGCCTCCCTGGGGCCTGGGTCAGAGACATCACTAGGAAGCTCCCTGGTTTGGTACGGCCTTCTGATTACTACCCGCTGCTGGTTATACAGGCTGGCAGT